>NW_005871050.1:29031792-29118676 GCF_000147115.1 Myotis lucifugus | reverse complement strand
AGCAAGGGGAAAGTGAGATATGATGAGTAGCTGCAAGAGAAAAACTAGAAGTAGGCAGGGGTCTTGTAGTATATTATAATGGGTATGGATTTTATTCTAAGTGCAATGAGAAATCATTAAAGGACTTTAAGCAATGAGTCATGTGATTGGACTTGTGTTTTTTTGTGTGTTTTTTTTTAAATCACTCTGGGTAGGACAATTGTGGGGACAAAAATGAAAGCAAGGACACCAGTTAGGAGTTGCAATTACCTATGGGAGATGACAGCAGTTTGGACTAAGGTAGCTGTGGTAAAAGTGACTGAAATCAAGCTAATACTTTGGAGTTAGAGTTGACACACTTTCTGACAGACTGGATGTGGAGGACTAGAGAAGAGGAAAGTTAGGATGACTTCCAGGTTTCTAGCTTATGTGCTTGGGTGGGCGGAGGTGCCATTTTTCAAATGAGGAGAATTAAGGGAAGGAACAGTCCTGGGGAAGGGTGTGCCACTGTTTATTTTTAACATGTTTTATTTGACGTGCCTGTGAGACATGTAAATGTAAATGTCAAGTAGGCAGTGAATATTTGAATGTGGGTCTTTCTAATAGGGAATACAGGACAAGGAAGTTTGTGATAAGAGCCTTATAAGTGACACAGAACTTACATGGTCAAAGAAAATGTCACATCTGGCTGGATAATTAGAGGAATTTTCAAGGAAAAAAGTTGACATTTGAGCCAAAGGGAAGATGTAAGGAAAAACATTCCAGGCAAAGGGAATGGAATAGCAAAAATCTTAAGGCAGGTTCAGAAACCTAAAAATAGTTCATTTTGGATGGAACACGGTTTGTTTGAAATGCTGGAAGATGAGTCTAGAGAGCATGGTTTAATCCAGATGCGAATTTGTATTACACTTGGTGGGCCACTGGGAGCACTAGCAAGTCTTTGAGCAGAGGCATAACCTGATGATACCATTACAAGCAATTTGAGATAGTGAGTGCGGTGGATTTAAGGAGTGAGAACAAGAGGCAAGGGAGGCCAGTTAAGAATCTATTTCAATGATCAAGACGAGATAATAAGAACCTAACTGTTGACTGTGGAAGTGGAAATTTAAAGGGCAAGTGTGAGAGACATTTGAAAGAATTATGATTATGTTAGCCTAACAAGATAGATGGGAGGAAGCATCCACCTTTTTCTTCTGAGTGTCTTTTTCCTCCACACTGTTTCATAAGCTCTAGTAAGCCTGAGTGACATTTTTCAATCTCTCTACCATGGCATTTAGCTTTAGTTAAAGGGATTTTATCTAGTATGATTTCATTCTAAATAGGTAACAAGAGGTAGCTCTGGTATTGTAGTAAATAGATTCACACAGTTAACTGTTGCTGGAAGAAGCAATATGGGGTTGGATATGGGGTTGGGCCCAGAAATGGGCTGAGAGTAAGCAATAGTAAAGATGAGTTAAAAATTTCCACCTTTTTAAAAAGCCCTATGGCCTCTCTCTTTTACACACACACACACACACACACACACACACACACACTAAACCTTCAATTATCTGAATTTTTTCCTACACCACCTTTTCATCCATGTTGTCCATATCTGTGCAAAGCCCTATGTTCTCACAGCTCCCATCTGAAGAACAAGTATCACTGATGGAATGGCTGGATGTGCTCCCCCCGCACCCTTCTCTGAGTAACATTTAGGTAACTGGGGCCCCCAACATCATAGTCCAAATGTCTGACATGAGAAATAATCATGTGGTAGGCTAGAGCTGCAGTGAGGTGAAAGTAAGATGACAGGGATATTTTGAGTACTTATTCTAATGGTGACATTTGGCTCTGGCTTCCTCCTATTCCTTCCAGTCTCATTGGAATATCTATGATGGGCCTCTTTCAAAGGAGATAAAATAAGCTTGGGAGAATCTTCTGAAGTAATTCTGCAGAAGAGAAACAAAAAATATCCAAAACATTCCTCTGGACTAGTTAATCCTTTTGTGATTGCTTGATCCCACCTCCCTTTTATTATTTCTCCTTTATAGTTTTCACTGTTGCTATGCTTTTTATGTGTTCAATGTTCAACGTCTTTTGAAGAGTACCTTGAACTCTTTGGAGAGCATGTGCTATATAAATACAATAAAGCAAGGAATAAACAATATGTCTAGTTTTACAAGAGTAAGCTTTACTATTTCTGATAATATGAGATCTACCCCTCACTCGGTATTAGCCTGAAGAGTAGGTACGTGGTATATTCTGAGGAATATCAAATAGATCTCTCTGCCCTAAAATAGCTCCCCCACTACCTAAAATCCCAGATTAATGATACATTTTTTTTTAATTTGGGCCTTGAAGATTTCTTTTCCAAGAATTCCTTATTAAAATGAAAACAACACAGAGGGAGGTGAGTAGATGGGTAACGATTTAACCTTAGTTCCCTTTACATTAACCCATCATTCCTAGTAAACACATTTTTCACATTCCAACTTTTTCCATGCCTTTCTTCCAGAGGTAATGTGAAATACAATATAAATTATAAAATTAACTTACACTTTCACAAGTCTCTCATTTGATATCTAAATCCAAGCCTACTCATTATTTTTCAAAGGATTTATTTTTTTCCAATGCAAAAAGAATAACAGGTTTATTATAGAAAATTTGAAAAAGGCAGGAAGATAGCAAGAAGAAACAATTATCAATCATAGTTCTACCACCTAAAGAACAACAGTTGTTAAGTGTGGTCATGCTCATTCTTTAAACAAACCTTAGGTCCCATTTCTGATGTGACTCTTCCCTTAAACTTCCTCCTCCAGACCTTCCCTATAATGCTTGTACTACTCTCTTGTACCAGTTAGTTAACTTGGTGTGTGTCTTGTGTTTCCAATTGGATTGTTAGATCCTTGAAGACTGAATCCATGAGTTACACTTGATAATTTATCCCAAAACACCTAGTACATTGGACCCAATATTTGTTGACTGATTTAACCTAAATGAATACAAACCACTTCAGAAAGGATATAAAATAGGCCAAGTCATGAAAGTTAAAGCTTTCAGGTCACCTGGTTGATGACTATTGCTTTTCTGTTCCTGAAAGTCTTGAAAGCCTATTGAAATAGCCTTTTTCCTCACACCAAAGTGAATAAGCAGCAGACTGATTAAGAGTGAGGATTTACTCAAAGATGATCTAAATAAGGCATAAAGGCATGAGAGAGAAGTGGGGTAGGGAAGAAGAAAGGGAGAGAGGAGAGGAGAGGAGAGCAGAGGGAGGGGAGGGAAGGGGAGGGGGAGGAGAGTAGAGGGGAGGAGAATAAAGGGGAGGGGAGGGAAGTGGAAGGGAGGGGAGGGGAGGGAAGGGAAGGGAAGGGAAGGGAAGGGAAGGGAAGGGAAGAGAAGAGAAGAGAAGAGAAGAGAAGAGAAGAGAAGAGAAGAGAAGAGAAGAGAAGAGGGAGATGAAAGAGCGATGAGAGAGGGGTAGATAGAGCATATAGTCTAGTGTTCAATCCAGTATGTGATTTGCCTCCAGCACCGTATACAGGATCCCATCCACTTGTTCTGAGTCAAACCCGATCTCACGAAGCTCCAAGTGAGGGAGGACAGAAGTAAGGAGATAGCTGACGTGGATACGCAGCCGCGTAAGCTTTGCCAAAGCCCTGTATGATGGAGTGAGGGGGCAGGAGAAGAGATGACATGAAGTCATTAGCCAACAGAACAAAATGAAGCTCCTTAAAAATGGGCCTACATTTCTCAACAATTATGTTTCCATTAGCTACAAAGAAAGAAGAAAGCACAATGCCACCAAGCACAGGGAGACTGGCTGCAGCTCTCTAAGAAGTAATTCCTCAGTCCTTGGTGGCCTATGAATTGATTCAGACTTCCTCCCTTATTTATGACCAGTAACTGGGGTCCTAAGGGATGCTTCCCATTAGCACTCACAAGCTGATAACTAAACCCTAGTAATTAACCTTTCTAGGTCATCTCCCTCTGGGGTCCGGTAGGAGACCTGAGCCTTCTGCAGCACTTCCAGGTGTGTCTCTGTCTCCTTCAGTTTCTCTTTTAGTTCTTGCTTTTCCTCCTTGGTTCTTTCCAGCTCAGCTTTCAGAATCTGGAATTCAGCTTGGCGATAACCCATGTGTTTCTTGCTCCAATACAAGCCTTCCGTTTCCTGGGTACTGTAGGTCACCAATTCATGTTGGACTTTCTTGAATTCAGAATGCCAGTGATTCCTCTCCTGTTCCAGCTCCTCCACCTGCAGTCCAAGAAACAGAAATTCAATGACTCCACATGCTACAAGAGTGGCAAAAATTGTCCCTAATATATTCACTCAGTGATTCCTCTGTACATATTCCTCTACTTATGGACCTTTTCAATCCCAAAATATAGGAGGGAAGCCCATTAGGGTTCACCCAATCTGAAACATACCACAGAATAATTCAATGGCTTATTTTGTTTAAAGGCCTCAGAATATGAATTCATCAGAGCTCCAACTCCCAGGTCCCTTGGTTTCAATTATCTTTTATTCCTAGTGGTAAGGTGCTGCCCTAACCTTTTGCTGGAACAAATTCCTTTCCGCTAGAACACGTTCCAATTTTTCTGTGGTTCTTTTCAGTTCTTCCAACTCTCTTTGGTTCTTCAACTTTGGTGTATTATGACCTCCACTTTCCTCATAGCCTTTTCCTTTCTCCCCAGCGGCTGCAGCAGGACTTGTAGCAGAAGCCACAGTAGGATAAGGCATTGGGTTCCAGGATTCAGCTGCTTTTCTTCTCTCGGCAAGCTCCTCTCGGTTAAAAGGGATCAGCTGAATGGGAGCTCCTGAATCTCGAACACCTTTTGCAACACCAACAACAGCTACAAAAGGTCCCTTGTTTACTTCTTCCTTGTTTATGTTTGTGCTGCCTCTGTTAGATTCTTCTGCTACCAATCTTGGCATCTGATCTTCTAATTCTTCAGGGAGCAGGGATCCCTGATGTTCTTGGGCTCCTGAATACAGAACTGAAGCCTCCCTACTTTGACTGGTACTTTTGCTTGCATCTGGGTATTCTGGGGAAAGATATGGTGGTGTGCTTCTCTCAGAACTGGATTTATCATGGCTGTTCTCTCCTTCTGGGTAGGCAACAGCTGCCTCTACCCTCCTATAAGAGCCAGGCATGGAATAATCTAGAGGTGTTGTCATCTCATTCTGGAGCCTTCTTCGTTTCTCCACAGGTTCCTCACCTAGGATCCATTTGTACTTACTGTAACAAGAAGAGGAAATTAAGCTGTCAAAATATAGGCTAAATATATTCTTATCTTATAGAGCCCCTCTTCAAATTTCCCATATTAAAACTGACTCTAGCTGTTAGCCACAGCTCATTTCAGGTTAGCAATACAAGTTTACCCCCAAACCCCTACCCCTTCACTTATGTAGATTGCTGAGATAGCAATTGGTCTTAAGAGAGAGATGAAATCAAAAGATATGAAGAGTCAGCATCTGGATATAACAGGACCAGATTGACCTTGGTAAGAATTCTGAAAATAGGATTAAAACCAGCCTGACTTAGAAGTTTCAGAAATGCAAGTCAAGGAAGGAAAACAAAAAAAAAATACACATACAAAATCCTTTAATATGAGAATGGGTAAAAAAATAAAGAAAATAAAAAAGGCCATAAAAAGCTTAGGGAGTATGTGGAGGGGAACCGAGCCAGCTTGTTAATTTTAAAGGGTCACAAAAACCTTCCAGTATCAAAGACTTATGCACATTTTTTATATTGCAATGAACACCATACAGTTCCTTTACCAGCCAACTGGATTGTGGCTATTGCCCATTATTCACTTGTAAAAGTTAATTGAAACATAGGGCCCTGGTCATAAACAAAGAAACTGAAACAGCCAATTCAAGTCATTTTTCCCTATTGCAAAAGAATCCCCTTGTTGGGGTAAACAGGCACTCCCAGGATGGTGACCTCAATCGCCTTCCATTTCTGGCTGCTATATGCTCTAAAGGTTGAAGGAACAAACAACTGGCACCAATGAAATCCATAGACAATATTATGTCATGCGGCAGGATGGGACCCCTATTTTTATCCTTATAACTCTTCCGCTGTCCCTGCAGAAAACCAGGAAATTTCAAGGTAAAGATCGACTTTCAAATTTTCAATGAGAGTCAAGTCATAGTATTTCAAGGCTGCTTGTATTTCTCTGCAATTTCTGAGAACATCTATAAGATATCTCAAGCCTTAGTTCTTGTAACACCCCAAATGTTCTTCAAAACTAGTGTTCACCAGAAATAAAACTGGTCTGCCATTTTAATAGATCTTCTTGTGTCAGTCTTAGTGGGAAAGCAAAAGGATTTAGGGGCTATGTAAAAACAAATGTATCCATCTTTAAATGTATTTTAGGGCCACTGCAGATTGTCCATTATACTGAGGAAGATAGTGAAACAACCAGTTTGCAAGTACAAAAAAAGAGTAAATGATACTAGAAAACAAAGTTTTATGAAAGGCAATGAATGTCAAATTTTCTTCCTTCTCTTCATTTTCCAATTTCTTTTTTTTTTACCTTGAATAATCTTTGGCTGGTATTTTATTTAAGGAGAACAAAACTTCCAATTACACAATATATGTCATTCTCTATTAAAACAATTTTAGGCAATGAAAATTTAGGCAATCCATATCTGTCCTATGTATTTCTTTCATTATAGGTATTTTCATTTAATTTAAAATAATCAAAGAACTAGTCATCTTGCCTTGTTTGTATTTTCATTTTCTTTTTTTAAATTGTTTTATTGCTTAAAGTATTACAAAGAGTATTATATATGTCTCCTTTTCTTCATTTTCCAATTTCTAAGTATTCTGTCCTTAAATCTCTTCTATACCTACAATTTTTTCCTTTGGTAATTTCATACAGTCTCTTGGTTATAACCTCTGAACAGTAACTCCCAAGTCATTCCACAAGCCCTGATCTCCAGTACTGGATTTCCAAAGGCCTGTTACACATTTTCCCCCCGAAAGTCCTACTGGTATCTCTCTCAGTATGTATAAAATTGATCTTTCATTTTTATCTAGCTCCCTTCTCTCACCTCCAGATCACCCACTGCCAAATTAATCTTCCTAAGTAAGGTATTGCTCTAATTATGTCACTCCCATATTTGAAATCTTTAATCATTGCTTCCATGTCTAAAGCCAGCTCAAATGCCACTTCTGAATTCCTAGAGCATGTCTAAGTCTAGCTCAAATGGTACTTTTGAATTACTATAGCACTTTAGCCCTCTCTTACATCTATCACTTTTTACCATGTATGTGCAAGTATGTGTGCATGTGTATATGTCACAGGTTCCCTACTAAAGTATGAGCTCCTTGACAGAAGGAAGCTTGAGTAACTATGCTAGATGGGAATGAGGGAACAAAAACTTTGCATGTAAGAGCCAATAAAAAAGAAAGTATTGTTTGAAGGAGATAAAAATAAATGGATTTTACTTATTGGCTCTGTAAATACTTATTAGTTTTATAAGTAAAGGTTCTTCCCTCTAGGAATCAAATGTTATTCTAAACCTGTATTCACTCATTTAGTAAAGATTAATTTTGAGTTTACATACTAGGAATTCTTTTCCAACTACATAGTTCTTTTGCATTTTCTTTCTTCTTTTTGTCACCTTCCTCCAGTGCTTGTCTGCAAAGAAGCCAGCTGATATTTTGATAAGAGACTGCACTGAATCTGTAGCTCAATTTGGGAAATATTATCATCTTAACAGCATTAAATCTGATCTAGAAATATGAAATGGCTTTCCATTTATTTAGGTCTTATTTAACCTCATTCAACAATATTTTGTAGTTTTCATTATACAAAGTTTTGCTTGCACTTTGTTAAATATATTCTTAAATATTTTATTTTTCAAACAACTATAAATGCAATTGTTTTCTTAATTTCTGTTGTTCTTTTCAAAGAGCCAACTTTTGGCTTCACTGATTTTCTCTATTGTTTTTCTATTCTCTATTTCATTTCCATTCTGATTTTATTTCTTTTTTTCTGCTTGATTGGGGTTTAACTTGCTCTTTGTGTAGTTTCTTAAGGTGGAAGTTTAGGTTATTAATTTGAGGTCTTATTTCAATTTTAATATAAGCCTGTATAATTTTCCCTCAGAAGGTAAGGGAGAGAGAAATAGAAATATCATCCCATAAGTGTTGGGATATTTTGTTTTCATTTTTATCTTCTCAAGATATTTTTAAATTCCTCTTGTGATCTACTCTTTTACTCATTTGCTATTTTGGAGTGTGTTATTTAATTTCTACATATTTGTGAATTTTCCAAATTTTCTTCTATTGTTGATTTCTAATTTAATTCCATTATATTTGGAGAATATCCTTTTATGATATCAATCCTTTTAAATTTATTGAGGCTTGTTTTATGGTCTAACATATGCTCTATCCTAGATTATATTCCATGTGCACTTGAAAAGAATATAAGTTGCACTGTTTGGGGGGAAATGTTCTGTATACGACACCTTCATTTTCTTAAGATACTTTTTAAGATTCTTGGTTGAAAGTTTTTCTTTCAGTACTTTGAATATGTCATCCCACTCCCTTCTGGTCCCCATTGTTTCTGATGAGAAGTCTGGTATTATTCTTAGTAGGATTCTCTTGTACATGATGCATACTTTTTTCTCTCTGCTTTCAAGATTTTCTCTTTGCCTTTGGCTTTCAATATTTTCACTATGATATGTCTGACTGTGAATATCTTTATGAATTCTATTTTTAATTATTTGAGTTTTTTGGATGTGTAGGTTAAAAGATTTAAATAAAATGCGGGAGTTTTCAACCATTATTTCTTGAATATTTTCCTACTTCTCCTCTTGTCTCCTTTTTGTACTCCTATTTTGCATATGTTGAAGCACTTAATGGTGTCCTACATTTCTGTGAGACTGTCCATTTTTTCCTCTCTGTTCTTAGCATAATCTATAATTAATATATCTTCAAGTTTGCCGATTCTTACTTCTGCCAAATTTCATGTGCTGTTGAGTCCTTTTAGTAAAATTTTCATGTTAGTTATTGTAATTTTCACCTCCAGAATTTCCATTGGGTTCTTTTTTTAAAAAAATGTTTTTATTGATTTCAGAGAGAGAGAGAGAATCATCAATCTGCTGCCTCCCTATGACCCCCACTGGGGATCAAGCCCACAACACAGGCATGTGCCCTGACCAGAAATCTAACCATGACCTCCTGGTTCATTGGTCACCCCTCAACCACTGAGCCACACTGGGTTCGTCAAGAGCAGTTTCTATTGCCTGCTTCTTTTGTCCCTATGTACATGGCACACTTTCCTGTTCCTTTGCATGTTTCATAATTTTTTTGTTGATAACTGGATATTTTAGATAATATAGTATAGCAACTCTGGATACTAATCCTACCTCCCTGAATGGTTTATTTGTTTGTTTGGTTGTTTATTTAGTGACTTGATTGAACTGACTCCATGAAATCTATTTCTCCTGCAGCATTCTGATCAGATTTCTTCTTGATTTTTATCTTTTACCTGACAACCTTGGAATCACCCCTGGGTCAGCATAGTCCACTTATTGGTCAAAGGTTTTGCTTAAGCCCTGCTAGCTAGTTAGATTTTCACTGGATGTATGTGTGGCCTAGAAACTGTTATCACAGTTAAAGAAATTTATGTTTTTACCCCACTTTCATCCAGGTAGTATAGTAGTTTGAATTTTCCCTATCTAATAATTACTGAGAAGGCACAGCCTTGAGCATGCACATAGTCTTCCAAATTACCGAGGGTATGTGTAATTTTATTTTTAGCTTGGCTTCCTAGGAGTTGCCCCTGGGTCAGAGTACCTTATTGTTCAGCCAGTGGTTGGTTAGAGGTTGTGTGTAAGGCCCTAGTGCCATTGAGGCTCCTGTTCTTTGTTGTTTGATTGGTGTGAGGCTTGGGGACTGCTCTCCAAGTATACCTTATGTCTTGATCTGATTATTCCTAAGAGAGTGTAGCCTTGTGCTTATGCATAGTCTTCCTAACCCCTAGGATTGACTGTGACCCCAAGATAGCTCTTCTTAACTACCTTTTTTCCTTGGTTCTCTCTGTTTCTAAACATCTAATTGCTCAACTCTTTTGCTTGTTGTAACTTGTATTGTGGAGCTATGAGTACCCTCTCAATTGTTCTCCACCATAATTTCCTTTATTTTTGACAATGCCCTTAGGAATGGAATTCTCCATGATCTGTTATAGGTAATGTGCATTCTTGCAGGGAGAGCTAAGGAGTTCTTCATCTTTAAGTCCTGTCTCTCTCCCTAAGGAAAGGTGGGAATAGGGAAAGTGGCCCACTTCTCCAAGAGTGAAACCTTTTTATATTAACAGGTGCTGGGATGGTTTTTTGTTTGCTCCTTCTGGCATAAACCCCTGTCCTACAAGCAAGCTGGGATAGGAGTAATAGCCCATGCCTTCCCTAGGTGAGTACTTTCACCATGAGTTGGGGCTGGATGGGGGAAGAGAAAGCTAGCTAGGAGAAGAGAGACCCAGTCTTTCTTGGGTCTGTCCAGAATAGAGCTTCTGCAAGACAGAACTGGGGGAGATGAGAAATGTCAGAGGCCTGACCCTCTCAAGTAAAACCATAGCTATAGAGTAGGAGCCAGGGGAAGATAAAGACCCCAACTTCTTGACCATACCCACCTGTATTAGAGCTCCTAGAGTAATTTTAATAAAACATAGCTTGGAGGAGGATGGAACAGGCTAAATGCCAAAGACTCTTGCTGTTCTTTCTGAGATTTAATAAATTTCCTGAATAAATGTTTCTCCATTATCTGTATGCCCCTAAGGCAATTTCCAGGAACTTAGAATGATTGTTTTGTTTTAATAACTTCTTCCAGTTAAATGGTTATTTGTTGATGAATGTGCCCACTACACTCCTCATTTCTCCATTTTGGAAGTCTCTCTCAAAGAACCTATTTTAAAATATGAATACTGGCCCCTGAATCAACTTATTCATTAGAAAAATTGTTCTTTTATTTCTATCTCATATTTGTTGTTTCAAATATTCCTTTAAACATACTAGAATGTCTCTCCTTTCCTTCCACTATTACAATATAATTTGGATTTTTTTTTGTTATCCTCTTAAACACGAAATAATTAGCTTTTGACATATAACTTACTCAAAGGCTTTCTAAATATATAAATAAAATACAGCCACCAATTCTCTTCTTTGTACATATGTTTATGAGTACTTTAGACCTTATTTTGTACTACATGAAACCTAGAATGTATTGGGGATAACTACATATAAAACTTTGACTATCATAAGTTCTTTCATCTTTGACTCCATCATTGCCTTAGAACACTGTCTTTCATACAGTAAACACTCAAATATATGCGGAATGAGTGAACAGAAAGGGATGATTTACATTAAGAGAAATAAGCTATCTTTCCCTAAAAAGTTATGCCTGTTTCATATTGGCTGAATCTATTATCTATTGCAGGTGCTCCACTGCTCTTGTTAGATTTGTGAAACTCATAAAACTATTTCCAATGACACCTTGGGAGGCCTTAGTAGGTCATATAACCTAGCCCACTAGGAATTTTTAAAACTTTCTTCTATAGAAAAGAATTTATTTTATCTAGAGTTGGAGAGTTGTACTCCATGGCGCAAGGATCCTTATCACCTTCAGGTTTTGATAATAACAAAGGATACCTTTGTAACTCTTGACTAAATTGATAATTCCATTAACATTGTTTTATTGGAAAACCTTGTATATTTCACTGAACTCTTGAGCACCACCATTTTCCCTTATAGAAAAGCAGACTCCTTCCAATCAACCTGAATCCCTCTATACATGTAGTTTGAAATGACATAATAATCATTTAGTGACCTTACATAAAACATATGACATCAGTAGCAACATCAATTATCACGTATCTCTTTCTCTTGAATATTACTCTCAAATTAAAACTACACATGAAGAATCAAAGTATTTTACCTGTCCTCTATAGCCAAAACATAACCCAACTCAACTCTGGGCACAACAGTTCCACAAAGACTTATACAAAAATATCAATTAAGACTGATAAAGTATGCCACCTAATGGATGAACTGACATACTGCACTCATAAAATACACACAGATAGGTTAGCATTTGTAATCTCCTTTAGGTTACCAAAAGTCACTACAGAGTAATGAAAGAAACACTGACAAAAAAAAAAAAAAAAATGGAAATTGGTCAAATCAGGTAAAGTAGAGCCTTCAAGATCAATGACACCTTAATACTCCAGTAGCAATTCTAATACAAGATCATTTCAAGGAGACTGAGATAGAGAGTTAACAATGTACTTCAAAAACACACAACACTTTATTGTACAACCTTCCTAACCTACAATGGGAGCTAGAAAACTACAGATGGGAACAGAGAATTACCCTTAAGCCCCTGATACTGACTATATTTCTCACTCCCTTGCTATATAGTTCAATCTTAGAAACTGCTCCTTCCATATTACTCAAATTCAATCATTAGTTAGTGAGTACTTCTAAATTCTTTCATACAAGTTCTCATTTAATTCCTTTAGAACAGTGGTTCTCAACCTTCTGGCCCTTTAAATACAGTTCCTCATGTTGTGACCCAACCATAAAATTATTTTCGTTGCTACTTCATAACTGTAATGTTGCTACTGTTATGAATCGTAATGTAAATATCTGATATGCAGGATGGTCTTAGGCGACCCCTGTGAAAGGGTCGTTTGACCGCCAAAGGGGTCGCAACCCACAGGTTGAGAACCACTGCTTTAGAATTTTATTAGTTTTGCTCCTAATAGCTTACTTCCTCTTGAGACTTTTTGTTCATGTTCAGGGGGGTCATGGGGTTCTTCCAATATCTACAGGGCTTAATTGTGAAAGAATCACTGAATAGGGGACTTGCACACATGTAGAGATGTTTGTCTAGATGAGAAGCTGAAAAGACTCACCTAAGAAGCAAGAAACAAGGAAAAATATCATTAACATTGGAGGGGAAGGGGCGGGAAACAGGAGTCATTTTTACCGTATCATGTATTCCATTGCATCTATCCTAAGTTAAGAAGATATCCAAAATGAAGAGGGTAAGTGGAAAGTTCACATTATTGATGACTGTAGAAGTTTCTACTATTAGAGAACAATTCTACCTGCCCTATGGCTTGGCTCTACCAGAAGTGAGAAGCATAAGAGAGAGGAGAAAGCAAGTTTTAATCAGAGTCCTGAGTTCGTTTCATGGCATTATAGGGACAGTCATAACTTTCAGTGCTTCAAATACTTCTGATATTTAAGGAAAGATGTGCTCCTTCCTGTTTTACAGACTAATAAAATAATATTGTTGATGAGCTAGAAGATGAACAAGTAAAGCCAAAAACTAAACTTATACTAATAATTTACTCTAGGAAACAATGAACTAGAAGGCTTACCTAATGGCACAAAATTCTAATGGTTATTTTTATATGTGACCAACATGTGCTAGGCCTATGGAGACCCACAGGACTTTAATATTCCTAAACTCAAGGAAAGAAACAATGCTTATCTATGTAATTTTAGCTTACATTTGTATAGCAGATAGTACTTTTCAAAGAGTTTGCATGTCTATTATTCCACAAACACAGTTCCCAGTATAATATGAATATACAATACATAAAAGAGCATTTGTCAGATGATCACCTTAAAAAGCAAATAAAAAGGATAGACAGGTTTGACATAGCACTTGTAATGTTGAATAATTGGGGTACATGCAGCACACAATTCTATCAACCCAAAATAGTATTTATCCTTCTGAATCCATGCTATGCCTAAGGAAAACCATAAATATGATAATCATACCACCTTACATTACAAACCGTGAGGCTTACTATTGAAGAGAGACTATGGTTTTTACTCACCTGGAAAATTGGAAAACACTGGAATCCAGAGGCTTAAGTTGAAGAGGAGGTGTTTTGCTTCCTTCTCCAACAGATGGAAACCGGCTAGGGCTATCAATTTCTTCATATCCAATTGTTTGACTATTTAATTCATCCATGTCTTGAATAGTAGGGATCTTCAGTGGATTAGTGAATACCTAGCAAAGAAAAAAATGATGCATAAAAAATCCCAATTTCAAACTAAATACCAAAGGAGGAGTCAATCCTTCTGATGCTAGGAAAGAACACTTAGCCAAATAAAAAGAAACTGTTTCCTACAACAGAACAAACAGCACACAGTAATGTACACTAGAACACTGAACCCAGGCATGTTCACTTATAACCTAATCAGCTGGACACCAACAGACCTCCCCAACTCACTTATTGGCTCCTTGAGTCATCCCACCCACAACATAAACCCAGGCCCCCCAGTCAGTGTCTAATTCTGTCTTTTGACCCAGTTTAAAGCTGGATTTCACTCCTCTGAGATCTGGGATGAGGGTAGGGATGGAGGGGATAAGCATTGCAGCATGTGTCGGTGCTGGTTTTGGAGAAATGCATGCGAGACATTAACATGTATTCATAGTGCACACACACAGAGACATGCATCTGGGATCTGTGGCAGAGCCAGCTTATGAAAATAGTACGAATGATGAAGGTGAAGGAATATAAAGGGGAGGTAAACTGAATGAGGACAGGGCAGTCCCAGGAAATCTCCCAATCTCTACATCAGACTCTTAAGCAGGGCATGAAACTTGAATATTCATATAACTGGGTCTTAGTAGACTGTCAGAAGAAGAATTAGTATTAAATTGCCTCTATCCTCACCAGTCTGACCTACCCTGATTGAGTGGGTGAAAGGTGAATCTAACATGCGACTAGTAGATATCTCTGGGAAAGAGGGTCAAAAGGAAAATCATGCAGAAAGGCAAGATTGGGGGAGGGGAGATAGATGGGTGCTATGGTGGCTGTCAGAAAAGGAGTGTCCCTGAAAGGACGGCCAACCTTATTGCACCCTTCAGCGTCCGGAGCTGGGCAACCATGTCCGAGAGACAGTGCTCCTGAAAATTCAAAACAGCAGAGTCTTTATAAAGCCAGCCAGCCTGAAAGCAGGGATGGGAGAGGGGCACAAAGAATCACCCTTCTTCCCAAAAGGAAGGAGGAAGAATCACCCCTGAATCCTGGAAGAAAAGAGACTGAGGAAAACCAGACACTCTACAGGAGCAGCCTGTATGAGGATGGAACATAACCTGAAAATTCTGTGACACAGAAAGTGACCTTCACACTGTCCAGAATCAGTACTGAATTCAAATCTGGAAAATGAATGATTTGGCTCTTCTATTTTCGGTGATCTGAACATCAGTAACAGCAGATCAAAGCAAAATAAAAAGATGCAATGAAAAAAAGACCACCAGAAGAAATGGTTCATTATTTCTATGCAGCTTTCAAGACTGCTGCTTCCTTCAACCTATGTCCTCTGTTGGGGAAAATTTTGTTCAGAAAAGGAAGAGGGTGGACTGTCTCTCACCTGGTGGTCCTCATTTTCCAATGGCACCTTCTTCTTCTCAACAGTTTGATCTCTAGGAGAAGATAAAAGTGCTATTTAGTTCACTCATGAAACTTCTCAGTCTAAAATGGATCACCAATTGTATATTTAGGTTTTAATGTTCCTTCCAAATTAGAAATAGGGTGGGCTTCATTGAGTTTCTAAGGATGCCTTCCTGAACTCTGCTACTACAGAGAAATTTCAGATGCTCCATTGAAACAGAGAGGGGGAGGGAAGGGAGACTAAAGACAACCACTAGTTGAGAAACTCAGGAGATGATTAGAATGAATAAAAACTGGGAGAACAAAGAGGTGAGGAGGGAAATAATTAAAGAATAAAAAAGGGGGGGGAAGCATCCTTCTTTTCAAAATTCCCCTATTAGGAAGAGTCAGCCTCCTCTACTGTATAATACAGAATACTATCTTAGGTATACTCAACTGTTTCTTAGCTTTGCTCAAGTACAGGTCTTCATCCATGAGTTCTTGTTCCTCTGGAACAGAGCATCTCCTGCAGTATAGAGAAGAAATCATCTTTTGGAAACAAAATGTGTCCTTCACTTTTACCCTTTACTTTCATCACAATTATAACAAGGCAGCTTAACAACCTTCCAACCTTATAAAGCTCAGATTCCACCCACATTGCAAAACCTGTGTGTAGGCTAATGTGTAGCAATTCTTATTTCAAGGCATACAATCATCTAATTATTTTGGTGCATATATCACCTTTCTCCCAATCCATTCAAAGTACCTGACAGCTTCAAAATTCATATTATGGTGGACAGCACAAAACATAATCTCTATGCTTACACAGTGAAGCTCAAACACATAAGAGACTTGCTTGAGGTTCCATACAAAGAGAATGTTGCTGAAACCAGAACCTAGGTGTGTTGCCTGTCGTTTACTAAGAAATTCCCAAGATGCAGTATAGAAGCATGAAAATTCCTAAACTAGGTGATGCCTGAAGAAGAAAATGAAAGGCTATGATAGAAAGCAACAACAAGGAACTAGGAGCTTACATCATAAAAAGAATAGAACAGAGACTAGCAAAGAGAAAAAAGGAAGATTCTATAAATGAAAAGATATACATATATTTGCTATATGTAAAGCACAAGGAAGAGAATTTTAGAGGAGTAAAAACCTGAAGAAAGTACTAGAAAAAGTATTCAGTGGTCAAAAGTAATCCAAGAAACAAATAGAAATTAATAATAATTAGAAATTCTATGCTATATAAGGGGACAAAGTATCCTGGAAAGCTATTTCTTCCGGACTAAGTGTAAACCAATAGGAGATACAGGGTTAAAAAGTGAGACTTCTATGCACTCAGTCCCATATTCTATCATAATCTCAGTTACTCTCCATGAAGAGGTGCTTAGGCACAGCTGGAGATTATGAAGAAATGCTTACTCATTACAGACCTAGACATCATTTATTTGATTTCCTCCATTTTAAACATTTTCTTCTAAAAGGCATACTGTTTCAGTGCCCTTTTTATTTTATTTTTATTTTTAGAGCATGTTTATTAAAGCTGGGACAGTGAAATAAGAAGCAACAACAGGAAAGAGCCTAGGCAGGTCTGCTTTGGCTGACTGGAAAGTCAGAGAAAAGGGGACCTTGGAGACAGGTTCAGGGGTTAACCCAGAACGAGCTGCCACTGCCCATTGCTCCTCTGGTTGCAAGTCTCATAGGGACCCTTAGAGTTTAGGAGATGCATGCCTGAGAGGGAATAAAGGTGTAGATGTGCTCTTGGGAGGCATAGCGCCTAGAACTTTTTTTCTATCAGCATTTATCCTGAGAGGGGAAAAATTATATCATAGCCTAAATGAAGCAAATTGAGTTATTATTATAAACACTAGAGGCCCGGTGCACAAAAATTTGTGCACTTGGGGGGGGGCCCTCAGCCTGGCCTGTGCCCTCTTGCAGTCTGGGACTCCTCAGGG
The DNA here is from genome assembly GCF_000147115.1 of Myotis lucifugus. Lineage (NCBI taxonomy): Eukaryota > Metazoa > Chordata > Mammalia > Chiroptera > Vespertilionidae > Myotis > Myotis lucifugus. The sequence goes on along the minus strand of NW_005871050.1, from coordinate 29,101,352 downwards.
GATGTCCACCTGCTGGCTTAGGCCTGCTCCCTGGGGGATCGGGCCTAAGCTGGCAGTCAGACATCCCTCTGGCAGCCAGGGAGCCCTCAGGTGATGTCCACTTGCCAGCAGGGAGCAGGCCTAAGCTGCAGTCGGACATCCTTAGCTCTGCTGAGGAGGCAGGAGAGGCTCCTGCCACCACTGCTGTGCTGGCAGCCATCAGCCTGGCTTGTGGCTTGAGCAGAGCTCCCCTGTGGGAGCACACTGACCACCAAGGGGCAGCTCCTGCATTGAGCGTCTGCCCCCTGGTGGTCAGTGTGTGTCATAGTGACCAGTCATTCCCAGACATTCTGCTGTTAGGGTCAATTTGCATATTACCCTTTTATTATATAGGATACTAGAGGCCCGGTGCACGAAATTCGTGCATGGGGGCAGGAGGGTTCCCTCAGCCCAACCTGCACCCTCTCCATTCTGGGACCCCTCAGGGGATGTCTGACTGCTGGTTTAAGGCATGAGGATTGGGCAGTTGGACATCCCTCTCACAATCCAGGACTGCTGGCTCCTAACTGCTCACCTGCCTGCCTGCCTGATCACCCCTAAACACCTCTGCCTGCTGGCCTGGTTGCCCCCAACAGCCTCCCTCTGCTGGCCTGATTGCCCCTAACTGCCCCCCCCCAGCCACCTGGTCACCCCCGTACTGCCCCCCTGCAGGCCTGGTCACCCCCAACTGCCCCCCCCACTGGCCTGCTTGCCCCCGACTGCACCCCTCTGCCGGCCTGGTCACCCTCAACTGCCCCCCCTGCTGGTCTGGTCACCCCCAACTGCCTCCACTGCTGGCCTTGTCACCCCCAACTGTCCTCCCCCTGCCAGCTTGGTCGCCCCTCACGGCCCTCTTCTGCCAGCCTGGTCGCCCCTTACTGCCCCCCCTGCTGGCCTGGTTGCCGCCAACTGTGTCCCCTGCCAGCCTGGTCACCCCTCACTGTCCCCCTCTGCTGGCCTCATCACCCATCACTGTCCCCCCTGCTGGCCTGGTTGCCCCACACAGCCTGCTGTTCGGTCGTTTGGTCATCCCTCACTAACCCCCCTGCTAGCCTTGTCACCTCACTCAGCCTGTTCGGTCATCCATTCGGTCATCTGTTCAGTTGCAATGGCCCCTGGCTCTTTATATATATAGATGTGACTACTGAATCAAATAAAAATATTTGTTAAATTGAAATTAATTCCCATGGAAATGCCAGACACTATCCAGATGTTATATGCTACAAGGAACATACAGTGTATGAAAAAGACAAACATGTAAACAAATAGCACTGCATGTACAGTAGGTACTACAACAGATTCAGGTATAGGAGGCATATGAAGAAAACCATCAACTCGAACCAAAATGTAAAGCCCTTGTTCTTGAATAGCTTACAGTCTCTTGAAGAGCCAAAGTATATACATATGAAAAATATCCAAAAAATACAAAATATGTGAATAAATGTCAAGAATTAAATTTCATAGGAAGTCAAAGTAAAATCACTGTAAAAAAATGTCAACAGGAAAAGTATCACACAAAATACTTAAGCATCCAAGATGGATATGATTTGGATAGGCAGATGGAATGCATAAAGTCATTGTAAGTAAGTGGAAAGATACTATCAAGTCATGGAGGAGGGAATAAGCATGGCATGTGTGGGGAATACTGAAGCCACAGACCTACCTAAAGCATAGGGTTTGTATTAAGATACAATAAAAAATAAGGCTGGATAGTTAAGGGGGGATCAGTTGGCACAGAGGCCAGAATACCAGGCTGAAGAATGTGGACTTGAGATTAAAAAGTGTTTTTAGAATACAGAGACAAATCAGGAGTTATCTCTGGCATAATATTGAGTCCCAAGCTTACCTGTACTTTGGGATGGGAATTATAGTAACAAACCATCTTGCAGGTAATGTAGATGGATCAACCTTGCCAGGAAGCTTCCTTCATTTAAGACACTCACTGTACTCAGGTGTGGTCAGGGATTTTCCTAAATGAAAGAGGAAGCGACGTATGCCTTTGCGTATCTTAGCTCTGTATTGTGTCTTACATTAGAAAGGCACAACCTAAAAGTGAAACAACATAATTTTATATATGAAATGTGTTATAATTGTTATAATTTTATATATGAAATGTGTTATAATTGTTATAGTCTAGTTGTCTAAAAAAATAAAAAAATTATATATATATCCCTAGCTGGTTTGGCTCAGTGGATAGAGCATTGGCCTGCGGACTGAAGGGTCCTGGTTTTGATTCCAGTCAAGGGCACATGCCTGCGCTGCAGGCTTGATCCCCAGTGGAGGGCTTGCAGGAGGCAGCCAGTCAATGATTCTCTCTCATCATTGATGTTCTTCTTTCTCTCCCCCTCTCCCTTCCTCTCTGAAATCAATAAAAATATATTTAAAAATAAATAGATGTTTCTCTTGATAATTATAAAATATCAGCCTAAGAAGTTTATATCTTGAATGTCACAGAAAAAATGATAGAACTATGCTAGATATGGATATGAAAAATAGTAACAAATATTAACATGGTGAGCTACCATTATTTATGTAGGTCAAAATTATTTATCCTGGAATCTCTTGCTCTAAGCAAGCAAGAGGATAATTTTCATTCTAAAATTAATGAATAGGAAAACATTTTATATATTACAATATTACCAAGAAATAAAACCCAAAGAATAATTTTATTTGGCTTATCTGTGACAAGTTTAAAATGGGAGAAGGGAGGAGGGAAGAGAGTAACCAAAGAATTTATATGCAGCCCTAACCGGTTTGGCTCAGTGGATAGAGCATCAGCCTGCGAACTCAAGGGTCCCAGGTTCGATTCCAGTCAAGGGCAAGTACCTTGGTTGCAGGAACATCCCCAGTAGGGAGTGTGCAGGAGGCAGCTGATCGATGTTTCTCTCTCATCGATGTTTCTAACTCTCTATCCCTCTCCCTTCCTCTCTGTAAAAAATCAATAAAATATATTTTAAAAAAATAAAAATAAAAATCATCATTCTCCCCTTTAAAAAAAAAGAATTTATATGCATAGTCCATGGACACAGACAATAGTGTGGTGAAGGCCTGGGGTGGGGAGAGAGCCAGGTGGAGGGGGGCAAAGGTGAGTGAGAAATGGGGACATCTGTAATACCCTCAATAAGAGATCCTGCACCACTTTTCTCTGAAAGAATTCAGAGCCAAGATCCTTGAGGTGGGGGATGTGATAGGCAATTAGACAGACATGAGCAGAGTAAGGATGATGATCCAGGTAGAGAAGGTCACCAGGGCAGAAAGCCCCAGGTGCCTAGCAAAGGACAATTGTAGGGTCAGATCTTGCCCCCAGGGTGGCCTTTCCTTCCCTAGCATATGCTGGTTGCTGGTCATAAGGTCTGGACCCCCTGACCTTTCCTCCCTAGAAATAACATCTGGACCTCAGTTGTATTTCATCTCGAGGCCCAGAAAAGCAGCAAAATCAGACCAGTGACACCAAGGCTGATCTCAGGACCAGCTGCATTGAATAATGACCCCCTGTTCTGGCAATCAATCAGTGGAGACCTAGACCCTGAAAGGACATACCTGAAAAGCTGCTGAATATTCCATTAAGATCTTCCCCTGGGACCTCCCCTCAACTCTCCACCCTTAAAACCCTTAGGACAGAGGACCCAGTGGGCCCTTCCTCCTGAAAGCATGCCCATGCCTTTCCCTTTTCCTTTTCCTTTTCCTTTTCCTTTCCCTTACCCCTCCCCCTTCCTCTCTTCCCTAGGTGCATTACCATCAGCTTTCTCACTTGCAAGCTCCAAGGGCCCTTCCTTTATCTCTGTAACATGTTTCCTAAGCCCATTTCTTCTAGGAATTACTTTTTCTACCTCTATGATTTTATAAATAAACTAGAGACCCAGTGCACAACTTTGTGCACTTTGAAAGGAACTATGAGCTGCGAGGCTGTGGTGGGCACAGGGACGGGTCTCGGCCCATCCTCTGTACCCCCACCTGGCCCCTCCCGCTTTGGTCCCTGGACCCTGTCTACTGGCAGCCCCGCTCCTGCTGCCTCCGCTCCCATGCACTGAAGGCACCAGACTCGCTTGCACCCGCGAGTGATTGGGGCCAGCATCATCAGTAGATGTGAGCTGCGGCTGCTGCCCTGATTGCCCCTCAGGAGCAGGGGAAGGTGGAGAAGCCCTCAGGGGCAATCAGGGCCAGCAGCCACCACTCGCACCCGCTGATGGCACCAAGTGATTGTGACTGGCACTGGGAGACAGCAGCAGGTGCAAGCGGCAGCTCCAGCGGCAGCTGTGGGTGCGAGCGGGGCTGGTGCCGGCAGCAGGTGCGAGTGCCAGGTGAGATCGCAACGCACAGGAGCAAAGAATTTTCAATAACCACCAGAGGCTTGCCCCAATGACAGTGACCGGCGCCCCGCCTTGGTCTGGCACCCCAGCTCACCTGTTCCACCATTCCGCCGCAGTCAACGCCCACCATGTTCCACGTGCGCTCCCTGGTGGTCAGCGCACATCATAGCAACCAGTTGTTCGGTTGTTCAGTTGTTCTGCTGTTCGGTCTATTTGCATATTTGCCTTTTATTATATAGGATGTTCTCTTATTTTAAAAAATACATTTGTGGGAGTCACTGAAGAATCATCATCAAAACCTCTCCATTTCCCTATAAACTCCTTACTCCTATTTTTTTTTCCTTTCAAAATCGGTCTTTGTTTATACTTTAATCAAAATTTTATTAGGTTGATATTCCCAAAGTTTATCTTAAAAAGTAATATAAATTTGATTAAATTTTATAACTAGAAATGGTGGCTCAAGTCTGACAATTGGGTTAAATTATTAAGACAAATTCTTCCAGAGTTCTACTCTTAATACACATACCCTCTCCCCCTCACCCTCCCACCCCCAGGAAGCATACCCAGTCACCTTCACCATAAAGTGAATCTGTTTCTCTGTGGAAGGAGATGGTCCATATATAATATAAATAGCACCTAAGGTATGAAAGGAGTGGGAACCAGGAAGGCTGGAGAAAAGACACAAAAAGAGGGTAGAGGGGCACATAGAACCAATTTGAAAAACACGTAATTTAACCTAGGGAGGGTTTTGTGTTATATTTATATTGCTCTTATACTAGACTAGAGGCCCAGTGCACAGATTCGTGCACATTGAAAGAAAATTAATTAGAAGAAATATTTTAGAGGCTGGGGAGGGGCCATGGGAGGGCTTCAGGGCATGTTTGGCCTGTCTCGCCCAGTCCCGATTGGCCGGACCCCAGCAGCAAGCTAACCTACTGGTTGGAGCGTCTGCTCCCTGGTGGTCAATCATAGTGACTGATTGAATGGTGGAATGAACGGTTGGACACTTAGCATATGAGGCTTTTATTATATAGGATATTTCAATAGAGTGATGTGTTTTTTTATGTCTTAGTTCAATATTTTCCTTATCTTTGTAGATAGTGCTTTATTTCTAGTTATAATAATCAGCTCATTATTGAAAAACTGGAAATACAGAAAGATTTAAAAAGAAAATAAAAGACACTCATAATTCTACCACTCAAATACAATGTACTCTTTGTGTTTAAAGCTCTGTTTAATTCATACAAATTTCTGGACATATAGCTTCCTATCTCCTACCTCCAGGCTGCTTCAGCCTTGCAACTTCTAAACTCTGAGCTCAGGCCTAACCTCTGGTGTCTATATATTTCCATTCAGCTGCTGTTTTATTTAGAGCCAGAGCAGCAAAAAGCAGGTTCAGCAGTAGTGAGAGGGGAGAGGAAAGGTCATATTAGCTTTGTGTGTGTGTGTGTGTGTGTGTGTGTGTGTGTGTATTGTTTAACATATTAAAAAAAGTAATACATATGTCTCCTTTATTCCCCATTGACCTCCCTCCAGTCTCCTCTATCCCCTGGCACATGCCCTCACCCCCACCCCCACCCCAGTGTCTTGTGTCCATTGGTTATGCTTATATGCATGCATACAAGTCATGCACATGCACAGAAGAGTCTCTTGCAGAAGCATGTCAATATTACACTCTTGTGGACAAACATTAAAGACAGCAACTCCCTGCCTCAGATACATGCAGACCATGGTAGATACTTCTATTCAGATAAACAGGAAAGGCTTTTCAGCTTGTGCTTGTAATAAATAGGTAATTGGAGGGGCTATACCTTATAATCCTCATTGCATCCTTCCAGAAGAGTGTCATGGTTAAGATATTGTGCTTTGGAGCCCAATTACCTATATTTGAACCTTTGATATACCATTTTGTACCTGTCTAATCTTGAGCAAGTTACTTAAGCTCTCAGTTATCAGTGTCTACATTTGTAAAGAAGAAATATTATCTGTCTATTTCTTAGTGTGTTATGATGAATCAATACATGTAAATATAAGTAAAAAATTTAGACCAGTACCTGGAATATAAGTAAATACTCAATAAATGATCATCAGTATTACAATTCTGCTTCTAGAAAGATTATTTAATATATATAGTATATATAATTATATATTATACATACATATATATATATATATATATATATATATATATATATGCATGGATTTGTGCACATTAAAAGGAAATTAATTAGAAGAAATATTTTAATATTGCTATTCACCCTTTCTCTATAATAGAAGTGTCAACCAAATTCACAATTGACAACAACAGATTGAAACATACATGCGCGATTGGTGCCAGCGAGAGCTTTATGTCTCCTGCATGCGAGACCCATATATACTAGAGGCTCAGTGCATGAAATTCGTGCACGGGGGGGGGGGGGTTCCCGCACCCTCTCCAATCCAGAACCCCTCGGGGGATGTCAGACTGCCTCTCGCAATCTGGAACTGCTGACTCCTAACCGCTCGCCTGCCTGCCTGCCTGCCTGGTCATCCCTAACCCCTCTGCCTGCCTGCCTGATCGCCCCTAACCACCTCTGCCTGCCTGCCTGATTGCTCCTAACTGCTCCCCTACTGGCCTGATCGCCCCTAACTGCTCCCCTGCTGGCCTGATCGCCCCTAACCGCCTTTGCCTTGCCCCGCACCCAGGACCCAGGATTCCCTCCTCCGGCCGGTAGCAGGCACCTGGGACCCAGGCTTCCCTCCCTCTGGCTGGCTGCAGGCACCCAGGACTGGGGCTGGCTTCACTCAGGCCAGCCGCAGCCGCAGCCGCAGGGGACCACGGGGCAGGCAGCTTGTCCCTCTCCTAGGTCACAGCCCCAGCCACTGGCACCCAGGAACATGGGGCAGGTGGCTTGTCCCTCTCCTGGGCATAATATGCTAATGATATGCTAAGGCCACTCAACTGCTCACTATGATGTGCACTGACCACCAGAGGGCAGATGCTACAACTGGTGGGTTAGCTTGCTGCTGGGGTCCAGCCTATTGGGACAGAGTGAGATGGGCTGTTGGCATGCAGGACCATGGGGCAGGTGGCTTGTCCCTCTCCTGGGCCGGGCTGCAGGCGCAGGCACAGCCACTGGAGCCTGGGACCGTGGGGCGGGTAGCTTGTCTCTCTCCCAGACCGCAGCCCCAGCTGCTGGCACCCGGGACCGCTGGACAGGTGGCTTGTCCCTCTCCTAGGCCGCAGCCCCAGCTGCTGTCACCTGGGACCGCTGGGTGGGTGGCTTGTCCCTCTCCTAGGCCACAGCCTGGCTCATCCCCATTCCTCTCTTGCGAGCTCATTTGTGCCTGGCTGGTCCCCATTCCTCCCTCCCCAGTGTTCAGTGTCTGAGCCAGGGGTCCTGAAACTACAGCCTGTGGGCCACATGCAAATACAAATATTGTATTTGTTCTCGTTTTGTTTTTTTACTTCAAAATAAGATATGTGCAGTGTGCATAGGAATTTGTTCATAGTTTTTTTTTAAACTATAGTCTGGCCCTCCAACGGTCTGAGGGACAGTGAACTGGCCCCCTGTTTAAAAAGTTTGAGGACCCCTGGTCTGAGCCATTATGGCGTGATGGTGTGATGACAATTTGCATATTAGCTCTTTATTATATAGGATACACTCCAGCAATATATAAACAATTGTCTCATTGCAGTAATCATTGCTTATTTGAAAGACCAAAAATGGCATCTCATTTTAATTTTTATGTGTTTGAAAACCATGGAGGTTGGGCATGAGCAAGATATTTAGAATAAAATAGTGATATTTATATCACTAGCAATCAGGTTGTATTTGAAACAAAATTTTATATCATATATTTTCCTGATGATTTCCATTTTTTAAAAAACAGGGGGTTGCCTACCTCAAAATGAACTGTTAATACTCTAATCTTTGTCTTGATGGTAGTGTAACTGACTGTATATATGTTGTTACACATTCTATTCTCTGTATCATGCTCCTTTCCTGGCCTACTGAGGTATTTCATCCTCATCCATAGTTCTTTTTTTCTCTGATATGCTGGGTTCTCTACTTCCATTGTCAAATTCCTTGGTACAGTTCCAACAATGTTTACTAGGAATAAAAAGCACGAAAGTTTACTAAAATTTCTGAATATCTACTATATGCCAGGCACTGTGCTAAAAAATGTTATATCATCTAATTTATTATATTCAAAGAGGTAAAGTGACTTACTTACCCAAGCTCATCCAACTATTAAGAAGCAGATTCAGATTTTCAGCCCTGGAGTATCTGATTTAAATGTTCATCATCTTCCACTATATCATACTGCCTATAGGATAAACTGAACATACTAAACTCTTCATATTTATGATCCAAACCACACAAGTGTTAAACCAGAATGAAGAGGTCTAGATAATGATAAAATTAGTATTGGTGACTTCCCAGTTTTAGTGCATTAAACTTCCTTATGTGAAAAGCTTCCATCTTCTTCTTGTTCCTTCCATTTGCTCCCCCAATACTTTTATATTCTACTAGAGGTTCAGTGCATGAAATTTGTGCATGGGTAGGGTCCCTAGGCTTGGCCAGCGAACAGGGCCGATCGGGGCCTTCTGGCTTCCAGCCGGGGCCTCCCTTCCTTGGCTGCTGGCTGCTGGCCAGGACCTTCCTTCATTCCATGCTGCTGCCCCCTGGTGGTCAATGCATGTCATAGCATGCGATCGAACTCCCAAGGGGACACTTTGTATATCAGCCTTTTATATATATAGATATTTATTACTCACGGTATTATCCTGGCTATAGCTGAGGTTTCAAAGTTCTCTTGGGAAGTCTTTTCCTTCCAATAAACATTGAGTTTCTGGGCAAGGGCATTTATTGTCAACCTGAAAGAAGAAGTATGTCAATGTTGAGAATTTGTTGAACAACTTTGTGACCATGAGATGCTCTCATTTAGCAGAAGCCAATAATTTAGAATATTCAGCATAGGTTTGAATATCTATACTTATAGGAACTAGGATGGGAATCCACCACCTTGCAAATTACATGTCAAAATGACAGTCAGAATCCTGAATAGTTACATTGATTGAAATGGTAAAATGGTTATGTCCTAAAAGTACTGTTCTCTAAAATTTCAGGGCTTTTAGAATCATGGGGAGTGGGGAGTTGATATTAGAAAAGTCAGAGGACTAAATTTCAGAGCTAGGACAAGCCAAATATGATTAAGTTATTTGATTGTCAGATGAGAACAGGTAAACAAGTCAGGTCCAAGTTGAAATTCAGAGGATCAAAAACTGTACCCTATTACAAGTCAATCAAATATTAAATTTAAACTGTCCAAATTTAAAATGTTCCTCTTCATGCAAATGCTGCTCCGAGCAGTTATAGTATCCATGGGCAACAAAGTTCTCTTCAACCTTCTACTACAACCTTCTACTACACAGCTGTTAGTGGAAGCTATACCCCAGTTCTGGCTATTGTTCTTTCTCTCTTCCCAAATTAACAACAGTAGACCCAGGGTCAAAATATGTAATGTGTCTAAGTCAAACCTGAAATTTTACTTTTAAAAAACTGCCGATTGCTAATGATTGATTCCTATTTAATTCTACAACCCAGGATTACAACTTCATGTACAACTGTACACACCTGCAATACTATAGAATTAGTATATCTAAAATCCCTTGACTCCCTGGATGGTTTCCCAAGGTTTTTACAGACCTCTTTTCTCCTTAAGAGGAAATGTTCCTTACTTGCACCTTACTCATATTAAATTAGATTCTGAATACACAGAAAAGATTAAAGTAATCATACAGGAGGTTCCTCACCTACACCTACCAATGTTCCTACCTCTGTTTATATCCTTCCCTCAAGTCACAGATGGAGAACTATTCCTTGTTTTCTCTTAAAATTCTACTTTAAATCTAGTTTAAAAAGAATTAAGTTAGACAGGATTCTGGGAAAATGGTGAAGTAGAAGGCACCAAGAATCTTACTCCCCCACCTAGACAACAATTACATTGGCAGAATATGTATGGTGCAATTATTTGGAACTGTCGGGCCTATTGAAGGCTTGCAACTTCCAAGGGAAGGCTTAGATGGTAAATTGGAAAATTTCAGCTCTTAGCACAGTAGTAGCTACACCCCCACCCTAGCCCAGTGACAGGCAGCTGTGCACACATCCTAAGAGTAGATTGTAGGAGCCAGGATGGGCAAAAAATGACTCTGTCCTTCAAATATCAGGGAGCTGTGCTCTGATAGCTGTTTGCTGCTCCTGATCATAGGATCATGTAATCCCCATGGCAACCACAAAGAAAACAGCTATAAATATGCACAAAAGAAAATGAGAAGATTTAAATGTTTCACTATGAAAACTTAACTGAAGATAAAAGAAGACAATAATGCAAGAAATGAGGGTCACAAAATCTATAAAGCATAAAGAAAACAAATAGCAAAATGACAGAATTCCTTCCTTATCAGTACTTACTTTAAATGTAAATAGATTAAATTCTCCAATCAAAAGACAGATTGGTAGAATGGGTTAAAAAAAAACCAAACAAAACAAAACACGATCCAGCCCTAGCCGATTTGGCTCAGTGGATAGAGCATCAGCCTGCGCACCAAAGGGTCCTGGTTCAATTCCCATCAAGGGCATGTACCTTGGTTGCAGGCTCCTCCCTGTCCCCAGGCCCTGGTCAGGGATCATGCAGAAGGCAACCAATCTATGTGTTTCTCTCTGTCTTTCCTTCTCTTTTCCATTCTCTCTAAAAGTCAATGGAAAAATATCCTCAGGTGAGGATTAACAAAAACAAACAAACAAAAAATAAGTAAGTAAAGGTGATTAAATGTCTAAAAAAAAACATGATCCAAATATATGCTCTCTACATGAGACTAAATTTAGATACAAAGACACAAGTAGGTAGAAAGTAAAAGGATGAAAAAGGATATTCCATATAAATAGTAACCTAAAGAGAGCAAAGATGGCTATACCAATGCATAGTAGACAAAATAAAGTAGTCCCCCTCCTTATCTGCAGTTTTGTTTTCTGCAGTTTTAGTTACCTGCAGTCAAATATGGTCCAAAAATATTAAATGAAAAATTCCAGAAATAAACAATTTTTAAGTTTTAAATTGTGTATTGTTCTGAGTAGTGGGATGAAATCTCACACTGGCCTGCTCCAGCCCACTCAGAACACAAATCATCCCTTTTTACACCATATTCATACCATATTCTATATAATAAGAGCCTAATATGCTAAGCGTCCGATCGTCCGTTCAACCAATCAAAGCATAATATGCTAATGATATGCTAAGGCCACTCAACTGCTCACTATGATGTGCACTGACCACCAGAGGGCAGATGCTACAACTGGTGGGTTAGCTTGCTGCTGGGGTCCAGCCTATTGGGACAGAGTGAGATGGGCTGGACACAACCTGGAGCCCTCCCATGGTCCCTCTCTGGCTGGCCAACCTCCCGCATCCCTCCCTGGCCCCGATTGTGCACCAGTGGGGTCCCTCAGCCTGGCCTGTGCCCTTTTGCAATCCAGGACCCTTTGGGGGATGTCGGAGAGCTGGTTTCAGCCCAATCCCGCAGGCCAGGCTGAGGGACCCCACTGGTGCACGAATTTGTGCACCGGGCCTCTAGTGTAGAGTATAATAGGACTAGTGACCCATTGTGTGAAATTACGCGAGACCCGGGACCCCTCCCCCCAACCCCTGGGCCATGAGACCACCCTGAGTCCCGGAGTCCCACCCTGCATGGCCGACGCGGGATGGCCCCGAGTCTAGGAGTGCCACCCCGATGTCCCGCCTCTGGGCTGCGCAGAGTGGGCACCAGGCCCCACCCCCCGCAACATGCATGCGGGGCCAAGGAAACCCCGGCAGAAGCAGCGCGAAGTGGCCACTGGGACCCTCGCGCCCCCACGGGGCTGCAAGAACCCTGGTGTAAGCCACGTGGAGCGACCGCCAATCCTGCCCCCACTGCCCCGCCTCCTGCTGCTGCAAGGAAGTGCCCCTCCTCCCGCCTCCTGCAGCTGCGAGGAGGCAGCCTGCCTGCTGCCTCCTCACAGCTGTGAGGAGGTGCCCTGCCTCCCTGGCACAACCACGGGAACCCCAGCAGCAGGGACATTGAGCAGCTGGCCCTGCCCCCGCTGTGTGCACCGCCATCTTGTGACGGTGTTACAGAGTGAAGGTTAATTTTCATATTACCTCTTTATTATATAGGATATCTTGAGAGCAATCACATCCACATAACTTTTATTATAATGTATTGTTATAATTGTTCTATTTTATTGTTGTTAATCTTTTTCTGTGCCTAATTTATAAATTAAACTTTATCATAGTTATGTATGTATAGGAAAAAACATACTGTATATAGGGTTCACTACCATCCACGGTTTTAGGCATCCTTTGGAGGGTCTCAGAATGTATCCCCTTTGGATAAGGAGAGCTACTCTAGACTATAAATCACGATTGCTAATATGTGGAAGCAACCAAATGCTCATTAATGGTTGAATGGAAAAGCAAAATGTAGTGTATACATACAATGGAATACTATTCAACCTTAAAAAGGGAAAGAATTCTGATACATGCTAAAACTTGGATGAAGCTTGAGGACATTATGCTCAATGAAATAAGCTAGTCACAAAAAGACAAACATTGTACGGTTTAACTTATGTGAAGTACTTATAGTCAAAAACAAAGAAACAGAAAGTGGAGTGGTGGTTGCCAGGGGCTGGCGGGGTGCATGGGGAATTACTATTTAATGGGTATAGAGTTTCATTTTGTAAGATGAAAAGAGTTCTGGAGATGGATGGTGGTGATGGTTGCTTAACAATATAAATGTACTTAATACCAATGAACTGTACACTTAAGAAGTTAAGATGGTCATTATGTGTATTTTGCCACAATAAAAACTATGAAAAAAAGGAAGTAGATATATGGCTGTCAGAGGATGAAGAGAAGGAGAAATGTGGAGTGACTGCTAATGAACAAGGAGTTTCTTTTGGGAGTTATGAAAATGTTTTGGAGTCAGTGATGATGTTTTCACAATTTTGTGAATATACTAAAAACCATTGAAATGTACACTTTAAATTGGAGACCTTAAGATATGTTAGTTATATCTCAATTAAAAATAAAAATAAAATAAACATCTGTTCTCATGTACTCAGTTAAAATTTATTGAGATAAAATTTACATAGAGTAAAATTCATCTTTTTAAGTGTACAGTTCTATCAATTTTGACAATTGCATGCAGTCATGTAACCACCACTTCAATTAAGTTATTCTCATTTATTTTGAAACCCTATTCCTTCTGACAAAAACCATGGCTTTACTGTTGATGTAAAAAAATTTAATTTTACCCTGGCTGGGTGGCTCAGTTGGTTAGAGTATCGTCCTATACATCAAAAGGTTGCGGGTTCGATTTCCTGTCAGGGCACATACCTAGGTTGTGGGTTTGATCCCTGGTGGGGGTGCATATGGGAGGCAACCAGTTGACATATCAATGTTTCTCTCTCACATTGATATTTTTCTCTCTCTCTAAAAAAATCAATAAAAACATATTCTCGGGTGAGGATTAAAAATGTAATTTAAAATCCACGTATAAGTTCAAACCCACATTGTTCAAAATCCATACATAAGTGGATCTGTAAAGTTCAAACCTGCGTTGTTCGAGGTTCAACTGTAATTTTGATTGCAGTTGGGAAATTGTATATCTGGAGGGCTGACTTAAGTTGTATGCAGGTTTTTAAAAAATATATTTTTATTGATTTCGGAGAGGAAGGAAGAGGGAGAGAGAGATAGAAACATCAATGATGAGAAGGAATCATTGATCAGCTGCCTCCTGCACGCTCTCCGCAATGGGGATCGGGCCTGCAACCCAGGCATGTGCCCTGACCGGGAATGGAACTGTGACCTCCTGGTTCATAGGTTGATGCTCAACCACTGAGCCATGCCAGCTGGGCATGGTATGCAGGTTTTTTACTGCATGGGGGATCTAGGCCTCTAACCCCTTCATTGTTCGAGTCAACTGTACTATATTCTTTTTCTTCTTTATTTTTTCCTCTACTATATTCTTAAGGTAGTGCTTCAGTTCACTCCCCTATTCAAGCACACAATTAATTCTCATTGCCTAAGGCATCAACCAACTCTACCCAATGTCCCTCTAAGACAGAAGTTCTCAGACCTTCTCAGTTTATGGCACCCTGAGTGTCTCAAGTTTTTCATGGCACCCTTAAGTCCAAAGAAATAAGTACCAGTTCCATTTATTAAATAGTTAGGTGTAAACAACTTAGCAAGTATTTATGAATTAAAATTTAGAATCCATTTGAAAAAAAATAATACATATAAATTAAAAAAATATTTCTAGTTCATTCTTTTTTTTTTTTAGGCCACCAAAAATTTTGGTTGCCTCCCCCCGCCCCCAAAAAAAAATGGGAGAGAGAGAGAGAGATTCTAGTTCATTCTTAAATAACCACAATTATTTACTAACGGGATGTGTATGCCTATTGGTTACTATACTTCTCAAACCTTGGAATCAAATTGGACACAGTTTTCCTCATTTCTTAGTCAACACTGAGTTTTGTGTTTTACTTGCTGTGTATCACAGCAACCACTGAAAGCCCAGATACACAAAGATATGTTGTAATCAAAAGGTATGCAGCAGATTTTGGTACATGGAAATGGGGGTGCTACTATAAAAATACTTAAAAATGTAAAAGTTACTTTAGAATTGGGCAGTGGGCAGAGGGTGGAAGAATTTGAGGAGCACAACAGAAATAGCCTAGATTGCCTTGAACAGACTGTCAGTACAAATATGGATATTAAAAACCCCACTGGTGAGGGCTCTGAAGGAAGTGAGGAGTATGGTAGAGAAAAAAATAAATTCCCTTAGATAATACCAAAATTATTGTGAACAGACTGTTCGTTAGTAGAATTATGCATGTTACAGGTGTTGCTGGTAAAAGCTCAGAAGGAAATGAGAAACATGTTATTGGAAAACTTGAGGGAAGGTGATGTCTGTTATACAGTGGCAGAAAGCTTAGCAGAATTGTGTCCTACAGTTATGTGGAAATCAGAACTTGTAAGTGATAGAACATTTAGCTGAAATTTCCAAGAAAAGTTTTGAAAGTGTGGCCTGGTGTCTTCTTGCTGCTTACATAAAATATAAGAGGAAAGAGATAAACTGATTGAAGAACTGTTCAACAAAAAGAAACAGGATTTAATGATTTTGGAAATTCTCAGCCTATCCAGATTGTAAAAGTTGCTAAAATTTTGAGATTCACTGCCAGGAAAGAATGCTCTACAGAAAAAGTCAAGGTTGTGACTAGACAACCTTTTGTTAATATCTCAGAAAGATCAAAAGGTCAGAGTATTCAGTCACACAAAAAGCTCTTTGAAAAAAATTAAACACATGACTCAGATCTCCATAGCCATCTCAGTAGAAGCTAAGAATCAAAATAGGATTATCTAGGAAAGACCTGTCAGGAACCTCTTGTCTGATGGAGTGAATATCCATGACATATATGTGAGATCCATAGGGTTCTTGAGAATGGTATACTACCACAAAACCTGCTAGATTTGACTGAAAGGGAGAAGAGAGCATAAAATAAAAGAAGGCTGTTAAACCTCGAAAATTCTATAGTCAGGAAACAGGCTGATGAAACATCTCAGCTGCAAATATATGCTACCCTTCATGAAAAATGAAAGATAATGCTGAGCCATTAGGTCAGAAAGCAGAATCTTAAATCCAGGGGGTGGAGCTTCAAGCCCCCGAAGATTATTCCCAGGCCTTGAAATGTAATGGCTAGATTTTAAAATTGCTTGAAACCAGAGACTCCTTTTTTTTTTCACTTTTATCCCCATTTCAATGGAAATATCTATAATGGTATCCTATGCCTGTCCCACTGTTGTATTTTGTGAGCAAAATATGAAAATAAAATAGACATGCCTATAGATGGAGAAGAATTTTATCCCAAGATGCATCAGACTCAGAGAATCACCCATGGCTGATTTAGATGATGAGAATTTGGGATTTTGAGCTGATGAATTAAGATGAGAGTTTAGACTTTGAGTTGCTATAATAATTGAGAATGGGAATGTTGATATGGGGTGAGTGTATTTTGCATGTGAGATGTATGTGGTTATTAGGGGGCCAGAGGGCGTAATGTAATAGGCAGAATAATGGACCTTCGAAAACATCTATGTCCTAATCCCTGATACCTATGTATATATTAGGATACACAGAAAGGGAGAGTTAAGGTTGCTGATGAAATTAAGGTTATTCATCAGCTGACCTTAAAATAGAGAGGTTATCTTGAATTATCCAATTAAAAGTGGAATTGTGTGGCAAAAGAGTCAGAATCAGAGATGTGATGATAGAAGCAAGGTCACTGGAGTGATGTGATGTAAGAAGGACTCAATCTACCATTGCTGGCTTTGAACATGGAGGAAGGGGGCCATGGGCCAAGGAATGCTGGCCGCCTCAAGAAGCTAAAAAGGGCATGGAAATACATTCTCTCCTAAAGCCTCCAGAGAGGAATGCCGCCTTGCCAACACCTTGATTTTAGCCCAATGAGATCCATGTTCTACTTCTGACCTACAGAACTCTGAAATAGTTTTGTCCTAAGACACTAAGTTTGTGGTAATTTGTTATGATAGCAATAGGAAACAATTTCTATTGTTTATAAACTGAAGTCAAGTATCACTGCATTTCCTTCAAAAATTTAAAATATCTTATGGTTTCCCTGTGAGCTCATTATGTATATCTAGGCACATAGTTTAGAACTGTGGCTCTACAACAGGGCTCGGCAACCTACAGCCTGTGGGCCCAATCTAGGTCACTGCCTGTTTTTGTCTATGGGTGCTTTCATGCTACAGCAGAATTGAGTAGTTGTGACAGAGACTATATGGTACAAAGCCTAAAATGTTTACCTCCTGGCCCTTCACAGGAAAAGTTTGTCAACGCATGCTCTAGAACAGTGGTTCTCAACCTTCCTAATGCCGCGACCCTTTAATACAGTTCCTCATGTTGTGGTGACCCCCAATTTCATTGTTACAAATTGAACATAATTAAAGCATAGTGATTAATCACAAAAACAATATGTAATTATATGTGTTTTCCGATGGTCTTAGGCGACCCTTGTGAAAGGGTCGTTTGACCCCCAAAGGGGTCGCGACCTACAGGTTGAGAACCGCTGCTCTAGGATATGGCCCTACTCTATCCATCTGACTTTATTTTCCTCACTCTAGTTACATCCCTCTACTCCTACTCCCCATATTTTTACCATTCTGAGTTCATGTCACTACCTTAGCTCATGCTATAATTTCCATCCCAGAATTCCCTTCCCCCTTTTCTAAATCCTGTATCCTTCAAGGAAAATCTTAAGTGATACTTTCTACCAAATCTGTTCTCTCAAGGAATTTTCCTTATACCATACCACTTAGGTTTTGATTGCTCAAATAGCCATTATGTTAATCTCTAAATTGTTTCATGTATGTGACAATGTGTTATTACAAATAGACTATAAGCTCCTCAAAGACAGAAACCATATCTTGAATTTCTCTAGAAAATTCCACAAAGCCTAGCCACTGTACCATGCAATGGTGAGGTGCTCAGTTAGTATGTGTTGATTACACTTCTTAAGCTGAAATTTACTCTAAAATTGTAAGTTTTATGAAAAAATGCTCAAAGTCACTGATCATCAGAGAGATGCAAATTAAAATGACAATGAGGTATCACCTCACACCTGTCAGAATGGCTACCATCAACAAATCAACAAATGACAAGTGTTGGCGAGGATGTGGAAAAAAGGGAACCCTAATACACTGCTGGTAGGAATGCAGACTGGTGCAGCCATTATAGAAAACAGTATGGAGTTTCCTCAAAAAAAATTAAATATGGAACTTCCGTTTGACTAAGTAATCCTACTTCTAGGAATATATCCTAAGAAACCCAAAACACCAATCAGAAAAAAAGTATACAACCCTGTGTTTATAGCAGCACAATTTACAATAGCTAAGATCTGGAAACATCCCAAGTGCCCATCAGTAGACAAGTGGATAAAAAAGCTGTGGTACATTTATACCATGGAATACTATGCAGCAGTAAAAAAGAATATCTTACCCTTTGAAACAGCGTGGATGGACCTGGAAAGTATCATGCTAAGTGAAATAAGTCAGTCAGAGAGACAAGTATCACATGATCTCACTCATATGTAGAATCTAATGAACAAAATAAACTGACAAATGGAGTGGATCCAGAGACCTGGAAGTATGGAACAGAGTGTGGAATCTCAGAGGGAAGGCAGGGGAGGTTGGGTGGGTGAGAGGCAATCAACCAAAGAACTTGTATGCATATATGCATAACCCATAGACACAGAAAATAAGGTGGTAAAGGCCTGAGGCAGGGGGTGGGGGCAGGCCGGAAGAGATCAAAGTAGGGAAAAAAGGGGAGATTTTTAAATCAACAATAAAGATTTTTTTAAATGTTGTAAGTTTGAGCCCTGATAGTTGCAGATGAAATCTGATAACTATTAAAACTGATATTACAGATGACTTATTTTGAAAACATTCCAGCAGTATGATGGCTGTTATCATTTTATCATTTGCAGCTTTGATATCTATAATACTCTTAGCATGAGTTTGTGGTAGCAGACAACCTTCTTTAATGCCCCTCTCTAATTCCATTTTTTAAACTGAACACCTTTTCCTTTTATATAAAATAAATTGAGTAAAAAAGTAAAATGATGCCAGATTTGGAACAAGAGTTATTCAAATTTTTATCCTCAAAAGCTGTATGTAGGATAATATACTAGTTTTCTATTTTTAATGAAATATGTAGCAGATTATTAAGCAACTTAAACCAGAATTCCTATATGTTTACCTAAATAAACCTACAGGTGATGGAATATATCTGGATCCCCTGCTATCACCTCAAACTCATCATACTGAAACTAAACATCACAAACTAAGGATCAAATACCTCTAAAATTTAAGAGGTAGATGAGGGTTTGGAAAATATAAGAAAGGTGGTAAATAATTTTTTATATTTAACATTTGTATTTCACAAATCATAACTATTTGCTTAATTACCAGAAAGTCACTATTCCATTTACTCAAGAGAAACACAATGACTTGGCTCTGAAACTGCTATCAAACTGATGTCATTTCTAAACTTTCACTCTTTAGAGTCAAGTCCTAGTCAAAGATCTCCATGATGAGCCAGACTCATATATAAAAGGCCATTCTTCTTAAAACTGAGGGCAGGTAGCTACTATAACCACTGAGTAGCCCTAGTGACCAAGAACCAATTGCCCCAAAATTAATATGGGGTAGCCATCCAAAAACTTGTCTCTGTCAGACACTAATCCTAAAATTCTTACGGTTCCAGATAAATTAAGGTACAACATTTATCTAATTTTTTTACAGTTTTGGTACACACACAAAAAACGAAATTTGGGGAATTACTTTTCCTGAATTCTAAAAAAAATATTTCTACTGAGACATCAAGAAAAATGAAAATGTCCTCATACCTTATTTCTTCATACTCCCAGAACACCAGCTGTACTTGAACAAGATAAACTAACAAACAAAATAGAAACAGATTCATAGATACAAAAAGCAGACTGACAGCTGTCAGAAGGGAAGGGGGTTGTGGGGCTGGGATTAAGCAAACAACAATAACAACAACAACAACAAAAACACCACAACACACACAACAGTATGGTGATTACCAGAGAAAAGGGAGGTGGGGAAGGTAGAAGAGGGCATGGAGGGGTTAAATGGTGTTGGAAGGAGACTTGACTTTGAGTGGTGAACACAAAATGCAATACATAGATGATGTACTATAGAATGTACACCTGAAACCTATATAATTTTATTAACCAACTAGAGGCCGGGTGCATGAATTTGTGCATGGGTGGGGTCTCTCTGGGTGGCCTGTAGGGATTGAGCCGAAACCCGCAGTCCAACGCCGCCTGCAGCTCCTGCCTGCCACTCCTGCTCATCCCGACCCTATTGAGCTCGTGCCCAATCAGTCCTGATTGATCAGGAGAGGCTCGTGCTGCCACAGCAGTGCTCACCAGTCATGAGCCCTGTGTCTGGCGCCCTCCCAAGGGGTGTGGCCTGCAGGATCAGGCTGAAACTGGCTCTCTGAAATCCCCCAAGAGGTCCTGAATTGCAAGAGGGTGCAGGCCAGGCTGACAGACCCCACTGGTGCATGATCGAGCAGGGGAGGGACCGCGGGAGGGCTCCAGGGCATGTCTGGCCCATCTTGCTCAGTCCTGATCAGCCAGATCCCAGCAGCAAGCTAACCTACTGGTTGGAGCATCTCTTCCCTGGTGGTCAGTGCACGTCATAGCAAGCGGTTGAGCAGTCTTAGCATATCATTAACTTATTACGCTTTGATTGGTTGTTCAGTTGTTCTGCCATTCGGTCTATTTGCATATTACCCTTTTATTATATAGGATGTCACTTCAATAAATTCAATAAAAAGGAAAAAAAGCTGCTGCTAGCATGTATGCTAGAATCAAAGAAGATGTGGTATTAATACAGATGATGTATTTAAAAAGATAATTCCAAGGCTCTTTGTTTCACTGGAAGTATTTTACTAAATTACCTCTGTGCTCTTTACATAATGTTTAAAGGTAAGGTTTATCTCAACTGAGCTCCATATATCATGTATCAGTAAGCTTTTATTTAAAAGTCAAATCATTTTGCCATGGACGGTTTGGCTCAGTGGATAGAGCATTGGCCTGCAGACTGAAAGGTCCTGGGTTTGATTCAGGTCAAGGGCATGTACCTCGGTTGCAGGCTTGATCCCCGGCCCTGGTCAGGGCACATCCAGAAGGCAACCAATCAATGTGTCTCTCTCATCATTGATGTTTCTATCTCTCTTTACTCCTCCCTTCCTCTCTAAAAAGTCAAATTATTTTATTTTTCATCTTGGAAAATAGGTTTGAAGGAATTATCAGTTAATTTACCTGCCTGATTTTTAGAGGTGCTTTTAGAGGTTTCATAGAACAGAATCATATCTGAAGAAACTATCAGAAACACTTTAGGTTGGGCACTCACCGGTACTCCTTGGTGTACTCAAAGTCTTGTTTGTTGTAGGCAGGTTTTAAGAAATTGCACTCAATGACTCCAATTACTCCCACACCTTCTCCATGAGTTGGCTTAGGAAAAAATATTAATTTCAACACTCACATTACTATTGACTGCCTGGAGGCATTTTCTTTTGATTCCAAACAATAGAAAGGTTATATAACCTTTATGGGCAAGGTAAGGCCAACAAGATCTACAGAAACACTCAGAATATATTTCAACAGACTGCAAATATTACATTGAAGTGCAACCTCTGGCAAATTCTAGGACAAGATTTTCAAACTATGATCCGTAGATATAGGATTTTCAAGGATTAATAGCCATCTCTACTTCTCCCACACTACCTCTGTTTTCATCTGTTTTATATTCTGAAATTGCCATAAGATTTCATTTGAACAAAAAATGACACTGCTAAAAAAAATCAAACTTATATACTACTGTTCTAGGGAACAGAAACCAAACTTCATCTGGAAAAAAATTAAGGATGCTATGTAATCATCACGCTCTATTAAAATAAATATCAACGACTAACATGAGTCAGACTTGCAGTGTTATTAATTACAAGTTGATACAAGATATTTTTGGATTAAAAATCTTTTTTTATTTTTTAATGGACGGAATTGAGTCAAGGTGTAGTTAGACAAGCACACAAAAGATGATATAACAAAGAAAATCAACATAGGCTGAAGACGATCTATCCTGGGTCTAATATAAGTTTGTCCTACTGTGAAATATAAAGCAATTTGTCATTCTTTGTACTTCAGTAATCTTATCTGTAAAATAGAAATGAATGGAATACTTGTGGGTATTTCTACTTTAAATTGTCATTAAAACATTAAAGATGATGGTAATATTTGTATAGATCGGTTTATAAAGTATTTTCACATAATTTATCCCATTTAAATCGCTCAACCTTGTAAGCTATAAGGTAGGCAGAGCAGGTAAAATTATTATTATGGTTCCCATTCTACAGGTAAGAAATTGAGCCTCAGATAAATTAAGCAATTAGGTTGCATAGCTTGTAAGTAGAAAAGCCAGGATTCAAATCCTGGCCATCAACCACTAAATGTTATGCATTTTCCACTATGCCTTATCGTCTTCCCAAGAATATATAAAAAGCTACCTTCAACACTAATAGACTTATACACACGGCAGAGTTCTGGTATTCTCATTCTATTTCTTATTAACATTTACCTAGAAAATGTAGTCAGCAAAGTTTCCATGTTGATTAATATCTATGAGGAATGAGAAGTAGAATGTTTTTAACACAAGATGGCTCACTGGTAACACTGAATTCCAGGATAATATTTAACAAACATCATTAGATGGGAGTAAAAGCCATTAACAACTTAACCCCCTTTGCAAATTTTAAATCCTCTTCCCACTTTTTTCAGTCTTCTGTGAAAAAAACAAAATATTAATCACTCACCTTCACCTGGCATCCCACCTTCTCAAAGGGCTTTATGAGTCGGTTGTTATGATACATCATTATTCCAAACTGGTTATTATTCTTGCAAGAGAACCCAAAAGTTATTTTCACCTGCTTATTCTGAGAAGAAAAGCATTAAGGAGACAAACACCAGGAACTTTGGCAGAAAAAAAGGTTGCATTCTATTACAGCAAAGAACATTGGATATAAATCGGTACATTTCTAGAGGGCATTTTAAAAACTTGTAGTAGTAGCTTTACAAATAGTCTTAACCTTTGACCAAGTAGTTCTCTTTCTAGGAATCCTACAGAAAAGTCAAGGAAGCCCATAAAGGTTTATGTTACAGAGATTTATCAATTAGTTATAATGGCAAAAAAAACCACCCATAACTAATTTAAATGTTTGACATTAAGAGAATGATTAAATGTTGGTATATTGACATGGTCTATTATGTAGCTTTAAAATTATGTCCTTGAAAAATATTTTGTAATATTAGGAAATGTTCAGAATATAATAACAAGCATTACCTAAAAATAATTATGGCATTACCAAAATGCCATCAGTGATTTAAAAAATTGTAAATAATCAAAATACTTCTTAACCTTTGCTAGTTGTCTATTATCTGCTAGTTCTCCCAGGTTCTCATAAGAGTTGTAAATAGTACAACACAAATCTACACAATTAAAAGCAAGAATGTAAGTCCTGCTAATCATGTGAAACAATGACAACAAAAGCATGAAGAAACAAATAACTTTTAAAGGTAAAGGATAATCCTGTTGTAACAGATATCATGGGATGAAGTTAACAAGCTTGGATAGATGAAATAAAGAGAACTAATTATTATATATAAAAAATGAACAATGATGAGTTTTTAACAAGTCTGATTTGATTTAAAAAGAAAGGTAAGAGAGTGAAAAAAATAAAGGGGAGAAAAAGTAACTGCGATTTTCATTAAAACAAATACTAATAAGAAATCTAAATATCCAAATTAGTTAAATAAAAATTTATTCTTGTTACTTATTATTTTTAATTTAAATTCTTTATTGTTTAAAGTATTACATATGTCTCCTTTTTCCCCCATTGACCTATCCCCGGCCGCTCCCAGCCCCCAGCACATGCCCTTATCCCCTTACTGTCTGTGTCCATTGGTTACGCTTATACTAGTATGCATGCATACAAGTCCTTTGGTTGATCTCTTACCTCCCCATCCCACCCTCCCCTACCTTACCTCTGAGGTTTGGCAGTCTGTTCAATGCTTATATGTCTCGGGATCTATTTTTGTTCATCAGTTTATGTTGTTCATTATATTCCAGAAATCAGTGAGAACATGTGACATTTATCTTTCTCCGACTGGCTTATTTCACTTAGCATAATGCTCTCCAGGTCCATCCATGCTGTTGCAAATGGTAAGAGTTCTTTCTTTTTTACAGCAGCATAGTATTCCATTGTGTAACTGTATCACTGTTTTTTAATCCACTCATCTGCTGATAGACACTTAGGCTGTTTCCAAATCTTAGCTATTGTAAATTGTGCTGCCATGAACATAGGGGTGCATATATCCTTTCTGATTGGTTTTTCTGATTTCTTGGGATATATTCCTAGAAGAGGGATCACTGGGTCAAATGAGAGTTCCATTTTTAATTTTTTGAGGAAACACCATACTGTTCTCCACAGTGGCTACACCAGTCTACATTCCCATCAGCAGTGCACGAGGGTTCCTTGTTCTCCACATCCTCGCCAGCACTTGTCAGTTTGTTGATTTGTTGATGATAGCCATTCTGACAGGTGAGAGATGGTACCTAATTGTCATTTTGATTTGCATCTCTCGGATGATTAGTGACTCTTAGCATGTTTTCATATGTCTCTTGGCCTTCTGTATGTCCACTTTCAAAAGTGTCTATTTAGATCCTTTGCCCATTTTTTTGATCGGCTTGTTTATCTTCCTTCTGTTAAGTTGTATGAATTCCCTATAAATTCTGGAGATTAAACCCTTATCGGTTATAATATTGGCAAATATGTTCTCCCATGCAGTGGGCTTTCTTATTGTTTTGTTAATGGTTTCTTTTGCTGTGCAGAAGCTTTTTATTTTGTTATAGTCCCATTTGTTTATTTTCTCCTTAGTTTCCATTGTCCTAGGAGCTGTATTGGTAAAGATATTGCTAGGATATGTCAGGTATTTTGCTGCCTATGAATTCTTCTAATATTTTTATGGTTTCCCATCTGATGTTTAAGTCCTTTATCCATTTTGAGTTTATATTTGTGTATGGTGTAAGTTGGTGGTCTAGTTTCATTTTTGGGCATGTATCTGTCCAATTTTCACAAAACAATTTATTAAAGAGACTGTCTTCATTCCATTGTATGCTCTTGCCTTCTTTTTTAATACATATATTTATTGATCTCAGAGAGGAAAGAGAGATATAGAAACATTAATGATGAGAGAGAATTATTGATTGGCTACCTCCTGCACATATCTGATATGCAGGATGTATTTCCATCCCCTAATTGGGATCGAGCCACAACCCAGGCATGTGCCCTTAACTGGAATCGAACTCATGACCATTCAGTCCACAGGCCAATGCTCTAGCCCCTGAGCCAAACCAGCTAGGGCTGCTCTTGCCTTCTTTGTCAAATATTAATTGAGTATAATGGCTTGGATGAATTTCTGGGTTCTCTGTTCTGTTCCATTGGTCTATATGTCTGTTCCTGTGTCAGTACCAGGCAGTTTTGAGAACAGTGGCTTTGTAATTTAGCTTGATATCTGGTATTATGATCCCTCCAACTTTGTTCTTCTTTCACAGGATTGCTGCAGCTATTTGGGTCATTTTTTATTCCATATGAATTTTTGGAGAGTTTGTTCTCGGTCTGTGAAATATGCCGTTAGAATTTTAATGGGGATTGCATTGAATGTATAGATTACTTTGGGTCGTATGGACATTTTAATAATGTTGAGTCTACCAATCCATGAACACGATATATCCTTTCATTTGTTATTGTCTTCCTTTATTTCTTTTTTCAACGTCCTATAGTTTTCCAAGTACAGGTCTTTTACCTCCTTAGTTAAGTTTATTCCTAGGTATCTCAATTTTTTTGTAATAATAAATGGGATGTTTTTACTAGTTTCTCTTTCTGTGAGTTCATTATTGGTGTATAAAAAAAGCCATAGATTTCTAGGTGTTAATTTTGTGTCCTGCTACATTTCCAAATTCATTTATTAAGTCTAGTAGTTTTTTGATGGAGTCTTTAGGGTTTTCTATGTACAACACCATGTCATCTGGGAATAATGGCAGTTTTACCTCTTCTTTTCCAATTTGGATGCTTTTTATTTCTTCTTGTCTGATCGCTATGGCTAGCACTTCCAGTACTATGTCGAACAAGAGTGGTGAAAGTAGGTATCCTTGTCTTATTCCTGTTCTTAGGGGAAATGGTTTTAGTTTTTGCCCATTGAGTATGATGTTGGCTGTAGGTTTGTCATTTAAGGTTTTTATTATGTTGAGGTATGATCCCTCTATTCCCACTTTGCTGAGAATTTTTATTAAAAAAGGGTGTTGGATTTTGTCAAATCCTTTGCATCAATTGATATGATTATGTGATTTTTGTCTCTCACTTTGTTTATGTGATGTATCACGTTTATTGAGTTGCGGATATTGTAACATCCTTGCATCCCCAGAATAAATTCCACTTGGTCATGGTGTAAGATATTTCTAGTGTAATGCTGGATCCAATTTGCTAGAATTTTGTTGAGGATTTTAGCATCTATGTTCATCAGGGATATTGGCCTGTAGTTCTCTTTCTTTGTGGGGTCTTTATCTGGTTTTGGGATTAGGGTAATGCTGGCTTCAAAGAAAGAGCTTGGAAGTATTCCTTCCTCTTGAATTTTTTGAAATAATCTGAGGAGGGTAGGCTTTAGTTCTTCTTTGAATGTTTGGTAAAACTCCCTGGTGAAGCCATCCAGTCCAGGGCTTTTGTTTGCTAGAAGTTTTTTGTTTTTTTGTTTTTGTTTTTTAATTACTGCTGCAAGTTCATTGGTAGTTATCAGCCTATTCAGATTTTTATTCTTCCTGATTGAGTTCTGAAAGCTTGTATTTTTCTAGGAATATGTCCATTTTGTCAAGGATGCCCAGTTTGTTAGAGTTGTTTGTAGTAATTTTTTGCAATCCTTTGTATGTCCATGGGGTCAGTTGTTACTTCACCTCTTTCATTTCTGATTTTGTTTATTTGGGTCCTCTCTCTTTGTTTCTTGGTGAGCCTGGCTAGAGGTTCATCAATCTTGTTTATCCTTTCAAAGAACCAGCTTTTGGTTTCATTTATCTTTTTATTGTTTTTTTTTTTGTCTCTATGTCATTTATTTCTGCTCTGATCTTTGTTATGTCCTTCCTTCTGCTTACTCTGGGCTTTTGTTGTTGCTCTCTTTCTAATTCTTTAAGTTGTAGGGTTAGATAATTTATTACCAGCTTTTCTTGGTTTTTTTTGAGGTAGCCTGTAGAGCAGTGGTTCTCAACCTTCCTAATGACGCGACCCTTTAATACAGTTCCTCATGTTGTGGTGACCCCCAACCATAAAATTATTTTTGTTGCTACTTCATAACTGTAATTTTGCCACTATTATGAATCGTAATGTAAATATCTGATATGCAGGATGTATTTTCATTGTTACAAATTGAACATAATTAAAGCACAGTGATTAATCACAAAAACAATATGTAATTATATATGTGTTTTCCGATGGTCTTAGGCGACCCCTGTGAAAGGGTCGTTCGACCCCCAAAGGGGTCGCGACCCACAGGTTGATAACCGCTGCTGTAGAGCTATGAACTTTCCTCTCAGGACTGCTTTCACTGTGTCCCATAGATTTTGGATTGTTGTGTTTTCATTGTCATTTGTTTCCAGGATGTTTTTAATTTTTTCTTTGATCTCTTTGTTAACCCAATAATCCTATATAATAAAAGCCTAATATGCTAAGTGTCCAGTTGGCCATTCAACCAATCAAAGCATAATATGCTAAAGATATGCTAAGGCTGCTCAACTGCTCATTATGATGTGCACTGACCACCAGGGGGCAGACACTCAATGCAGGATCTGCCCCTGGTGGTTAGTGCACTCCCACAGGGGAGCGCTGCTCAGCCAGAAGCCCTGAGCCAGGCTCACGGCTAGCAAGCGCAGTGACGGTGGCGGGAGCCCCTTCTGCCTCCGCGGCAGCACTAAGGATGTCCAACTGCTGGCTTAGGCCCACTCTCCATCAGTCAGGCAGCCCCTGAGGGGTCCCAGACTGTGAGAGGGCACAGGCTGGGCTGAGGGGCCACCCCCCTCCCAGTACAGAAATTTTGTGCACCAGGCCTCTAGTTAATGCCTGGGTTCTTGTCCCAGCATCAAGAAGGGTTCAGGAATCTGGAGAAGGCTGTGTGTAGATGTTAAATACGAGTCCAGAGACTAATAAAGAGTCCAGAGATGAGATATAATTTTGTAAGGCATTTGGGAGTTAAAGGAGCTAAGTTAAAGTCTGAAGTCTTAGGTTCTCCTCGTCCCCAGGACCCCTTGCTTTTTATTAACACAATTTGTCCTGAGGTGAGGCGGAAATATACACTTCAAAGGGTCAGGGTTTGGTAGAGTCCATTGTCAGAATGGGGGAATTAGCCTACGGCTATTCAGGTGTTTGGCCAGTAGGAGGCAATAACATGTAGATTAAGATGCCTTTTAGCTGTCTGGCAGCCAAGAAATCAATTTAATGTATCCTATTCAGGTTTGGGGAAATGCCTTCAGCCATTCCCAGATGCAGCCCTGCTGTCATGCTGGAATTGGTCTCCAGCATCTAGTTATTTAATAACATGCTATTTAGCCTCCAAGTGTTTTATTTTTTACTAGAGGCTCATTGCAGGAATATTCCTGCAAGAATAGGGGTTCCTCGGCCCTATTCCTGCAAGAATAGGGCTTCCTGAGATCAGAGTGAAGCAGAGAAGGGTTCTCTGCTGCCTCGCTTCCTTCCTTTTCCACTGCCTTGCTTCCTCCCGTGTTTGCCACTTCACTCCCTCCCTTCCCCGCCGCCTTGGCTCTCTCCCGTCTCCGCGGTCTCGGCTTCCTCCCTTCCCTGCTGCCTTGGCTCCCTCCCTTCCCCACCACTTCGCTCCCTCCCATGTCCGCTGCCTCAGCTCCACTCCGGTCTCTGCTACCTCCGATCCATTCCCTTCTCCGCCACTTGGCTCCCTTCTACAGTGCTTGGCTTCCTTCTACACTGTCTTCAGTCTTTCCTGGGCGCCTGTGTATGCAAATTAACCGCCATCTTTGTTGGGTTAGTTTGCATACTCTTCTGATTGGCTGGTGGGTGTGGCAAAGGTATGGTCAATTAACATCTTTGTCTTTTATTAGTGTAGATTGTTTTTATTGTTGATTTCTAATTTTATGCCATTGTGATCTGAGAAGATGCTTGATATGATTTCAATCTTTTTGAACTTGTCGAGACTTAGCCTGTGTCCTCATATGTTGTATAGCTTTGAAAATGTCCCATGTGCACTTGAGAAGAATGTATATTCTGTAGCTTTGAGGGGAAATGTTCTGAAGATGTTAATTAATTTCATCTGATCTAGTGAGTAGTTTAGGATTGCTGTTTCTTTGTTTATTTTTGGCTAGAAGATTTATTCAGTGATGTCAATAGGGTAAAGTCCCCTACTATGATTGTATTGCTGTCACTCTTTCTCTTGATATCTTCAAGAAATTTTTTTAATGTATTTATGTGCTCCTGCACTGGGTGCATACATGTTTACCAGAGTTATATCCTCTTGTTGTATTGATCCCTTTAGTATTATGAAGTGGCTTCCTTATCTCTTGTTATGGCCTTCACTTTGAGGTCTATTTTGTCAGATACAAGTATTGCTACCCCAGCTTTTTTTTCATTTTCCTGAAAAATATTTTTCCATCCCTTCACTTTCAGTCTGTGTAAGTCCCTTGTTCTGAGGTGGGTCTCTTGAAAACAGAATATGTATGGGTCATGTTTTCTTATCCATTCAGCCATCCTATGTCTTCTGATTGGAGCATTTAATCCATTTACATTTAAGGTTATTTGTAAGTACTTGTTTGTAGCCATTTTTATTCTTTATGCCTGTATTCCTTCTCCCCTTTCTGTTTCTGCTTTTTACAACAGTATCTTTAGCATTTCTTGCATTGCTGGCTTGGTAGAAATAAACTCTCTTAACCTTTTTTTCTCTGTGAAGTTGATTTCCCCTTCAATTTTGAATGATAGCCTTGCTGGATAGAGTATTCTTGGATTCAGTCCCTTGCTTTGCATCACTCTGTGTACTTCATTCCAATCCCTCTGGCCTGATGTGTTTTTGTTGAGAAATCATTTGATAATCTAATGGGAGATCCCTTGTACGTAACTCTCTGTCTCTCTCTTGCAGCCCTTAAGATTCTCTCTTGCCCGGCTGGTGTGGCTCATCGGTTGAACATTGACCTATGAACCAGGAGGTCACAGGTTCAATTCCCAGTCAGGGCACATGCCTGGGTTGAGGCCTTAATCACCAGTACAGGGCATGCAGGAGGCAGCTGACCCATGGTTCTCTCTCATCATGGATGTTTCTATCTCTCTCCCTCTCCCTTCCCCTCTGAAATCAAGAAAAATATATTTTTTAAAAGATTCTCTCTTTGTTGTTAACATTTGCAATTGTAATTATGGCATGTCTTGGTGTTGGTCTTTTGGGATTCATCTTGTTTGGGACTCTCTGTGCTTGTGTGACTTTTTTCTTCCCCAAGTCCAAGATGTTCTCTGTCATTATTTCTTCAAATAGGTTTTCTAATCCTTGCTCCTCTTCTTTCCTTCTGGCACCTTTATTATACAGATGTTGCTTCGTTTCATATTGTCCCAAAGCTCCCTTGAGCTCTCCTCCTGCTTTCTAATTTTTTTCTCCAATTGATGTTCAGATTGGGTGTGTTTTTCTACCCTGTCTTCTAACTCACTTATTCAGTCCTCCACTTCTTATAGTCTACTGTTGAAACCTCCCATTGTGATTTTTTATTGTAGCCATATCATTCTTCATTTCCTCTTGGTTCTTACATATGTTGTTGATTTTCTTATCCAGTATGTTTAGGAACTTTATGAGCCTTACTCTGAATTCTTTCTCTGACATATTGCTTGCCTCCATTTTATTTAGTTCCTTCTCTGGTGATTCCACCTTTCCTTTTCTTGGGGGATTGTTTCTTTGTCTCCCCATTTTTGTTGTCTCTTTCTGGCCCTGGGCACCCCACTTGGGGTTTGAGAGGTTGAAGACCCTATCAGGGCAATGATCTGGAAATTGTTAGCCCAGAAGCTGGGTTTGCCTTGAGTCTCACACCTTTATTGTCTCTGCTCTGAGTTGTATCCCCTCCTCCCATGGATCTGGTCCCTCTGTTGTCTGCTTCAGATGCTTGGAGTGGTGGGAGCATGTGCACAGTTCCTCTGGTATGCGACTCCCTGTGAGGACCCAGAGCCCTTTGGCATGCAATTCACCTGTGGCCCTGGCACCTGTGGCAGGGTGGCATCCTAGTTCCCTCTGGCAGTGCACTTGCAGCGCGATCCTGTGACCTCTGGCTGGGCACACCAAATTGCTCCAGGTGTCCTTGGCAGCACTCTCCTGTGGCCCAAGTGGGGCGCATGCTGAGTTGCTATGGGTAGCCCTGGTGGGACTGTCCCTGGGGCTGGGGTGGAGCATTGTTGGTTCCTCTGAGTTGCACAGTCAGAGCTCTCCTGTGTCCCCGAGTGGGGTGTGTGCTGGGTCACTCCAGGTCACCCAGGCAGCAAGTCTCTGGACTCAAGGTGGAGCGGGCAAGGGTGGCCTTAGGTCACACAGTCCGAGCTCTCCTGTGGTCCAGTTTGGGGTGCGCACTGGGTTACTCCGAGTCTCCCAGCATCAGGTCCCAGGGCTCAGGGTGGAGTGGGTGGCGGGTGGCTCCAGGTCAGACTGGCATCATGGTTCTGGGGCCCTGGGTGGGGGCGAGGCACAGGGGTGCCCCTGGCTTGCACTCACTATGGGGTCCTGGAGCCAGATCCTGGGACGCTGGGTCCTGGCAGGCTGGTGAGGAGGCCTGGTGTGGGAGGTCATTCTGGAAGGCACTCACTGCAGACATCGGGAGCCTGCTGGGAGGTACTGTGCTACTCACTGCCAGGGTATGGTGGTGGTTCCACATGGGTTATGGCTGGCAAGCAGCATTCTCTAGGCGTCCTCTGCCCTCCTTATTGAAAACTGTCTCCTCAGCTGTGTCTAATTTGTTAATTCTGGGTGGATATTCTCCAATTTAGTTGCTTTTCTGGCCTGACCTCAGGAGAAGGTGTGAGACATTTCTGCCTATTCAGCCGCCATTTTGAAATCCTTTCTTACTATTTTTTAAAATGATATCAATATCCCCCTCTAAATAACAAGCTATTGAATAAACC
Source organism: Myotis lucifugus (assembly GCF_000147115.1). Lineage (NCBI taxonomy): Eukaryota > Metazoa > Chordata > Mammalia > Chiroptera > Vespertilionidae > Myotis > Myotis lucifugus. The sequence goes on along the minus strand of NW_005871050.1, from coordinate 29,069,126 downwards.
CAAGTGACAAATGAGCCAGTATGAGAGAACACAGTAATGTCTGGCTCAGAACATATAATGTTCTGGACTCCAGAAGCTCAAATAAAACCACAAGTAAGACCCTATACAAATGCAAAAACAAGTAAGACCCTATACAAATGCAAAAATAAAACAGGACAAAACTCACCCAAACAAACACACTAAAACTCTACACCATAAAATTAACATTTTTAAGGCAAAGATTGTCAAATACTTTCTTTCTATGGTACACTTTTAAAATTCTAAATTATGAGAAGGGCGGACACTGGGATAAGAGGTTCTCCAAATTAGTATAAAGAGAGGACAAGAAGGGAAAAGAGGCCTATAGTAACTGAGGAATAAGTAAATCAGCATCAGTGATCTTGTCTCTCAGTGACCTTGGGGGAAATGTTATTAGGAGTTTCATTTTATTCATGTCTATAGTGAATTTTATTTGAATCTTTTTTTGGTTGTTTTTTTTTAATACATTTTTATTTTTTTTAGAGAGGAAGAGAGAGGGAGAGAGAGATAAAAACATCAATGATGAGAAAGAATCATTGATCAGCTGCTCCTTTCACATGCCCCACTGGGGACTGAGCCTGAAACCTGGGCATGTGCCTTGACCAGGAATAGAATCATGACCTCCTGTTTCATAGTTGGATGCTCAACCATTGAACCACGCCGGCCAGGCTCTATAGTGAATTTGTTTAGCCCACATTCTATTAGAGAGGGTAACTAGTTTAATGAGAAGGACAGGTAAGAAGAGTTACGGTACAAATAGAATGCATAGGAGTCACCCTGATAAAAACCCATAAAAGACAGAAGTTAGTACAGAAAAGTGGCACATCTTTAAAAAGTAGCTAGGAAACAATTCTTTAGACTGACTCTGTTAAATTTATGACACTGATATCTTAGCCTACATATATGGATATAACTAATTTACCTATAGATGCTAACAGTGCTACCTCTGGCTGTGTTAAATTGTGTTTGTTCAGGGCTTTAAAAAGAACTTCCCCAATATACAATGTATTTCAAAAAAAAAAAAAAAGGAGAGAGAAAACAATCAGCTTAGAGTAACAACTATACAGATTTTTAAAAAGAAACAACAATTTATAATTTTTGGCCAGGGGAAGAAAGACAAAACAAGATAAATAACACCTTTGATAAAGTAAACAGAGTGCTTCTTCATCCAAAAGCTGTGCTTAGCTACTAGAAAATAAATTACAAGAGTAATTTTTCATAATTTCTTATGAGTTCTCAACCTTTCAAAGACTTTTTTGCCCAAAAAGCCCTCAACAAAGTTAGACCTAATTCTTTCAAGTGTCTGAAATCCATTCCTAGTGCAGTGGGAGAGGGGTTAGAACTGAAAATGAGAAACTATTTCTCTGAGTGGCTGCCATTATGAGAAGTAGAAGGAAATCCAAGTTAAAACTGTTAAAGATTTATCTCACCCCAGGAAATCAACCTAAATTCCCACTATCCTAATTTCTATCTATATAAGTATGGACTTGTCATGACAAAAGTTCATGCTATGAGTCCTAGACGGGTTTGGTTCAGTGGATATAGTGTCGGCCTGTGGACTGAAGGGTCCCAGGTTTGATTCTAGTCAAGGGCACATGGCTGGGTTGCAGGCTCGATCCCCAGTAGGGGGTGTGCAGGAGGCAGCCAATCAATGATTCTCTTTCATCATTGATGTTTCTATCTCCCTCTCCCTTCCTCTCTGAAATCAATAAAAATATTTTTTAAAAGTTCATGCTTGCCCTAACCGGTTTGGCTCAGTGGATAGAGCATCGGCCTGCAGACTCAAGGGTCCCAGGTTTGATTCCGGTCAAGGGCATGTACCTTGGTTGCGGGCACAACCCCAGTAGGGGGCATGCAGGAGGCAGCTGATCGATGTTTCTCTCTCATAGATGTTTCTAACTCTCTGTCCCTCTCCCTTCCTCTCTGTAAAAAAATCAATAAAATATATATTAAAAAAAAAGTTCATGCTGAACAAAACATGAACAAGTTCTAGTCAATATTTTGCTTGTTTTAATCAATGTTATAATAAAATCCCAATACAAACCAAATGGTGTGGATCTTAAAGCAGAGTATCAAACCTGGCTATTCACTAGAATCAGCTTAGAATTTTAAAATAAAATAAAAAATTTATGATTTAAAAAAGAGATTTTAGAATCTACTTAATCAGAAGCTCCAACGTCTCAGGATTCTGTATTATTACATTTCCAGGTGGTTTCTAACAACAACAAAAAAAGGTGGATAGATTGGTAACTAAGAAACAGAGTAGCCCTTGCCAGTTTTTCTCAATGGTTAGAATATTGTTCCTGAAACCAAAGGGTCTCAGGTTCGAATCCTGATCAAGGGCACGTACCTTGTTTGCAGGCTCCATTCCCCAGGTCAGGCGCATGGGGGAAGCAACTAATCAATGTGAGATGTTTCTCTCTCTCTCCTCCCTCCCATCCACTCTCTCTAAAAAATCAATGGAAAAATATCTTCTGGTGAGAATAAAAAAAAAAGAGTGTATTGTAATAGGATTTGTACTATCACATACATTTTTTAATTAGAAAGTAAAGTTTTTTTGTTTTTCTGTGCCAACTTTGAAATCTAATCCTGAAATGAAGAGATAAATTTCATGTAGTTGTAAGGATACTGTGAAGGTAGGTTTATATATATCATATGCTACATTGGCCAGGCTCTTGGCAATCATCTGGGTAGTCACCTTCTTTTGACGTAGAAAAATTTTCATTCTTGGCTTCATATACAGAATACCACAAAATGCCTATGGAACAGTGAAGGGAAAGTTATTATATTATATAGCCAATTCTACTAACATCCCCTTTAAACACTGCTAGCAACTGAGGTCTATTCTGGGCAAGGATTTGGCTGTTTCCATACCATGTTATACTATGTCAATTACCATACTAAGGTGGTATTGAATCTATTCACTAATCTCTTTTGGTGGAGCCAGTGAAAAGGAATCCTAACACCCGGCTAAAAGACTGTCATCTTTATATAACTAAAAAGATATTGTTATATAGATTTTCATGTTACAGGAAATCTTACCTCTCATTGTTGAAGAAAAACCATTCTTACTCACCCGTAAAGAATACTCTGTTTCTGGCAGTTCAGAGGTAACACCACCAGTCTCTTTTTCTTCTGTGCCAAAGTCTGATACCAGGATGTCAAATTGATCTGTATCAAAGTCCAACTCAGACTTTCCATCTTTATTTCTGGGTAAAAGAGACAAGTACCAATCTAACAAAATCTGGTTCCAAAGGACAAAAATGCACTAGGAACCCAAGAGAAAAGAAACAATATGAGCCCAAACTCAGATACCTATTTCTTTTCCTGACTACCAGTACTGAACTACACATTACTCACTTTGAAGACCACACAATATTTAGGCTATTTCTAGTCTGAACAAATCTAATATGCTTCATAGAGGTGGTAATGCCAAGTACAGAAGGAAAGAAAAAAAGAAAAGTGTGTATGTATGTGATCTGCTCAAGCAATTGGATATCAGTTATCCTCAAAGAAGGACCTTATAATAGATCCCAACCTTCTGGGTATTGTTGTGTAGGTCATTCAACATCATTTTCCTAACTGAATAAATAGATGAATCAAACCTACTTTTTCTAATTTTAGCAATTGTGTAAGGACTAAGGAGATACTGAGATTTTCACAGATCTTATTTCTAAGGGAAAAAGTTATAATTTGCTAGTTCTCTAGAATATCATTTATGGAATTATCTTTTAAATATAATAGTACTCATATTCCTTGCATAAGGATTTTCTTTTTCTCATAATCATTTTGGGTCACTTAGCTGTGGTTCATTCCAAGACTCTGAGTTATATCACTAACAACTGCCAGTGAAAAAAGCCAAGACCTATTTTTATTCGTGATGCGTTATGGAGAAAACATATAAATCAGAACAAAACAGTAGTATTCCCAAATACTCTTAAATAGAGAGGGAGGGAAGGGAAGGGAAGGGATGGGAAGGGAAGGTAGGTTGGTTGCATGACTGAATGAATAAAATTGAAAACTATTCCTGAGCCTCAGAGCTACCTCAAAGCTTAGTGATACCTCCTTCATACTTCATTCAGGCTTTGTAAGCTCAGAGCTGCTGTGGTGAAAATGTAGCTCTTTCTTCAAGGCTGGGCAAGAGCCATTATGGCATGTAGCTTTTATAAAGCCCATGTCATTATAATACTATATTCTGGATTTTCCCGGATAATCCTGATTCTTGCTACCCCATCCCACTCTAACACATACTCTGAGGAGGTTCCCTGTCCTTGCCCCTCACCATTCACCATCCAAGGAAAAGAGGTCTGGAGAAACATTTTTTGAAATTGGGAAATGCTGCATACTATATTGCTTTTATATAATGTTATATAATGCAATAACATTAGCCTATTGAAGCCTCTGAGAAGTCCTGCAATAAAACAGCATGGTAAACTTTAAGCCAGCTTTTCCTAAAGTTATGTGACCATGGAATCCTGTATTTACATGACACCTACTACTATATAGTTGAGAAACAATGTACAAATAATGTGTTTAAGTCACTGCAAATACCTCAGGAAAATGATCCTTTACAATATAAATTATATTATTTGACATTTTACCAGTAGGACAAAAGAAAATCTAAATTGCCAGTGAGAAAAACCTCTTTACTTTTTGTTCTTTTGAGTTGAAAGTACTCTATACAAACCAGCATAGCGTTTGTTTGTTTGTTTTTTAATTTACTGATTGATTTTAAAGAGTGTGTGTGTGGGGGGGGGCGGGAATTGGAGAGAGGAAAACAAGAATTTGTTGTTCCACTTATTAAGTTGATTGCTTCTCGTATGTGCCCTGACTGGGGATAGAACTTGAAACCTTAGTGTATGAGGACAATGCTCTAAGCAACTGAGCTACACGGCCAGGGCAAGCATGTTTTTTATATACGTTTAATCCAGCTAGGAAAGGAGGTGAAATACTTGAGTTAAGAAGAAAAATATACCTGATACCCTATTCTATTAAACATAAAAATAACACCTCTATTTTATAATAAATTTTTTTTAGTTTTTAGTGGACACTTAACTGTATTCCATTTGACGTGACTAAATTTTTAAAAATGACATAATCTAGAGTATTTCTAGACTGTCTTATTAGCTCTCAACACATAACCAGAAGCCAACCTCATTATAGTTCAAATTTATCTGCTTCAAAGATTTTTCTACTGTGTCGGAGAAACCAAGATGGCAGCATAGGTAAACACCTAAAATTGCTGCCTCGCACAAACACTTCAAAACTACACCTAAAAGACAAAACAGACATCATCCAGATCCACAGGAAGGCTGGCTGAGTGGAAACTCTACAACTAGAAGGAAAGAGAAAAGCACACTGAGACTCAGAGGAGGTGCAGAAGTAAAGTGCAGAGGTATGGAGGCGCACGTGGAAAGGGCTGGCAACTGAGGACACAGTTGTCCTTTTCAATTGGGAGGGAGTCTCAAGCTCCCAACTGCTCTGAACTGCAGTTCTGGGTGAGTCTGGGGACCCAGACTCATACGGGGAGAAACTGGACTGTCTAGCATTGGGTGGAACTCGAGGGTGGCTTTATCTCACAGGTGCTTGCAGTGATTACTAAGGGACCCTGAGACCTGGGGCCACTTAGGGCAGGGCTGAGGATCAGCCATAGCTGTTTGCTCCACCCTGTTGATTCCCTGAGACCCCGCCCCACCCAAGCTGTGTGCAGAGGCTTTTGCATATGAATGGCCTGGTCCTTTGCAATCTAAAATTACCTAACAAACTGCAGCTGGGTCAGAGAGACCCAGAACATCCAAAAGAAGGCCCAAGGCCCCACAGCAACTTGCATTGCTTCACAGCTGGGCCTCATCTGGGCACCACAAAACACCAAACAAAGAAGACGACTCTGCAGATCTCTCCGTAGCTCCTGCTGGGTAGCCTCAAGCAGAGGCTAAATTAGCACTTCCTTAGAGATCCAAGAGCCAGTGTACCCAGTGGTCAGAGTGGGACCATCCAGATTACAACTCCTCAGATCCATAAGGGACACACTCAGGGGGCAGACTCAGTGAGCACCAAAGCCCCACTAAAGCAAGTCTTGCCCCAGAAGGGTGTCTCCAGCACAGAAGTTCTCCTACCATAGACACAGCTGATTCTCACAGCCAACTGGCCTGGAGGTCAATTCCTCCCAGTGATACCAACAACAATCAAGGCTTAACTACAACAAGACTGTGCACAAAGCCCACAAAGGGGTGCACCAAGAGTGTCCACCTCAGGTAATTGGGGAGGCTGAGCCACTGGGCACTATAGGACACCTAGCACAGAAAGCCACTCTATCAACACAGGGAAGCAGCCAAAATGCGGAGACAAAGAAACAGGTCACAAATGACAGAAATGGAGGAAAGCAAACTACTGGATAGAGAGTTGAAAACCACAGTTATAAGGTTTTTCAAGAATTTTCTAGAAACCACCAATAAATTTAGTGAGACCCTCAAGAAATCTAGTGAGACCCTCGAGGATATGAAAAAGGACCAACTAGAAATTAAGCATACACTGACTAAAATAAAGAATAATATACAGAGATACAACAGCAGACTAGAGGATCTCAAGAATCAAGTCAAAAGATTTGAAATACGAAGAAGCAAAAAACACCCAAGCAGAAAAGCAAAAAGAAAAAAGATTCCAAAAATATGAAGATAGTGTAAGGAGCCTCTGGGACAACTTTAAGTGTACCAACATCAGAACTATGGGGGTGCCAGAAGAAGAGAGAGAGCAAAATATTGAAAACCTATTTGAAGAAATAACGACAGAAAACTTCCCCTACCTCAGCAGTTCTCAACCTGTGGGTCGAGACCCCTTTGGGGGTTGAATGACCCTTTCACAGGGGTCACCTAAGACCATTGGAAAACACATATATAATTACACATTGTTTTTGTGATTAATCACTGTGCTTTAATTATGTTCAATTTGTAACAATGAAGATACATCCTGCATATCAGATATTTACATTACGATTCATAACAGTAGCAAAATTATAGTTATGAAGTAGCAATGAAAATAATTTTATGGTTGGGGGTCACCACAACATGAGGAACTGTATTAAAGGGTCGCAGCATTAGGAAGGTTGAGAACCACTGCCCTACCTGGTGAAAGAAATAGACTTACAAGTCCAGGAAGCACAGAGAGCCCCAAACAAAAGGAATCCAAAGAGGACCACACCAAGACACATCATAATTAAAATGCCAAGAGCAAAAGACAAAGAGAGAATCTTAAAAGCAGCAAGAGAAAAACAGTTAGTTACCTACAAGGGAGTACCCATACAATTGTCAGCTGATTTCTCAACAGAAACTATGCAGGCCAGAAGGGAGTGGCAAGAAATATTCAAAGTGATGAATACCAAGAACCTACAACCAAGATTACTTTACCCAGCAAAGCTATCATTCAGAATTGAAGGTCAGATAAAGAGCTTCACAGATAAGAAAAAACTAAAGGAGTTCATCACCACCAAACCAGTATTATATGAAATGCTGAAAGGTATCCTTTAGAGGGGAAGAGGAAGAAAAAGGTAAAGATAAAATTATGACACTCTTTTCTACCAACAAGTGAACCTAAAAATTAAGTGAATAAAAAATTTGATGAACAGAAAAACTGGGGAATTTAATAGAATCAGAAGCTTAGAAAGGGGGTGGACTGACTTTTCTCAGGGGAAAGGGGTGTGGGGGTGTGGGAAGAGCCTGGACAAAAATCGTACACCTATGGATGAGGACAGTGGTGGGGGGGGGGGGTAAGGGCAGAAGGTGTGGTGGGAACCGGGTGGAGGGGAGCTATGGGGGGGGGAGAGGAACAACTGTAATAATCTGAACAATAAAGATTTAATTTAAAAAAATATTTTTCTACTTCTAATTCAGCTCCTCTAAACCACTAATACAGAGGTCTTTATTTTTAAAGATTGTGTTGTGCTTTGTTACCCTTATGTGTCTTTTTCTTTTATTCCCTTTTTACTGAATTTATTGGGGTGACATTGGTTAACAAAATTATACAGGTTTCAGGTACACAATTCCACTTCACATCATCTGTACCCTGTATTGTGTGTTCACCGCCTCAAGTCAAGTCTTCATCCATCACCATTTATCCCCCATATACTCTTCTCCAGTTCCACCCCCATGCCGCAGTCACCACACTGTTGTCCATGTCCATGAGTTTTTGCTTTTTTGCTTTTTTGCTCAATCCCTCCAACCCCCAACCCAGTTTCCCAACCCCTCTTCCAACAGCTGTCAGCCTGCTATTTATGAATCTGTCTCTATTTTGCTTACTAGTTCATTTTGTTCATTAGATTCTACATATGAGTGAAATCATATGGTATTTATCTGACTGACTTATTTCACTTAGCATAATCTCCAGGTCTATCTATGCTGTTGCTAAGGTAAGATTTCCTTCTTTTAACAGCTGAGTAGTATTCCACTGTGTAAATGTACCATAGATGCTTTATCCACTCATCTACTGATGGACACTTAGGCTGCTTCCAAATGTTGGCTATTGTAAATATGCTGCAATGAACATAGGGGTCATTTATTCTTTTGAATTAGTATTTTGGGTTTCTTCAGATAAATTCCCCAAAGTGGAATTGCTGCATCATAAGGCATTACCATTTTTAATGTTTCAATGTAATTCCATACTGCTTTCCATTTTGGCTTCACCAATCTGCATTCCCACCAATAGTGCACAAAGGTTCCCTTTTCTCCACATCCTCCGCAACACTTGTGGTTTGTTGATTTATTGATGCTAACCATTCTGACAGGTGCGTGGTGATATCTCTTTGTAGTTTTAATTTGCACTTGTCGATGATTAGTGATTTTGAGCATCTTTTCATATGCCTATTGATCATCTGAATGTCCTCTTTGGAGAAGTGTCTATTCAGGTCCTGTGCCCATTTTTTTTTTTTTTTTGAGACTGGGAAAGGAAAGATGAAGCCCTGTCCTGGAGAGGTCAAGCACAATCAAGAAGCAAAACAGTCATCAGGAGACAAATCAGAAGTCTCTGTTCTGTAGGGAGACTACTGCTACCCCACAAATGAAGGAATACTAGTCCCTCTCAATGTTAATGGCGGAATTACACCCCAGCCTTGAGTTCGGCTAATAAAGAATTCAGAGCCAAGAACTCAAATACAAGCAAAAGTTTATTTAGAAAATCACAGAGGTAGAAGAAGTGAACCAGCTGGGGTGTATGACTTAGAAAACACGTTATAGAGGCAAAAGAAGGGCCCTTGGAGCTTAGGAGAAAGAAAGCAAAACTAACATGCCTGAGGGAAGAGGGGGAAAGGCATGCTCCAAAGAGTGTGCCTGGGGAAAGGAGAGGGAGAGCACATCCCATGCCCATTTTTAAATTGGATAGTTTATTCTTTTGGTGTCCAGTTTAATGAGTTCTTTATACATTTTGGATATTAACTCCTTATCAGATGTATTCAGCAAGAATGTCTCCCATTCAGTGGGTTCTCTTTTCATTTTGTCGACGGTTTCCTTTGCTGTGCAAAACTTTTTAGTTTGATGTATTCCCATTTGTTTATTTTTTTTGTATCCCTTGCCTGAGGAGATATATCAGAAAAAATATTGCTACAAGAAATGTCCGAGATTTTACTGCCTATGTTTTTTTTCTAGGATTTTTATGGTTTCACGACTTACATTTAAGTTTTTTGTCCATTTTGAGTTTATCCTTGTGTATGTTGTAAAAAGGTGGTCTAGTTTCATATCTGTACAATTTTACCAACACCATTTACTGAATAGACTATCTTTATGCCATTGTATGTTTTGATTCCTTTGTCAAATATTAATTGACTATAAAGTCATGGGTTTATTTCTGGGCTATTCTGTTCCCTTGACCTCTATATATGTTTTTATGCAAGTACCACTGTTTTTATTATTATGACCTTGTACTATAGTTTGATATCAGGTAGTATGATTCCTCCAAATTTGTTCTTCTTTCTCAAGATTGCTGTGGCTATTCGGGATCTTTTGTGGTTCCATATAAATTTTTGGAATATTTGTTCTAGATCTGTGATATATGTCATTGGTATTTTAATAAGAATTGCATTGAATCTAAAAATTGCTTTAGGTATTATGGACATTTCAATGATGTTAATTCTTCCAATCCATGAACACACTTATTTGTACCTTCTTTAATTTCTTTCTTCAGTGTCTTATACTTTTCCAGTACACGTCTTTTACATCCTTGCTTAAATTTATTCCTGGGCATTTTTATTCTTTTTGAAGTAATTGTGAGTGGGATTGTTTTCTTAGTTTCCCTGATAGTTCATTATTGGTGTACAAAAATGCAACTGATTTCTGGATATTTATTTTGTATCCTGCTATTTTACTGAATTCATTTATCAGTTCTAGTTTTTTTGGTGGAATCTTTAGAGTTCTCTATATTCACTATCATGTCATCTGCAAATAATGACAATTTTACTTCTTCCTTTCCAACTTGGATACCTTTTATTTCTTCTTGTTGTCTGATTGCTGTGGCTAGGACTTCAAGGAGTATTTTGAATAATGGTGGTAAAGGCAGACATCCTTGTCTTGTTCCCAATCTTAAGGAAAATGCTTGTTAATGTCTAGTTTTCATATTTTATTTTCAGTCAAATAAGTTAAATAACTATCATGTACCTATCTCAAAACAGTGACCATGAATATAAAATAGATATGTATAATGGATTCTAAATATTTTAGAATAACATTGAACTGTCTTGATTATTTGTGGCAATAGCTTCAGGATATGCATGTCTCTTCATTATCAAGCTCCACATTTTACTAATAAGAACCACTATCTCTCACAGAGCTGTGGTTGTACAAAAGTTAAGAAAAAGTATGCAATGAAATGCAAATATCTATCAAAATTTATCTACTCTGCTTCTCTAGAAATTTATTAAAATGTACTTCATTATACTACCTTTGCTTATTAAAATCTATCACCCTTGGTATACTATACCTGCGGATGTTCCAAATGAGAACACGAGTGCCTTTTTTGCCTGGGATGGCATCAAACTGGGACAGCAGGTCATTTTCACTGTTGAAAATTGAATAGTTCAAGATGGCTTCTAGGCTGGGCAAGGAATCCTCAGTAATAATCATTTTTTGTAAAACCAAATACAGTCAAAGAAAACTTAATATTTTAAGAAGATGCTATAATTAGGAAGATCTGCCTTTTGTGTTGTATGTTTAGACAAAATATAGACATAAAGCATGGGTATCACTGCTACAGAAGAAAGGAAAAGGCAAAATGAATAAAGGTTGTAGAGACAAACATAAAAATCAGTTACCCCTGAAGAATATAGCTTCAAAAATATAATGTAAAGACTGTCCTATATTTACAAAACAGATCAAAGGCTGAATTTTCAGACCCTTTGGAAGCAATGAGCTCAAACTTTACTGCTTTACTGCTTGGGTCAAGACGACCTGGTATCTAATAAAAATAACAGCTTGACTAGGAATGGGGAAATGAGTGATTCTGCCATCAGATAAGCTGATGAATAGAAGGTTTCTAGGAGTATGATACAAATGTAGCTGCCCTTAGGAGAAAAATAAGAGAGAGGGGGCACTTTACCAAGGGAGTGGTGGTGTGGGAGAGATAGAGATCAAATCACATAACAGTGAAATTTTCCATACAACAAAAACATTTCTAGGCTTCTGTAAATTGTCCAGTTATTTTTAAAAAAACATTTAATAGGGGGAATTCAAGTTAAGTTTAGGACAGTTGAATTGATAGCTGGATTTGTTGTGAAGAAAGAGGTTTCTATCAAAATATCAGATTAGACTAATTTTTAACCAACATTTCCAGAAAGGATATTGTTTTGCTGGTTGAATGGAACAATTGGCACAATAACTGCCTGGGCCTGGACATATTCCAGGTAGGTCTGTGATAGGAGTCCAACAGTGAGAGTACCCCCATTCTTGGTGAAGACAAGAGCGTCCTTTCCTAGCCGCATGGAGCCTGACTTGAAACCATTACCAAAGACCCCGATGGGACACTGGCTCTTCTTTATTACTTTATCTGTAAAGCCAAAGCTGTAATTGCACAAGAAAAAATAAATCAGAAAAAAGAAAGCAGAAAGATAAAAAGCATCCTACAATAGGTGACAAGCAGAATGTTTAGCTTACAAATGAATAACACTTGTAAAACGTCATTCCTTTTTTCCTGTTGATATTCTGGGCAAAACTATTAAGTTAAAAACATAGGAAACTACTATGAGGTAATGGGACTGATTTTCCTGTGTGGTTTGTGTGTGCATAAATACTTCCAGTACATTAGTGTCCCATTCTATAAATGTAAAGGCGGCCTCTTTTTACTAGCAAAGATAGCTGGAGAAGTCCATGGGTCTAGAGAAAATGGCTCTGATTGCTAATAGTAAGGTTAAGGTAGTGTAAAAAGCGTGGTTATCTCAGAGTATACTGTATAGAGGGTAACAAAAGTACCAGATAGTGGCACTGGTCAGAGGTGCCAAGCTAGGCATCCCCTAACCTGGTTACATCACCTTCTAGAAATCTGAAAGTCAAAGGTTATATATCTAAACAATTTCAACTCTCCACCCAAAAGATAACCCTTCCAATTCTTACCCTCTGCTTCATCTGCTGGGACAGTTTGTTGGAATGTGGCCAAGGGATAAAAATAGGTAGTTCTGCCTCTGAGTATCAGCAAACAGCTGCAGTATAAAGTCTCTTGTTCTATTAAGGGCATTTCACTGAGTCACCTCAACAATCTCTGTATCTCCTTATGATCAGCTTAATCTGGGAGTCAGATCTTTTCCCTTTTATACATTCTCCATTCAAACATGCAACAGAATAATAGAACCAAAAAAAAGATATGAAACCTAGAAAATGATTATTATTATCTCCCTCATATATCTTCCCTCACCACAAATAAAACTAATTTTAAGGATTATTTCTTTCCAGATTGACTAAGTTTACAGTGTTATACACTATCATTCATTCAATAAATATTTACTAAGTACCTATTATGTGCCATGCATTGTGCTAAATACTGGAGACAAAACTGTTAATAAAAAGAGACAAGATTCTTGCCCTTGTGTTACAGTCTAAGGAAAGATTTCATATGTTACAGATTAGATGCTTCTCCAATATCAATAAAATAGATACTCTATATGCTATGTCTGAGCAGCATGGCCTTGGTTCTTATACTTTTGAGCAGGATTGAGTTCCCTGGTTTCCACTTCCTGAAGGCTGTGGTTTGTGTTTTCCCTAAGAAGGAGTACCATCTTTTAATTTTCTTTTTCAAAGTGTTACATCCTTCTAGAGTAAACAATTTACAAGAGCTTTGTGCACCTACAAATAAATATAACACAAGGAAAAGTAATTTCTGGGGCAGCAGTTTATTTGAAAATACCAAAGACTATTGTGTTTCTGCTGTCTATGGGCCTTAGTATTCCAGGAAATAAACTTACAGAAGTTGGTAAGATTAGGGCATTCCTATTCTTCTAATGAAAAAAACTGGGTATAAAAGATGTGGTTATTATGAGGAATAAATTATATACTACATGCACAATATATTACAAAACTAGGGGCCCAGTGCATGAATTCAAGCACCTTGAAAGGAACTCTGGGCCACAAGGCTGTGGTGGGCAAAGGGGCGGGTCTCAGCCTATCCTCCGCGCCCCCGCCTGGTCCCTCCCACCGCCGCCCCTGGTCCCCTCTCTGCTAGCAGCCCTGCTCCTGCCACCGCTGCTCCCATGCGCTAACGCCCCGCTTGCACCTGCTGACAGCAGGTAGCGATTGGGGCCAGTGCCAGCAGTGGGTGCGAGCAGAGGCTGCTGCCCTGATCACCCCTCAGGAGCAGGAGGAGGTGGAGAAGCCCTCAAGGGCGATCAGGGCTGGCAGCCGCTGCTTGCACCTGCTCATGGTGCTGAGCGATAAGGACCGGCGCCAGGTGCCGGCAGTGGGTGCGAGCAGTGGCTCCAGTGTCAGCTGCAGGTGCCAGCAGGGCCAGTGCCGGCAGTGGGTGCAAGCGCTGGGTGGGACTGCGGCGTGCGGGAGCAAAGAATTTTCAGTAACCACCAGAGGCTCACCCTGATGACAGCGACTGGCACCCCACCTTGTTCTGGCGCCCCTGCTCACCTGCTCCACCATCCTGCCGCGGTCGATGCCCGCCATGGTCTGCATGCGCCCCCTGGTGGTCAGCGCACATCATAGCGACCGGTTCTTCAGTTGTTTGGTTGTTCCACTGTTCGGTCTATTTGCATATTAGGGTTTTATATATATAGATAATATTCAAACTTGAATTTTAAACTAACTCTAGAAGTCACTGAGAATTGTTGTGTGCTATCCTCTAGCTCCACTTCAGACCTAATATCATACATAAAACTCAAGGCTCTTCATAAGCAGTAACCTACCATGTGAAATGAATCTACATGGTTATCTGAACTTAAACTTTCTCTAATGCTACAAAAATTTCAGTTAGGTGGTCAAGAGAAAGTAGTGAAAACAAAATTCTATATTACTTTCTTAATTTCCTAGCCATTCCTGACCTTTCTTCCAGCTATCATCTCTTTTCCCTTTTGTGAGTATAAACCCTGTTTGTGTTACTTAGTTTGAGAAGATCAAATGGCTGTACAAGGTTGAGAAAGTAAGTAGTAGGGTAAGGCCAGAACAAGAAATGGAAAAGGTTATGAATAATGAGAAGAGAGAATCTGGAACTCTGGATATTGTTGTTATGTTCCACTTCATTCTTCCCATGTGTTCTTTTATTCCACTTAGGTATTCTATTTAACTGAAAATTGCAGAATGGATGCCAGATACCAATCAAATAACTACCTAATATAAAAGCCCTCACAATAAATGATAGAATTGTAGGAATGAATTTTGTATAGTTTGGTATAGCTCACTCATTTTCCACAGAGATAGCTTGGCTTAGATAGGTGGTTTCACTTCACTAAGTCCTGTTCTATCCTTTCATGTAAGAGACAACAGTGTTTACAGACCAAGGGGGCTTGGATACCAGCTCTTTGAGTGGAATTCAGGAAGACAGCAGCTTGCTCCTAACTTTATTAAAATGTCAATATTCTAAAATCTACAGAGGTGAATTTAGATTGGGACTCTGACCAATGAAACAAACCTTAGAAAATCCATGAACATACAAGGGTGGGCACTGTTGTTTCCTAGATACATTGTGATGTAATATGCAATATCAAAGAATGAAAGACTAAGCACATTGCCATTCTCTTGCTGTCGTTTTTAAAAATGACCTACTAGGAAATGCACTTCTGAGCAGCAAATCCTTCAATCCATGGATCTGTGGATGCTGTTTATTCTTGTCCTCTGAAAGAAGAGGTTTTCCACCTTGCTGAACAAGGCAGCTGAATATATAGACCAGCTGATTCACACACTAATCGCAAAAGCTAAAGATAATTAATTATGGGCCTTAAATTTAATGATAGGCTTTTCCTTTTTTATTTGATTTTCATGGGATTCTGTATTTATGGAGAAACTGTTGCTGCAGTTATATAACTATTTTATTTGCCTGAAAATTGGAAGGTTACCATAAAGAGATGGAAAATGTGGATAGGATTATAAGAACGTTATAGATCAAATAGAATTTCTGTAGGCTTAACAATTTTGCACATCTACCTCTATTATTTTTTCCAAATATAAAGGTAATATTCCCCCAACCCATATAAGAAAAATTAATATACTTAATAATAATTTTCAAAGCTACCTCTAAAGTTCAATTATTTAAAAACGAAAGTGTGCTAAGTGAAATCCTTGGCTAGAAGTTAGGATTGGATTAAATGATCTCTTCTAAATAGATGGGACCTCCTAACAGATTGAAGTTTGTTTTAAGTTACGATCAGAAATAAAATCCAGCACGTACACCATACATAATCCAGGACTTTTAAAATTCTTTAAAATTAACTTTTAAATATGAGGAACAATTTCCCAGCTCAAAATGGTGGGAAATATATTTGACATGATAATGCCAGAAAAGGCTATGGTGAAAGAGGTTTCCACCTGTTTAGGTCTGTTTTGTTCCCCAAGAAAGAAATGAAATTTTAAATGAATATTACACATTCTTCATATTTCAACTCAAATGTCATTTCTTAAGGGTAGCCTTTTTTTGTATTCCATAGATTGGAGCAGATCCCTCCATTATATGTTCTCATAGAAACTACTTTTTTCATAGCAGTTATTACTAGGTGGGACAGCCTATTTAGTAGTATTGCTTCTAATCAATCCCTTTCTATATTTCTCTTTAACTGTCAGCCCCTTGAGAGCAAAGATCATGTCTGACTGGTTCAACACTTTATCTCCAGTGACTTTCACATAGGTGTCCAGTATAAATTTGTTGAATGAATCTGGAACAAAAATTGTTGCAATTATTTAAAAAACCATCCTCCTTTTTCCTCCTGCTTTGTAACTATAAGCACCAATTTTCACAGACATAGTTTCCACAGACAAAATGGAAAGTGGTAAGATCTGCTGGGCCCACTATTTGACACCAACATCACTGGAATAAGGTGTGGTGGGAAGGAGTTGATAAAAAGATAAGTGATTTATTTATTTAAATATATTTTTTTTGATTTCAGAGAGGAAGAGAGAGGGAGAGAGAGATAGAAACATCAGTGATGAGAGAGAATCATTGATCGGCTGCCTCCTGCATGTCCCCTACTGGGGATCGAGCCCGCAACCCATGCATGTGCCTGTGACCGGAATCAAACCCAGGACCCTTCAGTCTGCAGGTCAATGCTCTATCCACTGAGCCAAACCAGCTAGGGCAGAAGATAAGTGATTTAGAAAATAAACTAGTACATGCAGAATCTACACTAATGAAAGAGAAACATGGTAATTAGCGTACGACCGCTACCCTTCCCATTGGCTAATCAGCATATCCTTATGCAAATTAACTGTCAGCCAAGATGGCAGCTGGCAGCCATGCTCTGAAGTGAACTGGGAGGCTTGCTTGCTCCAGTGACTGCGGACTCTAACGTTCCCCGCCTGACTTGCCGGCCTCTCAGCTGCAACTCTAAGCAACTATGTTGCAAATATAGAAGCTAAACAAAACCTTAGAAACCGGCTTTCAGTCAGCCGGGCTTCAGCCAGCCGGACCGCAACATTGTATCAAATACAGAAGGTAAAGGCCAGAAACCTGCTTTCAGCAGCGAGGCCTCAGAGCTAAAGCTGGCCCACAATAGAAAAAAAAGAAAAGAAAAAAGGAGCAGTTGGGAGCTTCAGTCACCCGCCAGCC
Source organism: Myotis lucifugus (assembly GCF_000147115.1). Taxonomy (NCBI): domain Eukaryota; kingdom Metazoa; phylum Chordata; class Mammalia; order Chiroptera; family Vespertilionidae; genus Myotis; species Myotis lucifugus. The sequence goes on along the minus strand of NW_005871050.1, from coordinate 29,051,885 downwards.
TGAAAACAGCCCTCAGCCCCTCACCCAGACTGGCCAGGCACCCCAGTGGGGACCCCCACCCTGATCCAGGACACCCTTCAGGGAAAACCAGCCGGCCCCCGCCCGTGCACCAGGCCTCTATTCTATATAGTAAAAGGGTAATATGCCTCCCAGCACTGGGATCAGCAGAGCCGCGAGGCCTCCCGGCACCGGGATCAGCGTGACAGGGGGCAGCGCCCAAACCCCCTGATCGCCCTGCGGCTCTGTGTGGGACAGGGGGCAGGGCCACAACCTCCCTATCCGCCCTGCTCTGTTCGTGACAGGGGAAGGCGCCCCAACCCCCTGATCAGCCCTGCTCTGTGCCTGATAGGGGGGAGCTCCCCAATCCCCTGATTGCCCTGGGGCTCTGTGTGTGACAGGGGGGAGCTCCCCAACCCCCTGATCACCCTGCAGTTCTGTGTGTGTGACAGGGGGCGGGGCCACAACCTCCCTATCTGCCCTGCTCTGTTCGTGACAGGGGAAGGCACCCCAACTCCCTGATCAGCCCTGCTCTGTGCCTGATAGGGGGGAGCTCCCCAACCCCCTGATCGCCCTGCAGCTCTGTGTTTGACAGGGTGCAGCGCCCCAACTCCCCCCACCCCTCACGGGCCCTGCTCTGTGTGTGACAGGGTAGAGCCATAACCTCTTCATCGGCCCTGCCCTGAGTGTGACAGTGGTGGTGCCCCAACCCCCTGATCCGCCCTGCTCTGTGGGTGATAGAGGGTGGCGCCCCAACCCCCCTCCACGGGCCTTGCTCTGTGTGTGACAGGGTAGAGCCATAACCTCCCCATTGGCCCTGCCCTGAGTGTGACAGGGTGCAGCGCCCCAACCCCCTGATCCGCCCTGCTCTGTGTGTGACAGGGGGCGGTGCCCCAACTCCCCTATCGGCCCTACTCTGTGAGTGACAGGGGGGAGCTCCTCAACCCCCTGATCGGCCCTGCTCTGTGCATGACAGGGGGGAGCTCCTCAACCCCCTGATGGGCCCTGCTCTGTGCGTGACAGGGGGGAGCTCCCCAACCCCCTGATCGGCCCTGCTCTGTGCGTGACAGGGGGTGGCGCCGCAACCTCCCCATTGACCCTGCCTTGGGTGTGACAGGGGGCGGTGCCCCAACCCCCCAATCGGCCCTACCCTGAGCATGACTGAGGGTGGCATCGCAACCTCCCGATCCGCCCTGCTCTGTGCATGACAGGGGGCGGTGCCCCAACTCCCCAATCGGCCCTGCTCTGAGCCTGACCAGGGGCTGCACCTAGGGATTGGGCGTGCCCTCTGCCACCCGGGAGCAGGCCTAAGCCAGCAGGTCGTTATCTCCCGAGGGGTCCCAGACTGCGAGAGGGCACAGGCCGGGCTGGGGGACCCCCCTCCCCCCACCAGTGCACAAATTTTTGTGCACCGGGCCTCTAGTTAGATATATAAATATTTTTGTTCCATCCCATCTAAAAGTGTATTTATTTTAATAAAAAATATTAACTTTAGCAGATAAAAGTGATGGCCAGCTCTATAACTTCACCAACATACTGAACACATTTTTATCTCACTTCTAGATGCTTTCCTCAAACATTCTTGTAATTATGAGGGTCTGAAACACAAGGTACTGCTGAGTAGTAAAACATAACCAAAATTATAATTAGTTATGCCCAAATTTCATTTCTTTTCTTTGATGGATCAACTGGATTTCCCTACAAATAGGGTTACAGAATTAGAATACCTTCAAAGAGAATTACAACAAAATTAATGTTTTCCAATTCTATAGTTTGAAGCCCTTTTCCCTCTATAGAATCCCTCCATTGTTACTCATGCTTCACATACTAGTTCAGGAAGCCAGATGGAGAGTAATCAACCTCATCTGCTAAATAAAATGAAGAAAGAAGGAAGGAATTAAGAAAATACTCATTTTTCACTGAGTGATATGTGAAGATCATAAAGTACATTCTCAACCACAAACCTTTTCAAGTAATTAGCTGAACTGAGAGTGGCAATAGATATCGGTATCACTACCTTCAGCAGCTATAAAAGAATTTCCTGACTTTGAATTTCTACTGCAAAATCTTCAAAGATTATGTATATAAATGCCTTGTATTTATCTTTCATGGGGCTTGATTATACCCAGCTACATTCATAGTTTTAATCCAAAGATCATCCCAATTCCAATACTTCTGATCTAAGAGTAATTTAGGTTAATATAAATTATAGAAGGTCCCAGACCAGTGATGGCCTCCACATTTTGTACTTGCTCTTCTCTTCACCTGAATTCTATCCCTTCATACCCTGTTCCTTTACCTTGTTAAACTTGACTACTCACACTTAGCTCTTAACTAATACTTCATCTATGGCACTTTTCCTGACCTCTTATCAGATTGTGTTCCCCTGCTGACTTGTCCCATGGCATCCTATACTTTCTTATCATTATACTTATCATTTTTATTATGATTATTAGAGGCCCGGTGCACAAGCACGACATTCGTGAACTGGGGGGGAGAGGGTCTCTCCGCCCAGCCTGCGCCCTCTCACAGTTCAGAACCCCTTGGGGCAGGCGGACATCCCCCAAAGGGTCCTTAGTGCTGCTGTGGAGGCATGAGAGGCTCCCGCCACTGCCGCTGCACTCTCCAGCCTTGAGCCTGGCTTCTGGCTGAGCTGCGCTCCCCCTGTGGGAGTACACTGACCACCAGGAGGCAACTCCTGCGTTGAATATCTGTACCTTGGTGGTCAGTGCATATCATAGCATCTGGTCGTTCTGCCATTTGGTCAATTTGCATATTAGGGTTTTATTATATAGGATTGCTTAATTGTTTGAATTGCTAGTTAGACTGTATGTTCTGTGAGGGCAAAAACAGTATCTATTTCATAACCAGTGCCCTGGCACATAATAAATGCTCAATAAATATTTGTTAAATGAATAAAGGGAAAGTAAAATATTAAAGAAAATTATTAAGCCTTAACTATAGTTCATGAACACAAGAGACAAAGAATGAAACATTTTTACCTGAGCATTCGGTGTAATTTATGAGGCGTCATTCCACATCCATCATCAGTAAAGGTCAAACAAGATTTATTCTTGACCTCCTCAACATCTATAAAGACCGTCCTGGCAGATACATCTGGATCTACAGCATTATCTGTAAAAGGTAGAAATCTGTAATATTAGATCACTTTTTCTAATATTCTAATAAAATCTCTAGTTCAATGCCCCTAAGACATAGAACATGTTCTTTATGTAGATGTCCCAGAAGGTGAGCAGGAAGTAGTAATAGTAGTGCACATACTAGGTTATAGGAAACAATAGATATGATAGCAGATGGAATTATAAGCTGATTTTTCTTTCATATAATGTCTGATCTGTGATCTGCTTTTCTTCCTTTAATCTTCAGAGTCTGTGGGGAAAGTAAATCTTCTTATATAAAAAGCATTTTGCTCTGTTTTCATCACATTACTTCTTGTCTTTTAGCCACTTTGCTGCTCACGAACACACATAGTAAAAGATGGTTGTAGAGAAGTACTAAATCACAATTTTGGTACTAATAGATGTGTATTATACACATTACAGTTTATTGTGACAATCTTATTTTCTACTTTTTTACATAAATTCCTCTGCTAAAGAACACAGATATAATCATCATCCATGTTTATAGCCTAAGAGGCATTGAAAGAGTTAGATGTTAAAATCAAAACATTTAATTGCCTGCCTAGATCCCAGTGATAGAAACAAGCTTGCTTAGGGAGAAACAGTGATTCTGCTTAGATACTCCGTAATAGTCTTAAAGGTGAGGCTTCCCAATCCTCATTAAATAGAGAACATAGAATTAAAGTAGAAAAAATAAAGTTTCATAATTCCTCCTGAGTTAGGTCTTCATAACAGGTTAATTATTTAAAAGTCCAAAAGACATCAAATATAGACACAATCTTACATCCGCATCATGTTCACAACACCAGGAGGTGCCTTTGTCTAGTGGCCACATCTTCTTTGCCAGAGAAGCCAGTTTACATAATTGTCAGTCACAGACACATGTGGTGCAACTAACTGTCTCAAAATTTACTGGCCCAAGTGGGAGGGCAGTTTGTGCAATCTGTTGGATAGGTTTCTTAAGTACTCCTGTCTCTACTAGCTCTTTAATCAAGACTGAGACCTTCCCTTCCACCATTTCCCTTTTCTCTGGCATCCTATACTGCTTTACTAATAGCACATGGCTGGGCTGAGAGATCCAGTGGGAGGCTGGCTGTATAGTGGTCCCACTATTTGAACACCACTATTCAAATTGTGACATTTCTCCACTGTGAACATCTCTTACAAGCAAGAGAAGTATTACACATATTAAAAATATTAATTTTTACAATACAGTTAACAGTATCAGTTATAACCACTTCGATGTGTGGAATGTCCATCATATAAAACAAGACATTAATTTTAAGGGCCACAATGATGTTCCCAGAACCAGTGATAAAACTGTTACTGATTGTAACCTGAAAAAGTCATAACCAATAGTCCTAAAAGGGTAGATCTGATGGAGTCAATCTTTAAGGACTAGGTAAGCCCAAACCTCTGTGTCATGTTGCAGACCAATTGGGCCAACTTTTGACAGGAATTATGAGTTTGATATGCAAGAGTGGTTTTATCAGAAATACAAGTTTTACTTTGTAACAGAGGGAACTAATTTTTTTCTTTAACTGACAGAAGGATCCAGCATTTTGAATGCTGCCAACATTGTTTCAAGAAACTATTTGGCAAACAGGCCTTGAATTGTTTTAGGACCTATCAGTCACTCCTGCAGGCAGAAAGCCAGGGCCCTTAAGAATGATACCTTTAACTTGTCAACCAACAGGACATCATGTCTACTTTGAAAACTTTGCACATAGAGAACTTTTTTCTAACACTTCATAAGCAAACATTCACAGTTCAAAAATGTAACACATATCAATTCCAATTCTGTATTCATACAGCAGTGCATTCACTGTATCGGCTTGCAAGCCTCTCATAAAATCACTTTTACTTTGTTCCCCCTTAATGCAAATTTTGCCCAAACTTTAGTAGGTTCTCCTTTACAGGAACACACCAAAGAGTTTTAATAAGGCACTTCAGGAGTTACAAGATAGTCGCCAGGAGCAGCTAGATATTTTATCTCCTTGGCTGAAAGCTGGTAGAGTACAGGGGGGAGGGGGCATGCAAGAGCCCAGGGTCAGCTGGAGCTGCAGGGAAGAAATCAGTGAGGCAGTCACAGCAGTAAATTCAGCTTTGCACTTACTTTTGGTTTTAAGTGGCCTTTCATTTAGCCTTAACAAATAAAATTAAAATAATAACAAGATCAGCCTTAACAAATGAACTTATAATAATAAACCACTAATATGGTGGCTGATTTCAATCCTATCTCTTGCTGCTTAACCTTCCAAAAGTGTATGCTGCCAGATGTACTTTTTCCCATGGCCCAACCCACCCAGTCTTATGAACAGATAGGACAATGAGAGAATTTCTACTCCTCTGCCCTTACCCACTACTAGCAGAGCCTCAGATGTCTTTATCCCCTAACCTGGCCCACACAATCACATGTACTACCAGATCCCACGGAGTCTTATCTCTGCTAACCTGGTCAGTGCTACCCTTAGTGGGTAGCACTCTACCTCTCCTCACCTACCACCTAGTCAAGAGCATAAAACACCAGATTGCAGGCAACCTATTTCATCCCCTAACCTGGTCCATCTGATCCCTGATCTTCTAAAAAAAAGCACTGTCATCAGAACCTGGAAGACAATGAGAAATTGTCCTATGACAGCCTCCCTGGAGAGACAGGCTGGAGAGTGGGGAGATGGCTTTTTTATTTAATTGAATGTATTTGGGTGACATTGGTTAATAAAATTACATATATTTAGGTTTGCAATTCTATAATACATCATCTACATATTGTACTGTGTGTTCACCACCCCAAGTCAAGACTTCTTTCACCACCATTTATCCCTCCTGGGGAGATGCCTTTGAGGTAGTGCTTCATGAGTCTCTCAACCTCTCCTGTCCCAGAAGGATGGCCTACGTGGATTCCTGCAAGTTTACAGGTCCCTACAGACATCCTGCAATTATCTAAAACTATTCGCATCTAAAATAAAGGTCACCCTCTTCTGACACAAGCTATTCTTCTTCCTGTTTCACACACACACACACACACACACACACACACACACACACACACAGTGTCAGCATTCAAATGACCACAAGTTTGATATTCGAGTCATTTTTATTCCCTCTCATCTGGATTATTGTGATAACCTCCTCACCAGACTTTTAAAGCCAAGTCTTTATACACTGTTGCAAGATTAACTTTCCTGAAGCACAGCTCTGATCCTGACATTGCCCTGCTCAGTAAACTTCAGACTAGCCTGGCTGGTGTGGCTCAGTGGTTGAGCATGAATCTATGAACCAGGAGATCATGGTTTGATTCCTAGTCAGGGCATATGCCTGGGTTGCTGGCTCAATCCCCAGTAGGGGCATACAGGAGGCAGCTGATCCATGATTCTCTCATTGATGTTTCTCTCTCTCTTTCCCTCTCTCTCTCTAAAGTCAATAAAAGTCATATTTAAAAACAAAAAACTTCAGACTAAAGTATCAAGCCTCCCAATCACATCCTGGTCCCAGTGGGCCTTTTTTAAAAACTATATATTTTATTTATTATAGAGGAAGGAAGAGGGAGATGGAAACATCAATGATGAGAGAGAATCATTGATTAGCTGCCTCTTGCACATCCCCCCCTACCAGCGATCTAGCCCACAACCCGGGCATGTGCCCTTGACCGGAATCAAACCCATGATTCTTTAGTCCACAGGCTGACGCTCTAGCTACTGAGCCAAACCAGCTAGGACCCAGTGGGCCTTTTTAACTTCATTCTTTATTTGGTACTTGGAGTAAAAAAGACCTGTGTTTGAGTCCTGGATTTGCCACCTACTAGACATGTAACCTTGGAAAAGTCAATTAAATGCTCTGAGCCTCTGTATCCTTATCTGCAGGATGAGAATAATAATAATAATAATAATAATAATAATAATACCATTTAGAAGATGGCGGCTGGCAGGACGGAGGTGAGGGATAGGAAGTGAGTGAGTGAGGGGATGAAAGGAGAGCGTGTGGATGTGTGTGTGAGTGAGGGAGGGACAGTTAAATCCCTCCTGGAAGGAGCAGCAGAGGCTGGCAGACCAGGCTCTCTGGGACAGGGAGAGACTACCACCGCTGCGGCACTCCCTGGACTGTGGGACTTGGGCATGGAGCCCATGCCATCTTGAAGGGGAGAGCGGCCTCTTCTAGGAACTCATCAGCACCACCACCCAGACAGGCCTTGGACACTGCCTGCGACCCAGCAGCCACTCCAGCCAAAATCCTGCTGCCCCACCCACAGACATGTGGACCCTGGGACTTCCACCTCCAAAGGTGCACCGCTCCCACAGCAGTAAGTGCAACTCCCCCCACCCCAGTGCAGACCTCCAGACACCACATTCCCATGTTTCCAACATTCGCGCGTTTCCAACATTTCGCGCATTTCCAGCATGCAGACTTCCAGGGCACACCACTCCATAGGCAGCTCTTGGATGCTGCTATGAACCCCTGCTGGGTGTGATTTTGAACAGACAAGGGCGCGCTGCCCGCAATAGAAGTTCTAAATTCCCTCTTCCTGAATAACTGCCCACAGACAACCCAGCTGGGCATCTTTAGCACCAGGGCCCCTCAGAGTGCGTCAGAGCTCTGCGCCAGCAAACTCACTGCCACAGTCATGCATTTCCAACAAGCAGGTACCCAGAGCCCATCTATCCACAGGGCGCTCCTGGGAGCCGCTGTGAACCCCCGCTAGGTGCGATCTTGGACAAACAGGGACGCACTCCCCACCAGCAGTAGAAATTCTGAATTCACTCACCCTGGATACCTGCCCACAGAAGCCTCAATTACATGGGTTCAGTGCCAGGGCCCTTCTGAGTGCTTCAGTACGCCACACTGGCAAACACACCGCTGGTGCCCCAGTGAGCCACCACTGGGAGCACGTGCCTATCCACCACAGGTGCAGCAGCAAAAACTGAGTCTGCCCACCCCATAGCTATAGAACTCTGGACACTACAGTTGCACATTCTTCCAGTGCCACTGTGAGTCCCTGCTGGGCATGCGCTACTTCAACCAAGGGCTTAAGACAACAAAAATTGGGACACCTCCTTCCACAGCTGCTGCTAACTTCTAGACACTGCAGTTGCGCATTTCCAGCTCACAGGCCTACATCAAGAGAACCCAAATAGCTCAAGTAGGGAGCTACGCTAGATTACCAAGCCCAGGAGACCTGAGAGATCACACCAGTAGCACCATCCCAAAAGAACCTGGGTAGCAAAGCAATTTGATCTACAATTAAAACATTACAGCAAAACATGGGAAGACAAAAAAGCAATCCCCAAGGAAAGAAAAACTTCACCAGAAAGGGAGTTAAATGAAACTGAGGCTAGCAACATATCAGAGAAAGAATTCAGAGTAATGGTTATAAGGATGCTCAAACGGCTGGATGACAAATACACACAACTCAATGAGAATTATAAGGAGCTGAATGAGAATGTCACCAACATGAAAAGGAACCAAGAGGAGATGAAGAATGACATAGTTGCAATAAAGAACACAATGGAAGGCTTAAACAGTAGACTACAAGAGGCTGAGGACTGCATCAGCGAATTAGAAGACAAGGTAGGAAAACACACACAAACACAGCAGCAACTGGAAAGAAGATTTAAAAAGCAAGAGAAGAGCCTAAGGGAGCTTTGGGACAACACAAAACGAAACAATATTTGCATAATAGGGGTACCAGAAGGAGAGGAAGAGAAGCAAGGAATAGAAAACCTGTTTGAAGAAATAATGACAGAAATCTTCCCTGATATTGGCAAGAAAAAAACTATGAAAGTCCAAGAAGCATATAGAGTCCCAGACAAGATGAACCCCAAAAGACTGACACCGAGACACACCATAATTAAATTGGCAAACAGCAACGACAAAGTAAGAATCATAAAGGCTGCCAGAGAGAGACAGAAAGTTACTTACAAGGGAGCTCCTATTAGAATATCAACTGATTTTTCAACAGAAACACACCAGGCCAGAAGGGAATTAATGAAATATACAAAATGATGCAAAGAAAGGGACTGAACCCAAGAATACTATACCCAGCAAGGCTATCATTCAAAATTGAAGGTGGAATTAGGATTTTCACAGACACAAAAAAGGGCTAAGAGAGTTTATTACTACCAAGCCAGCAATGCAAGAAATGCTAAAGGACTGCTGTAAAAAGAAGAAACAAAAAGGCAAGAAGAAACACAAACATTAAGACTAAAAATGACAACAAACAAGTACTTATCAATAATAACATTAAATGTAAATGGATTAAATGCACCAATCAAAAGATATAGGGTAGCCAAATGGATAAGAAAACATGACCCATATATTTTCTGTCTGCAAGAGACCCACCTCAGAACAAAGGATTCACACAGACTGAGAGTGAAGGACTGGAAAAAAAATTCTTCAGGCAAATGGAAATGAGAAAAAAGCTGAGGTGGCAATACTTGTATCTGATAAAATAGACCTCAAAGTAAAGGCCATAACAAGAGATAAGGAAGGCCACTACATAATACTAAAGGGAGCAATTCAACAAGAAGATATAACTCTGGTAAACATATATGCACCCAATACAGGTGCACCCAAATACATAAAACAACTTCTGGAAGATACCAAGGGAGAGATCGATAGCAATACAGTCATAGTAGGGGACTTTAATACCTGACTTACACTACTGGATAAATCCTCTAAACAAAAAAATCAGCAAAGATACAGCAATCCTAAATGATTCACTAGATCAGATGGACTTAATTGACATCTTAAGAATATTTCACCCCAAAGCTACAGAATATATATTCTTCTCCAGTGCACACGGGACATTTTCAAAGATAGACCACATATTAGGACACGGGCAAAGTCTCTTCAAATTCAAGAGGATAGAAATCATAACAAGCATCTTCTCAGATCACAATGGCATAAAACTAGAAATCCACTACAATAAAAACAATGAAAAAAAATCAAACACTTGGAGGCTAAATAGCATGCTATTAAACAATGATTGGGTTACCAAAGAGATCAAAGAAGAAATAAAAAGCATCCTGGAAACAAATGAGAATGAAAACACAACAATCCAAAATCTATGGGACAAATGAAAGCAGTCCTGAGAGGGAAATTCATAGCTCTAAAGGCCTACCTCAAAAAACAAGAAAAACTGGTAATAAATTATCTAACCTTACAACTTAAAGAATTAGAAAGAGAGCAAAAAGAAAAGCCCACAGTATCCAGAAGGAAGGAAATAATAAAGATCAGAGCAGAGATAAACGACAGAGACAAAAAAAAAAGACAAAAACAAAAAAACAACAAAAAAATACAAAAATCAATGAAACCAAGAGCTGGTTCTTTGAAAGGATAAACAAGATTGATGAACCTCTCGCCAGGCTCACCAAGAAACAAAGAGAGAGGACCCAAATAAACAAAATCAGAAATGAAAGAGGTGTAGTAACAACTGATCCTACTGATATACAAAGGATTGTCAAAAAATACTACGAACAACTCTACTCCAACAAACTGGACAACCTCGACAAAATGGACACATTCCTAGAAAAATACAAGCTTCCAAAACTCAATCAGGAAGAATCAAAAAAATTGAATAGGCAGATAACTACTGATGAAATTGAAACAGTAATCAAAAAGCTTCCAGCAAACAAAAGCCCTGGACCAGATGGCTTCACAGGGGACTTTTACCGAACATTCAGGAAGAACTAAAACCAATCCTTCTCAGACTATTCCAAAAAATTCAAGAGGTAGGCACACTTCCAAGCTCTTTCTATGAAGCCAGCATTACGCTAATCCCAAAACCAGATAAAGATACCACAAAGAAAGAGAGTTACAGGCCAATATCCCTGATAAACATAGATGCTAAAATCCTCAACAAGATTCTAGCAAACCGGATCCAGCAGTACATTAGAAAAATGATACACCATGACCAAGTGGGATTTATTCTGGAGATGCAAGGCTGGTACAATATCCGCAAATCAATAAACGTGATACATCACATAAACAAAGTGAGAGACAAAAATCACATAATCATATCGATTGATGCAGAAAAGGCATTTGACAAAGTCCAGCACCCTTTTCTGATAAAAACACCCAGCAAAGTGGGAATAGAAGGATCATACCTCAACATAATAAAAGCCTTATATGACAAACCTACAGCCAACATCATACTCAATGGGCAAAAACTAAAACCATTTCCCTTAAGAACAGGAACAAGACAGGGATGCCCACTTTCACCACTCCTGTTCAACATAGTACTAGAAGTACTAGCCATAGCGTTCAGACAAGAAGAAGAAATAAAAGGCATCCAAATTTGAAAAGAAGAAGTAAAATTGTCATTATTCGCAGATGACATGATACTATACAAAGAAAACCCTAAAGGCTCCATCAAAAAATTATTAGACTTAATAAACGAATTTGGCAAAGTAGCAGGATACAAAATTAACGCCAAGAAATCTATGGCATTTTTATACACCAATAGTGAACTTACAGAAAGAGAAATTACAAAAACAATCCCATGTACCAATGCACACAAAAAAAATAAGATACTTAGGAATAAACTTAACTAAGGAGGTAAAAGACCTGTATTCAGAAAACTACAAGATGTTGAAAAAAGAGATAGAGGAAGACATAAACAGATAGAAGAACATACCGTGTTCATGGATTGGTAGAATCAACATCATTAAAATGTCCATACTACCCAAAGCAATCTATAAATTCAATGCACTCCCCCATTAAAATACCAACAGCATATTTCACAGATCTAGAAAGAACTCTCCAAAAATTCATCTGGAATAAAAAAATAAATTAATTAATTAATTAATAAAACCAAAAGCTGCAGTGATCCTGAGAAAGAAGAACAAAGAAGGAGAGATCTCAATACCAGATATCAAGATGCATTACAAAGCCACTGTTCTCAAAACTGCCTGGTACTGGCACAAGAACAGACATATAGACCAATGGAATAGAATAGAGAACTCAGAAATCAACCCAAACCACTATGGTCAATTAATATTTGACAAAGGAGGCAAGAACATACAATGGAGTCAAGGCAGTTTCTTCAATAAATGGTGCTGGGAAACTTGGTCAGACACATGCAAAAAAAATGCAACTAGACCACCAACTTACACCATACACAAAAATAAACTCAAAATGCATAAAGGACTTAACTGTAAGACAGGAAACCATAAAAATATTAGAGGAATCCACAGGCAGCAAGATCTCAGATATATGCCAAAGCAATATCTTCACCGACACAGCTCCTAGGACAATGGAAACTAAAGAGAAAATAAACAAATGGGACTACATCAAAATAAAAAGCTTCTGCACAGAAAAAGAAACCATTAACAAAACAACAAGAAACCCCACTGCATGGGAGAACATACTTGCCAACGATATCTCCGATAAGGGTTTAATCTCCAACATTTACAGGGAACTCATGCAACTTAACAAAAGGAAGACAAACAACCCAATGAAAAAAATGGGCAATGGATCTAAATAGACACTTTTTGAAAGAAGACATAAGGAAGGCCAAGAGACATATGAAAACATGCTCAAAGTCACTAATCATCCAAGAGATACACATCAAAATGACAATGAGGTATCATCTCACACCTGTCAGAATGGTTATCATCAACAAATCAACAAATGACAAGTGCTGGTGAGGTTGTGGAGAAAAAGGAACACTCGTGCACTGCTGGTGGGAATGCAGACTGGTGCAGCCACTGTGGAAGACAGTATGGAGTTTCCTCAAAAAACTAAAAATGGAACTTCCATTTGACCCAGTGATCCCACTTCTAGGAATATATCCCAAGAAACCAGAAACACCAATCAGAAAGGATATATGCACCCCTATGTTCATAGCAGCACAATTTACAATAGCTAAGATTTGGAATCAGCCTAAGTGCCCATCAGCAGATGAGTGGATTAAAAAACTTTGGCACATCCATGCAATGGAATACTATGCCACAGTAGAAAGGAAGGAACTCCTACCATTTGCAACAGCATGGATGGAGCTGGAGAGCATTATGCTAAGTGAAATGTCAGTCAGAGAAAGATAAATATCACATGATCTCACTCATTTGTGGACTATAATGAACAACATAAACCGATTAACAAAAACAGATCTAGAGACAGAGAAGCATCGATCAGATGTTCAAACCTCAGAGAGAAGGTAGGGGAGGGTGGGGGTAAGGGGAGAGATCAACCAAAGGACTTGTATGCATGCATATAAGCATAAGTGATGGACGCAGACAACAAGGGATGAGGGTGAGGGCAAGACTGGGCGGATGAGGGGACAATGGGGGGATAAAGACACATTTGTAAAACCTTAATCAATAAAAAATTAAAATAATAATAATACCATTTATATCAAAAGATAAAGTTAAAAATGTATTTGTGAAAGCTCTTTATAAACTCTCTAAGGACCTAGAGTTTTGACTATTTGTGAACTTCATGCTCTAATTAAACTCAGCTACTCAGTATTTTTTATGCCTTTGTTCAAGCAGTTGTTACTTTTGCCTGGAATGCCCTCCCCTCCCCACACCCATATCCACATGTCCCAATCCTTCAAATCTCAGCTCAAATGTCATGTCTACAAAGCTTCCCCTAACACTTCTCTTCCTGGTAAGCTGGAAGTCATCCCTCTCTCCTCTGAACTCCCACAGCACTTGATGTGTATATATTTACTGATATATCACTTTATTTTATTGTTATACAAAGCATAAAATTTCTGTACATATTTTATCTCTCTTACTAGAAGAGTGAATTTTTGTAGCCACATGGTGGCCTTGCCCACAGTGAGTACTCAATATATTTATTAAACGAATGATTCACTAGAAAATTAATGCACAAGTGGAGAAGAAAACTGTTTGAAGGAAAACCTACAATGAAAATTTTGGATTAACAGTTAACATTTTACTCTCCCTTTTCCTTATTATTAATATGACCACAAATAGCTGTGATTTGGATTTAAAATATGTGTTAGTTTTTATGAGTATTTTATTTGTATACATACATTTATGCCTGCATATATACATGTGCATGTATGTATATAGATAAAATAGTCATAAAAACTGGTATTCATATGGGACAGCTTAGGCCAGGTTTATGTTAAGTTAATGCTTAAGACAAAAACTGTATGTACACAGAATTACAAATCACCCATAAAGTTCAGTACACAGTAGATACATATGGTTTTACACAGTGTCACTGTGAGCTAGCTGAGCAAAAAACACATTTGTCTCCCATTCCTTACTAAGTAATTTGTTAGTTTTCCCTCTCTTTTTTTCTTTTACTAAGTTACATGCACATAGATCACATTACACTGTGCCGAGTTTCACTCAAGACATGGTGCAAGACTTTAAAAATATAGTCCCTGTTCTCTAGGATTCAAAATATGTCAATGTCACTTTTTTCTCTGCACCTTCTAATGGACAGTCGTACATATCGTAAGCATTCTGTTTTATGGTCAAACTAATCATCAAAGTTCCCTGTCACCTTTCCAAATAACTCTCTTGCTGCCCACTGACTTCTTGTCCAAGACAATTCACACTGCATGGCCACAGCAATTGCTTAAGTAGGAACTGGGGCTCATTTGGGGAGCTCTGAAACATTTTCAAGATTTTTTTGTGCTACCCTGTCCCATAAACATCTCTCCTCTCTTTAAGTTTTTGAAACATAATGTGCTCTGTATGCTGCTGCATTTTGTCCAAGAATGGTTTTCTTCTTTGCTTTCCACACAGTATTTAGCACAGTACTGCAAAAAGCTGGTGTACTTGGCTTCAAGGGATCAACTGAAAACGCTATAAAAGCAAACATCGGTGGAACAAGAGGTTAAGTGCTCAGTATTCATTCCAGCAGTGTGAGGGCGCTCTTGGACCACGGACCTAGCCCTCCGAAGTCTCAAGGAGCCAAATGCACTCGTGTCATCTCTTAAGAAATGTCCCATCATTCCCAGATTCTTTGGTCCCCAAAGTTAAAGAACTCCGTTTTCCAGACCTTTCCTCATGACCCTACTGGGTGCACTACGATGGCCTTATGCTAGCTTGGCGCCTTTCCTCTGTAGACAGTCCCTGTGAAGCCCAGCTGCCTTGGGGCCCCATCTCCCTTTGATTATTAACTAAGCTATCCTAAAGTGCCTGGAACATCAGGAGCCAGAGAGAAAAATCACACAGGAATCCTAACTCTTCGGAAACACCTTGTTTTCCTCGGCTTTATTCGCGAAACACCGTCCCTGTCTAGAGAGCCGTCCTCCTGCTCCTCCGCCCGCGGAGCGGGGAACAGTCCCGACGCCCCCACCCCAGTCTCCGCCCGCCCCGCGCGCGGCTCCACACATTCCTCTCGCGGCCGCGGCACCACGTTGGCACCACTGCCTTGGGCGATCGCGGCCAGGCCCGCCCTCGCCACTCACCTAGCAGCTCCGCGATGGCACTGAAGGGTCGCGTGTGGCTGCTGGAGTTGCTCTGTAGATAGCGGGGGCTCATCTGGAGGCGAGAGAAGGTCCCGTCCCGCGTGAGGCCTCGGCCCGCCGGGCCTTCCCCGCGCGCCCCCCGCAGCCCCGGGGCCCGCGCGCGCGTCCGCCCCCTCGGGTACCCGACCTACCGTGCTCAGGCGGATCCAAAATGCCTGCGGGCTGCCGCCTGGCCGGGCCAGCCCGCTGCCCGGCGCGCCAGGGCCCGCGGGGGCCCCTCGGTACAGGAGCATTTTTTTGGCCGCCACGATACTTGGTTGCTGCTTCTAGACTACTCGCCCGGCCGTCCCAGGCTGGAGCTCACTCACTCGCACTCGCAGCTGGCGGCGGCCGTCCGGGCCGGCCCTCCCTCGCTCCCACCCGCAGCTGGCGGGGCGGGGCGCGCTCCAGCCACCTGTCCGGGCGGGAGGGGTGAGGCCGGCAGAGCTGAGCGGTGGCCCCGCCCTGTTAGCACCTCTCGCGACCCACCGACAGCCTGGGCGTCCTCCTGGCCGTACAGAAATATGGCGACCTCCTGACAGCCTCTCCTTGATCCCCGCCCCTAATTAATTCTTGGCGTTTGCCATAGGCCAGACCGCTGAGCGGGAAAGCGCGGGGGGCGGGGAGGGGCGGGTGCGTGGGGAGGGGCTGGAATGGGGTGAGGAAAGGGAGAGGGTGTAGGGATTTCTGGAACAGAGTCCCAGTTAAGCTGCATGACTAACGGGCAGGATAAGACAAGTTTTAGAAGTTCTAAAGACCACAGTTGTGCTATCTGGGGAGATAGCAGGCTCGGGAGATGGGAACGCATTCTGACTACTCTGGTTCAAATGTCTCTGGAAGCACCCAGGACTTTCCTTCGGCAAATCGTCTTCAAATCTTTGCAGGCCTGGGGGTAAGCTGTTTATAAAAGGAGAAATTGGAATGCACTTAAATATCCCAACGTAGTGATTGGTTAAGTTACAGAGTGAATATTGATGTGGAAAATATTCATGAGGGAATGAAGAAAACAAGAGGTTACAACATACTGTGTAATGTGATATCTTTTTATTTGAAGAACAAGTATTGGAAAAACAAGTATACATACATATGCATGCGTACACACGCACACACTCACACACCCTGAGAAAAACATGAAATGATATATTCCAAGATGATCTCTCCATGTCTGGAATTCTTTTCCTTTTTTCTTGTTTGTACTTTCTAAATTTTATACTATTAAACATATACTGTTTAATTATACAATTTTTTTTTTACTTTTAAAAACAATATAACGTTCTCTAGTATGGATGATCATTATTTGACCATTCCTCTATGATAATTCAGGTTGTTTTCAACTTTTTTTTATAATACAAAAAGTGCTGCTTCAGACATCCTCAAGTACAAATTTTTAATTCCTGGCACTGTTATTTCTACAAAATATCATATCTAATATCATGTTTACTCTTAATGAATATTTAATACTATACTGGGAGGCGATTTGCCCTCCCAGAAATGATCAGAACTAGATGGTCCTAATCTGATCTAACCAACCTTCCCCCCCCCCTTTTTTTGCCAATGTTTTGAATAAAAAAACATGTCTCCGTATTGTTTTAATTTGCATTTCCCCAACTACCAGTAAAGCTGAATATCTTCTCAGATGTTTATTGTATATTTGTATGTCTTCTGTAAGTACCTGTTTATATCCTTTGAACATCATCTCCCCCTGCCTTGGGTCCTTTGCACTTGTTCTTTTTTATATCTTTAAAATTTTTAAAGACAGAAAAGTACAAAGAATGATATAGCAAATCCCCAAAAATTTATTACTGAGATTCAAATATTATCAGGACTTTACCATACCTGCTTTATATATCCTTTTCTTTTTTATTTCTGTAAACATTTTAGAGCAAATCTCAAATATCATGTCATTTTACTCTATATACTTCAGTGTCCTCTGAAAATATGCAATTTTCTTAGAAACCTAACCACATGGCCACTTTCACACTAAACAAAGTTCATAACAATTATTTGATGTCCTCTAATATCCAGTCCATATTCTGATTTCCTCAAGTATCTCAAAAAATATTTTTTTTTACATTTAGTATGTTTACATCATCATCCAAACAAGATGCACACATTGCACTTGGTTATGTCTGCAATCTACTTTAATCTAAACCAGTCTCTTTTTTTCAGCTATTGAGTTCTTGAAGAAACCAAGTTACTTGTACTATTGAATGCCTACACTCTAATTTCTCTGTTTGCATCTTTGTGTTGTCACTTTGCTTGCTCTTCTTGTTAGAGGAATAAGTGAAAATTAACTATAAATCATAAGTTGGCTCTGAAGGCTTTATTAGATTCCAATACAATTTTTTAAAAACAGGAATGCTCAGAGGTGGTGCTGTATACTTCCTATTGCATCACATTAGGAGGTACATACTTTCAACACTTGGTGATGTTCAGATTGATCAGTCAATTCAGGTGGAGCTAATCTGAATGTTCCACCACAAGGTTACCTCAGAAATATTGTGGGTTCAGCTCCAGACAGCCTCAATAAAATGAATATTTCCATAAAGCAAGTCACATAAATCTATTGGTTTCCCAGTGTATATAAAAGTTATATTTACACTATACTGTAGTCTATTAAGTATGCAATAACATTATGTCCAAAACCACACTATACATGCTTTAATTTAAAAATACTTTACTGCTAAAATATGCTAACCATCATCTGAGCCTTAATAATTGGTCATAATCTTTTTTTCAAAAAATCTTTATTATTGAAAGTATTACATGCCCCCCCTTTTCCCCCATTAACTCCTAACCCCCCGCCCCCACCAATCCCAGGCCTTCAAATCATAATCTTTTTGCTGGTGAAGGGTCTTGCCTCAACGTTGATGGCTGCTAACTGACTAGGGTAGTAGTTCCTGAAGGTTGGGCTGGCTGTGGCAATTTCTTAAAGTAAAACAATAATGAACTTTGCCTCATTAATTGACTTCCTTTCAGGAATGATTTCTCTGTAGCATTAGAGATACTCTTTGATAGCGTTCTACCCAGAGTAGAACTTCTTTCAAATTTAGAGTCAGTCCTCTCAAACCCTGCCACTGCTTTGTCAACTAAGTTTATGTAATATTCTAAATCCTGTGTCCTTATTTCTACAATCTTCACAGAATCTTCACTAGGAGTAGATTCCATCTCAATAAACCACTGTCTTTGCTCTTCCATAAGAAGCAACTTGTCATCTGTTAAAAGTTTATTCTGAGGTTGCAGCAATTCAGACATATCTTCAGGCTCCACTTCTAATTCCAGCTCTCCTGTTATTTCTACCACATCTGTAGTTACTTCATCCACTGAAGTCTTGAACCCCTCAAAGTAATCTGTGAATTCCTGTTAATGTTGATTCTTTTCCCATGAATCATCACCATGTTTTTAATGGCATCTAGAATGATGAATCCTCTACAGAAGGTTTTCATTTCTCTGTCCAGATCCATCAGAGGAATAATAATCTATGGTAGCTATCCTATCTAATAAAAAAGAAACATGGTAATTAGCCATACGGCTGCTACCCTTCCCATTGGCTAATCACTGAGATATGCAAATTAACTGCCAACCAAGATGGCGGCCGGCAGCCAGGCAGCTGACACGAACAGGGAGGCTTGCTTGCTCCAGTGACGGAGGAAGCCAGGTTCCCCGCCTGCCTTGCCGGCCTCTCAGCTGCTCTCTAAGAAACATTGTAACAAATATAGAAGCTAAACAAAACCCCAGAAACCTCCTTTCAGTCAGCCAGGCTTCAGCCAGCAGGACCGCAACATTGTTTCAAATACAGAAGGTAAACAAAGGCCAGAAACCTGCTTTCAGCAGCCGAGCCTCAGAGCTAAAGCTGGCCCAGAATAAAAAGAAAAAAGAAAAAAAGGACAGGTTGGGAGCTTCAGTCACCCGCCAGCCTGAAAACGGCCCTCAGCCCCTCACCCAGGCTGGCCAGGCACCCCAGTGGGGACCCCCACCCTGAAGGGTGTGTAACCAGCTGCAAACAGCCATCATCCCCTAACCCAGACTGGCCAGGCACCCCAGTGGGGACCCCCACCCTGATCCAGGACACCCTTCAGGGCAAACCAGCCGGCCCCCACCCGTGCACCAGGCCTCTATCCTATATAGTAAAAGGGTAATATGCCTCCCAGCACCGGGATAAGCGTGACAGGGGGCAGCGCCCAAACCCCCTGATCGCCCTGCGGCTCTGTGTGTGACAGGGGGCGGGGACACAACCCCCTGATCAGCCCTGCTCTGTGCCTGATAGGGGGGAGCTCCCCAACCCCCTGATTGCCCTGTGGCTCTGTGTGTGACAGGATGCGGCGCCCCAACCCCCTGTACGGCCCTGCTCTGTGTGTGACAGGGTGCGGCGCCCCAACCCCCCCCCCCACGGGCCCTGCTCTGTGTGTGACGGGGTAGAGCCATAACCTCCCCATTGGCCCTGCCCTGAGTGTGACAGTGGCGGCGGCTCCATCCCCCTGATCGGCCCTGCTCTGTGGGTGATAGAGGGCGCGCCCCACCCCCCC
>NW_005871050.1:29012828-29031692 GCF_000147115.1 Myotis lucifugus | reverse complement strand
CCCCACCCCCACGGCCCTGCTCTGTGTGTGACGGGGTAGAGCCATTTCCTCCCCATTGGCCCTGCCCTGAGTGTGACACGGTGTGGAGCCCCAACCCCCTGATCCGCCCTGCTCTGTGTGTGACAGGGGGCGGTGCCCCAACTCCCCTATTGGCCCTACTCTGTGAGTGACAGGGGGGAGCTCCCCAACCCCCTGATCAGTCCTGCTCTGTGCGTGACAGGGTATGAAGCCCCAACCCCCCTGATGGGCCCTGCTCTGTGCATGACAGGGGGGAGCTCCCCAACCCCCTGATGGGCCCTGCTCTGTGCATGACAGGGGGGAGCTCCCCAACCACCTGATCAGTCCTGCTCTGTGCGTGACAGGGTATGAAGCCCCAACCCCCCTGATGGGCCCTGCTCTGTGAGTGACAGGGGGCAGCACCCCAACCCCCTGATTGGCCCTGCTCTGTGAGTGACAGGGGGTGGCGCCACAACCTCCTCATCGACCCTGCCTTGAGTGTGACAGGGGGCGGTGCCCCAACCCCCCAATCGGCCCTACCCTGAGCGTGACTGAGGGTGGCATCGCAACCTCCCGATCCGCCCTGCTCTGTGCATGACAGGGGGCGGCGCCCCAACTCCCCAATCAGCCCTGCTCTGAGCCCGACCAGGGGCTGCACCTAGGGATTGAACCTGCCCTCTGCCACCTGGGAGCAGGCCTAAGCCAGCAGGTCGTTATCTCCCGAGGGGTCCCAGACTGGGAGAGGGCACAGGCTGGGCTGAGGGACCCCTCCCCCCCCCCCGAGTGCACAAATTTTTGTGCACCGGGCCTCTAGTAACCTTATAAAATGTATTTCTTAAACAAACTTGAAAGTCGAATTTACTCCTTGATTCATGGGCTTCAGGATGGATGTTGTGTTAGCAGGCATGAAAACAACATTATTCTCATTGTACATCTCCATCAGAGCTCTTGGGTGATGAGGTGCATTGTCAATGAGCAGTAATATTTTGAAAGGCATCCTTTTTTCTGAAAGGTAGATCTTAACAGTGAGCATAAAATATTAAGTAAACCATGTTGTAAACCAGTGATGGCGAACCTTTTGAGCTCGGCATGTCAGCATTTTGAAAAACCCTAACTTAACTCTGGTGCCGTGTCACATATAGAAATTTTTTGATATTTGCAACCATAGTAAAACAAAGTTTTATATTTTTGATATTTATTTTATATATATAAATGCCATTTAACAAAGAAAAATCAACCAAAAAAATGAGTTCGTGTGTCACCTCTGACACGCGTGTCATAGGTTCGCCATCACTGTTGTAAACAAACATGCTGTCATTCAGGCTTTGTTTTTCCATTTATAGAGGACAGACAGAGTAGATTTAGTGTCATTCTTAAGGGCCCTCGGAATTTTGAAATGGTAAATGAGCACTGGCTTCAACTTAAAGTCACCAGCTTCATTAGCCCCTAACAAAGTTTTAAAAGAGGCTGTCTTTTGAAACTTTGAAGCCAAGTATTGACCTCTCTTTAGTTGGGAAAGTCCTAGTTGGCATCTTCTTTCAATCTAAGTCTGTTTGGTCTACATTGAAAATCTGTTCAGTGCAGTCACCTTCATTAATTACCTTATCTAGATATTCTAGATAATTTGCTGAAGCTTCTACATCAGCACTTGCTACTTCACCCTGCATTTTTATGTCATGGACAAGGCTTCTTTCCTTAAACTTCATGAACCAACACCTGCTACCTTAAAATTTCTGCAGCTTCCTCACCTTTCTTAGGCTTTATAGAATTAAAGAGACTTAGGGCTTTGCTCTGAATTGAGCTCTGGTTTAAAGGAATATCAGTAACTAGAGGCCTGGTGCACGAATTAATGCACAGGTGGGGTCTGGCCGGCCTGCCCGGATCAGGGCTGACAGGGCGGGATGGCCGGGGGGAGGGGCCACAGACAGTTGGCCGGCTGGCCCTGCCCCCTGGTCAAACTCCCAGTTGAACTCCTGATTGAACTCCGGGTTGAGGGAACAATTTGCATATTAGCCTTTTATTATACAGGATAAGGCTGTTTCACTTATCATTCATGTGTTCACAGGAATAGCACTTTTAATTTCCTTCAAGAAAATTTTCTTTGCATTCACAATTTGGCTACATGTTTGGTGCAGAGGCCTAGCTTTTGACCTATCTTGACTTTCAACATGCCTTCCTCACTAAGCTTAATCATGTCTAACTTTTGATTTAGAGTAAGGGATGTGTAATTCTTTCCTTTACTTGAATACTTAGAGGCCACTGTAGGGTATTAATTGGCCTAATTTCAATATTGTTCTGTCTCAAGGAATAGTGAACCTGTTGAAGAGAAAGAGAATAGACAGTTGGTGGTACAGTCAGAACACACACAACATTTCTCAATTAAGTTCTCCATTTTATAAGGGTGTGGTTTGTGGTGCTTTAGAAGTATTACAATAGTAACATTAAATATCACTGATCACAGATCACTATAACAAGTATAATTATAATTTAAAAGTTTGAAATATTGTGAGAATTACCAAAATATGACACAGAGATATTAAGTGAACAAATACTGTTGGAAAATGGCAGCAATAGACTTGCTTGAGGCAGGGTTGCCACAGTCTTCAAATTGTAAAAAAAAAAAAAAGCAATATTTGTAGTTAAAGTGAAGCACAATAAAACAAGGTGCACCTGCATAAAGTTCCCCATCAACCTTTTACTTTACTTTTTCATCAATTGATGGTTCTTGTCTGAAAAATATTTATTGGGATTGCAAATGATGATAGTCTAAACCCATAATTTCTTAACTTTCTTTTACTTTTATTTTATTTAATTTTTAAATCTTTATTGTTGAGAGTATTGCGGATGTCCCCCATTTTTCTCTTCATTACCCCCTAAACCCAGTTCCCACCCCACTCCAGGCCTTCACCACCCTATTGTTTGTGTCCATAGGTAATGCATATATGCATATGTCCTTTGGTTAATCTCTTCCAACACCTACCTCCTTCCTTCCCTCTGAGATTAACCTGTTTGTTCCATATTTCCAAGCCTCTGGTTCTACTTTATTCATCAGTTTATTTTGTTCATTAGATTTCTTGTTCGCTTATTTTGATTTTTAGATTCAATTGCTGATAGCTATGTATTTGCCATTTATTGCTCATAATTTTCTTCTTTCTCTTCTTCTTCTCTTCCTCCCCCTCCTTCTCCTCCTCCTCTTCCTCCTTCTTTTTCTTCTCCTTCCTTCTTCCTTCTTCCTCTTCCTTGTCTTAAAGAATACCCTTCTACATTTCATGTAATACTGGTTTGGTGGTGATGAACTCCTTTAGCTTTTTCTTGTCTGTGCAGCTTTTTATCTGACCTTAAATTCTAAATGACAGCTTTGCTGGGTAGAGTAATCTTGGTTGTAGGTTCTTGCTTTTCATCACTTTGAATATTTCTTGCCACTCCCTTCTGGCCTGCAAAGTTTCTGTTGAAAAATCAGCTGATAGTCATATGGCATTCCCTTGTAGGTAAAGGCTTTTCTCTTGCTTTTAAGATTCTCTCTTTGTCTTTAACCATTGGAATTTTAATTGTGATGTGTCTTGGTGTGGGCCTCTTTGGATACCTCTTGTTTGGGACTCTCTGTGCTTCCTGGACTTGTAAGTCTATTTCTTTCACCAGGTAGGGAAAGTTTTCTGTCATTATTTCTTCAAAAAGGGTTTCAATATCTTGCTCTCTCTCTCTTCTCCTTCTGGACCCCCCATAATGTGAACATTGGTACACTTGAAGTTGTCCCAGAGGCTCCTAATGCTATCTTCATATTTTTCTATTATTTTTTCTTTTTGCTCTTCTAATTGGGTGTTTTTTGCTTCCTCATATTCCAAATCTTTTATTTGATTCTCAGAATCCTCTACTCTACTGCTGAATCCCTGTAAATTATTCTTTATTTTAGTTAGTATATGCTTAATTTCTGACTGGTCTTTTATTATGTATTTGTCATTCTCACTAAAATCCTTAAAAGTCTCACTAAGTTCCTTTAAGCTCTCATTAAGTCCCTTGAAGCTCTCATTGAGATCCTTGAGTAACCTTATAACCATGGTTTTGAACTCTGTATCTAGTAGCTTGCTTGCTTCCACTTCTTTCATTTATAACATGTTTGTCTCCGCATTTTGGCTGCTCCCCTGTGTTTGTTTCTATGTATTACATAGAGCTGTTATGTCTCCTGGAATTGGTAGAGTGTCCTTGTGTAGTAGGTGTCCTATAGGGTCCAGTGGCTCAGCCTCCCCAGTCACCTGAGCTGGGCATTCTAGGTGTGCCCCTGTGAGGACTGTGTGCACAGTCTTGTTGTAGTTGAGCCTTGATTGCTGTAGTTGGCATCACTGGGAGGAATTGACCATCAGGCCAATTGGCTGTGAGGATGAGCTGCAATGACAGTGGAAGAGCTGCTGTGCAAGAGACATCCCTATGGAGCAGGGGGGATTTTGTGCTCACTGAGTCTGTCACTTGAGTGTGTTGCTCATGGATGTGTAGAGTTGTAATCTGGTGTAGTCTGAAGCTGTCCACTGGGTGCACTGGTTCTGGGGCCCCCAGTAGATGCAAAGTCACCCATTGCCTGTGCCCTGCTGGAGGCCACCTGCCAGGAGCTACAGAGTGATCTGCAGATGGCTGCTACTTGTGTTGGGCTTAGAAGTGCCCGGAAGAGGCGAAGCTGTGAAACAAGGCAGGCTGCTGCTAGTGCCAGGCCTAGGGCCACTGATTGAGAGTAATGGGTCATACTGACAACAGCTGCTATTTGTTTGAGAGATTTTAGGAAAGCCTGAAGCCTGAGCCAGGACAGGCCATTCATATGGAAAAGCTGCTGCAAACAGCTTGGGTGGAGCTGCAACTTGGATGGGGCAGGGTCACAGGGAATCACCAGGGCGAAGTGAACAGTGCGAGCCATGTTGATGGAGACTCAGATATGGCTCCTGCCAGTTAGCTCTGTGACAGGGGAGGTCTCATCATAGAAACAAGGACCTCTGCCAGCACTTTTATCTAGGAGAAAGTTGCCCCTGAGGTCTTGCCACAATGCCAGACAATCCAGTTCCTCCTGCTATGTCCCTGGATCCCCCCATGCCATGTACCAGTGCTGGAGCTCAGAGGGAGCGAGTCCAAGTAAGTCAATGTGCTGGCCCTTTAAGAGGAACTGCCTGGGACTCCAGCAGCCTCTGTGTCACTCAGCCAAAATCCCTGCTAGTTTTAATAGCTCAAAGTTACAAGAACTTCTCTTCCCAGCACTGAAATCCTGTGATGAGGAGTCTGGTGTGGGGCTAAGACCCCTTGCTCCTCAGGGGAGGCTTCCACAGCTTAGATATTCCTCCCAATTTAAAAAAAAATGCCACACATGGGTGTTGGACCAGCCCACTCTGCACCTCTGCCCCTCCTACCAGTCTCAATGTGTTTTCTTCTTTACTTCTTTAGTTGTAGGACTTTCATTCAGCCAGATTTCAGGTGGTTCTGAATGATGGTTGTCCTGGACTTTAGTTGTAATTTGGATGTGGTTATGGGAGGCAGCCAGTACCATGTTTAACTACACTGCCATCTTGTTTTTTCTCACCATCGTTTATTGTAATTTATTAACTAGTTCCTTCTGTATAGAACTTAGCCTTATCAACCATGGCTATTTTATTACTATGAAATACAATTTATATAGGAATGATAGGATAAAGGCTTAACTCTTTACTTTTAATTGAAAATTTTAAAAGAGTTGGTGCATGTAGTGAATATTATGATATGCCAGCCCATCTCCCATTTCAATAAAGAAGTTTTTGGTTGAGCTGCTGTGAGAACTGTTGGAAAGCTACCTTCTGCTCTTAGAACTTCAGGGATTGCTTCAGGTGCAAGGCATTGCCTCACTCAAGGTAACAAAGTTTCCTGGGGAAGCACAACACAGGGACTAGCAAAGAAAGGCCTTACTGTCTCAGCCCAACTTAGGATAATTCTGAATGGTCACTCCAGATCTCTCAGTGGGATTAGCAGAGGCTACTGTTGGACCTGCAATACAGCTTGACTCCCCCTTGACTATGCCTGTTTTCTTCCACAGGTGTTAATCTGAAAGACTCCTCTTAATAAGCTTCCTGAACACTACATTCTGTATTGTAGTCAGCTTTCTGGGGAACTCAAATTATGACACTTGAAACTGAGAGTTAGTCAAGAAATCCATCACTTAGATGGGATTTGGGAACTAGATCACTCACTACACAATTGGCAGCAAGGACCATATCACAGAAGGTAGGTGGAGCATAGATAGCCCCCTGCCACAAAGTGGCAGTCCTATTCTTGTTAAGATGTTCACCAGGTGGTGAATTAGGATGATATACTAGTAGAAGGGGACAGGGAACTGGTGTGGTGTATCAAGTGTTTGAGAAATATGGGGAAGAGATTAGCTATCAGCCTATATAATTTGGTATTTATTGAACTCCAATGAAGATTAAACTCCCAATGGAGAGAGGTTTGCTATGCCAAAACCAGGGTGCTTCCTGGAAAAGAATAGGATGTTGATAAATGGTTTGGGGATATCTAGATTGATGCTACCAAACTCTTGATTACTCAGATTTCCCTGAATCTTCTGAGCCTGAAGAATTGTCTTGACTTCCTTGTCGATAGAACACCCCCCATGCACACTTCTTGCTTGGAGACGATGCAGAGCTTAGTCCTTGTGTTGGGCTTTCCCAGCAAACATTGTGGCCTTGAGTGGGGCAATGCATCATCTGCATTATCCACAAGATAATATGTGCACTCACTTCCCCTCCTGGTGACTAGGCCCATAACGAGGGTTAAGGCACAGCATGAACATTCTAGGCCTGATAAGAGAGGAAAATTACTGTACCCCAAGGAGTTGCAAGACTGAGCCAGCATATATTGGCAGGAGCTTCAAGAATTCACTTGAAATTGGATTCTGAAAGTGCTTGATCAAGGGAGCTGGACTATAAGCTTGGATAAAGGGGTGTTTATCAATGTGCGAACACTCTCCTGGAATATAAGATTTAACACCTTGGCAAGGACCACAAGAGATGGCGCAAACTCATTACTAGGATAGTTCCTAGTAGTATAGAGAAAGTGATGATGCATGCTAAGTGATGTGGAAATGCTTTGCTGTGGCAGTAGTGGAAAAAGGAATGAAAAGATTCCGAACTGAGCATACTAGAGTTGATATACTGACAAAACTGGAAAACTAGCCGTAACCGGTTTGGCTCAGTGGATAGAGCATCGGCCTGCAGACTGAAATGTCCCAGGTTCGATTCCGGTCAAGGGGATCTTGGTTGCAGGCACATCCCCAGTAGGGAGTGTGCAGGAGGAAGCTGATCAATGTTTCTCTCTCATCGATGTTTCTGACTCTCTATCCCTCTCTCTTCCTCTCTGTAAAAAATCAATAAAATATATTTTTTAAAAAACTGGAAAACTAAAAGAGAAAAGCACAGAATACACCATTTACCAAGAATGAGAAACAAGCTGGTAAGAGGGACACCAGCACCACTAAGAAATATAACAGTGGCTCTCCTCTGTATGTTAGCTTGACAGGGGAAATGGCCATTACAGAACTAGGCTCATGATAGCAGTGGGGATTGTAGGTTCTGAAAAGATAGAGATTCTATGGCTGAGTATAATCATCAAAAGTCAGGTGGGTGTTATTATCATAAGGAGTGATAAGCTTGGAGGAGAAGTCAGAGGAGCCAGAATTGCAATTATGGACATGGTAAATAGAACATGGCATTCCTAGGGGACAAATAGATGTTCAAGGAAAATAAATGTCCATTCTGGTGATGTTTTAACCAGAACTCTTATGTCTGAAATGAGCATTCACAGTCTTCCTAGCGGAGTGATCCATAGCCATTTCTTCCTCTTAGTACAGAACATTTTGAGAGCCTTGTTTGGCCTTTGTTCTGATTTGCCTCAAAACTTGGAACTTCTAAAACTGCCCATTTACAGTCTTCTTCTAAGGTGTGTGGTCTATCTGTCTCACACTTTGGGGAACTGGAATGCTTTACTCAGTATTGGCGTGTTTACTACTTGAGGGACTTGGTGTATAAACAAAAGCTTTGTTTCACCCAAAGTATTTGGCCTCCTGATTGGAATCTAGGGTCAGAGGCCTCCTCTCAGCACCTCTCCAGCTCCCCAAGACAGAGAGGGAATCCTGAGGGAGCTGCTCAAAGTCTAGGGTTTGGCCTCCTTCAGGCCTTGCAGCCGCTGTGCACCAATAAACAAAAGCAGCAAATGACTGCATACACTTCCCATTGCTGTGGCTCCACAGGGCTGTAAGAGGCAACAGAAGGTTCCCTGTACTTCACCACCAAACAGGGCAGCAGCAGCTGGCATGTTGTGAGGGAGGACTCCAGGGAACAGAGTCTGTCAGTGGGCACAGCATGGATGCCAGTTGTGAAACCCTGGGTCTCACTGGAAGAGGAGTAGGGAGGTGCTTCAGTGTGTGTGTGTGTGTGTGTGTGTGTGTGTGTGTGTGTGTGTGTGTGTGTGTGTGTGGTGGGGCAGGAGTGTCTCTTAGACTCCCTAGGAATACTCTCTCTGTCTTGGAGCAGGCCAGCCTCCCTCTGATCCACCTCCTCGGGTCCCAAGCCTTGAGCCATCTGTATGATCTTCTTCATTTCAGATGGTCCAGGCTGAGCTCCTCTAGCCACTGTCCCAGGCAAATGGAGGAGCTGGGAGGAGCCAACAGAGGCACCTGGCATTTCCTCCTGTAACAGGCAGCTGTAATGTTTCAACACACATATACTCATTACCATGCAGGGCGCTCCCCGGGAGAGGAGGGGGTTTCTCCTAGCACCTTGTGATTCAGTCTCTAAGGCCACTTGTTCCAAGTTCTCAGATGGATGTGACAGAGGTCAAGGGTCATAAGAAATGGGCTCCTGTCTCAATTGAATTGGCCTGTGACCTTAGGGAAGTGTCACAAGCCATGTTCCCAGGGAAACAGTGTGAGACAGAGCTAAGTGAACAGGAGGATTCTTGGGGAGCACACCTAGGATCAACACCTGCTGTGGGGGAGAAGTGGTGAAGAAAGCAGGACTGGTCAGAGAAGGAAATTAAACTGTGATGCAGCCACAACAAAGGCTCCCACAGGGAGCTCTGGAGCCAGCGTGGCCCCTCAGACTTGTCTTAAATTGTGGTGAAGGGACCAGGACTTTACATCCCTGCACTGACCAGTCATAGGTGCACAACCTAGGGCTTGGTGGCTTTCTTCAGCCAAAGCCATTCCTGGCGAGGGACTCAGTACACTGTCCATCACCAATACTCCCTACAGATGGGGAAACCAGGGCTCCAGCACTAAAGGGGAGGGGGAGCTGGGCAGTGCCCCACAGCATCCTTTCAGCAAGCTTCTTGCCCTCTCCTGGCCCCAGTTTTCTCATCTTTCAGATGAGTGGTGAGGATGAGCTCTAGGTCCCTTCTAGCTTCCACCAGCCCACCCCTCTGCTCTTACTATCACCTCCCTTTCCCTTAGGCTACACCTAATTTGACCTCCCACCCCTTCTTAATGTTTTGTAGTGACTTCTCATTGACTATGATAAAGTACAAATTCCTTAAGTGACTTACAGGGCCCTGCACAATGGAGCTCTGTCCTATCCCTTCAGCTTCCTTCCTCATTACTTACTCTCCATGGCCAGCATTTGGTTTCGATATGTTTTCCCTGAAAATACTCTCCCTCCTTTCCTCTGTTCTTTCAATAATGATGTGTCCTTTAGGCATTTATGAGCAGGGTGTAATGGAAAGGGCTTCGGACCTAGATTTGGGATGAAATCCCAGGTTCACCTCTTATCAGTTTTGTTACCTTAATCAGGTCACTTAAGCTCCTAAGGTTCAGTTTCTTCATCTGAAAAAAATGGCGATGTCTTTTAAGAAATTTGTGTATGGTTGTTGTGGGAAGCAAATAAGGAAACATATGTCAAGGATTTAGTGTGAGGCTTGACAGAGCTCAATAAATATTGGTTCTCTTCCCTCTTCCCTTTGTTGAAATAACTGAACCTAAATACTATCTAATAATACATCCATTTAAGTAATATTTAGAATACATAAGTGCTATACATAATTTGGTACTTTTCTTACTAATATTTAACTAAAAAAAATATCAAGTCACTCAGAAATTTTAGACTAGTGCCAAATAAATTCCCAGTCTTTGTTCAGGCTGCTCCCTGGTCTGTGTCTCTCTCAGCAGCCAAGGCATCTCTGCCTCAGTCCTAAGAACTTAAGAACATAGAAGCATTTTTATCCCCTTGACCAAGAGGCATCAGTCAGCATCCCTGGGAACTTGTCGGAAACACACATTCTCAGCCACCACCATCCCAGACCTACTGACCAGAAGCTTTGGGGGTGGGCCCAGCAATCTGGATTTACCAAGCATCCCTGCCCCAGATGACTCTGATGAAAGCTCAGTTTGAGAACTACCTCTGCTCTATAGCACAGGGCTATAGCACTTGGGCCACATGTCCTGGTGTTTATCGGTGCCTTCATTCCCTTCATGACCCAGAAAGATGGAGGCATGACAGCAGAGGTTTGATGACTCCAGTAAACAGTGGGCCTTTGACAGGAGGTTCAGGGTGCATAAGTTGTCTCATTGGCCAAAGTAGGAGCCCCAGGAGTGGGTTGCTCGGCTCTGCCTAAGGCCTGTCTCATGAAGCCAGAACCTCCTCCAGGTCACATGGTGCATTCCCTGCCTCTGGGCAAGTCCTCCCAGGACCAGAGACTCCTGATCTTCAAGCCTACTCAACACAGTCCCTAAAGTGGTGGTTTTCAAAGTGTGGCCCCCAGACCAATAGCATCGGAACCACATGTTAGAAATGAAAATTCTTAGGCCCCAACCCAGACCTGTAGGTGATTTTGATTCCAGTTCAAGTTTGAGAACCACTGGCCTAGACTTTACGATCTATTTTAACTTAATTTATTTTCCCAGCCTCCTCATTCTCTGGCTACTTCTTCCTTACCATGGAGAA
Organism: Myotis lucifugus; assembly: GCF_000147115.1. Lineage (NCBI taxonomy): Eukaryota > Metazoa > Chordata > Mammalia > Chiroptera > Vespertilionidae > Myotis > Myotis lucifugus. The sequence goes on along the minus strand of NW_005871050.1, from coordinate 29,020,761 downwards.
GATAAAAAGGAAGACAAAAAACATATTGATGGAGAAGATATATAAAGCCCTGTTCCTTAATTTGAAGGAACTCCTTTCTACTTTACTGTTTGGATTATCTGTTCCTACCTGCCATTTTGAATAGGACCCATGATTGGTCTAACTTGATTTATATTTGGTATTTATTTCTCCAATGGCTTGCTGCTACTGGTAAAAGCTTCAACACACACACAAAAAAACAGAATGTTTGGAATATAATATGAAAAAGCATTTGAGCAGAGATTTAGTTTCATTACAGCCATTGACATGGTATGTTCTACAGCTCTGATTTTACTTCCAGTTGTGAAGACTTGGGGAAGGCAAACATATTTCAGAAAATAGATAAAGAATTAAAGGGCAGAGGTTGGGGAGATATACTTTTCAACTGGCAGCTCAATTATAGATCTAAATAGATCTAGAGAGCTAAATTAGCCAGGCAGCTTTACAGCAAGGGAAACAGGAATGCAGGAAGCATAATTAAGCTATGGAGACCTCACTGGGGAAGTAGGGAACTTAGAGACAGGAGATCTGGCTTAAGGCTGGATAGGAGACCAGGGGTGGGAGAGAGCTCTATGGGAGAAGCCCAGAGGGTATATCAGGGGCTCTGGCTTAAGGTCCAGGGTCACATGGACAACTAAAGGACTTCCCAGCCAGAGTGATGGCTCCATAAAATGCTTTCTGGGAGAGGAGTCAGTGCTCACCCATGTACCTGCCAGTCTGGAAGAGATGGAAAAAAACAAAGTGTTGAATAAGCCTCCTAGTCTCCTTCCCAGCACCTGAAACTGGCCTGCAATCAGCTCACTACTTTTACCCAACTTGTCTCCAGCTCAGTGCCAAGCATAAAAGGCATTCCTAGAGAAAACCATTCTCCCTTCTGGGCTTCATTGGCCAAATGGATTTCCTCCTTCTTTCTGTTCTTAGGGTCTTAATAGGGGCCTGAGTGGACCTGCCAGGGACTGACACCTTGGTCAGCACAGAGCATGTGCGCTCCATGATTTCCGTTTTCCCACTGTGCCTCTGGGCAGCCCTCCTCTTCCTGGTTGCTGCCTGACAAGAATCCCAGAGCATCTTAGGGCGGAAAAGAGGAAGCTCCAGCTACCTAGAGGGATGAGAAGTGGGGAACCCGTGGGTGGGGTGGTGAGCTCCAGACTAGGCAGGAGTGTTCTGTTAGCTCACCAAAAGCTGAATCTCCTGGGAGTGCTCTTAGTGCCAATTGGACACCAGGTCAGTCTTCAGCTCTGCATTAAGGAGGTGTGTTCCCTGGGTACATGGGGTTCAGAGGGAAGAAGGCACCTATGCACAAAGTACTGGATGCATTGCTTGTTAGCTCACACAGGAGGGGCTAGATCAGGTGTGTATATTTGTTTGGGGGATGGAGCTACTTAAATAGCATGATACATGGGTTATATGCATTTGTCAAAGCCATCAAATTGTACTCTTAAAAATTGTTCATTTCATTATTTGAAAAATTTACCTAAAATAATAACTGTTAAGAAACATTGATCTCTAACAATATGCATGATGAATTATTTCAAGGGAAGCTCCTGGTGTCTGCAACTTACTTTGAAATGCATTAAAACTTATGTGATGTGATACACAGATATAAGAATGGATAACCATGTGATAAAACAAACATAATAAAATGTAAAATTTAGAACTAGTTGGTGTCTATATGAGTGTTAACTCTATCATTCTTCCAATTTTTTGTAAATTAGAAATTTTTCCCGAAATGGAATAGTGGAAAAAATAATATTGTATTTGGCAGGGAAGTGTGGAAAGTAGTGTCATTCTCAATGATCTAAGTATGCAGGAGATTAGACACTGCATATCTATATTTAGGTCATTAATCTGACCCCTGGGGAAAAAAAACAGATAGATCTTGGTAAATGATAGAGCGTGGTCCAAACTTCTGCCACTATGCTATAGGTGGTATATTTGCTAGAGCATATTAACACAGCCTCAGGTATATGGAATGCTGCAATTAATTTGGTGAATATGTTCTTTTCTATATTGTTCAGTAAAAGATGATCAGAAAACCTTCAGATCTATATGGGACAGACAACAATATACATTTGTAATTTTATTACCAGGCTATGTTAACTCTTACCCTCTATTACAGTATAGTCTGGAGAAAACTTGATACCCCATAGGACATCACATTAATCCATTATATAAAAGAAATCATGTTAATCAGACTGGATAAGTAAAAAATGGCTTGCACATTGGTGGCCTTGGTGATATACAATCACAACATGGGAGATAAGCCCTATAATCATTCAGGGGCTTGGCACATCAATAAATTTCTTAAGTGTCTATTGGTTAGAGGCACACTGAGTAATCCCACCCAACATAAAAGACAAACTATTGCACTTGGCACCTCTCATCACGAAAAGGAAAGTGCAACTTCTGGTAGGCTTCTTCTGGTTCTGCAGACAGTATATTCCTCACCTTGGAATACTGCTCTGACCCATATGCTACATGATGTGAAGACTGATACTTCAAGTGGAAGTCAAAGCAGGGAGCACTCTGCAGAAGATCTTTACTACAGTGCAAGCAGCCCTGCTGTTTGGGCTATATGAACAGATTACCCTATGGTATTAACGGTAGTAATGATGGAAAAAGATGCTCTGTGGAATTTTTTACAAATTTCATGGGATAACCATAATGAAGACCCCTGGAGTTTTGGAGCCAGGCCATGACATCTTCAGAAGAGAATTATATGTCTTTGAAAAATAACTCTGAGCATGCTACTTGGTCCTGGTATAAATGGAGCAAGCTGCTTGTGGGACACCAGGTGAGCATGTGGCCACAACAGTTCATCATGAGCTGGGTTCTGTCAGGCCCACCAAATCTCAAGGGCACATTGGCATAACAATACAGTCCCATAAGGAAGTGATACTTCAGCACAAGTAGGACCAGAGGACATAAGTAGCTATATAAGTGGGTTGCCCAGACTCCCATGTCATCCACCACGATTTCACCAGTATCTCCTGCTATGCTTACACTATGGTATACTAGAGGCCCAGTGCACGAAATTTGTGCACTGGTAGGGTTCTTAGTGGCTGCCAGCTGCCGGCTGGGTACTCCCTCCCTTCCCCCAGCCGCCTGCTGCCACTGCTGCCTCCAGCCAAGGCCTCCCTCCTTTCCCTCTACTACACTTTTATTATATAGGATGGGAGCATCCAGCTGACAAGGGAGGAAAAAGCCTGAGCTTGTTTCATGGATGGATTGCCATGGTGCATGGTTGTGAGCTGAAAATGAATGACAGTCCTACTCATGATGACCTTGAAGAAAGTGATGAGGGATAACTCTGAAGGGCCATTCTAATTGAGACTATCTTCGAGCCTGCATCACAGCTTTCCTTCTCCCTCTGCTCACTGCTGTTTCTTTCCTCTCCCTTCCCTAGGTGGTGATCCAAAGGTTAATTAATTAACATGCTGCTTATTAACACTATCTCAAGAGTATATCTTACCAGAAAAGTGTCCTTCCTTTCTTTACTTCACCTTTTTTATTTTCTAATTTCTCCATTTGTAAGACATCTTTGTATATTAGTAATATTATGCCTCTGTTATATGTGCTGCAGATATATTGTCCTAGTCTGTCCTTTGCCTTAACTTTGCTTATAGTGTCTTTTGCAAAACAAATAATTTGTTTTTTGTAATTGAATCTGCTCATCTTTCCCTACATTTACCAAAGATAATGACTTTGGTGTATAGGTATTAACCTGAAAGGGTAACCATGGTATATTGTTAAAAGATAAAAACAAGTTGCAGAATAATATATAGAGCAGCATTTATCAAAATTTTCTGATTTAGGACTCAGATTTAGGACTTTGAAAGTGCAGATTCAATAAGCTTAGTGTGGAGACAAAGAATATGTATTTTAAAAACAAATACTCAAGGTGATTTTAGGATCATATTCTTTTGGGTATAGAATATCACCCCATTTTTAAAAAGAAAATAAGGGAAGGAGAAAGTCTGTGTGTGGGGGGGCACATGCCTGTACATACTATATGAACATAAAGAAAAGTATGTAAGGATACATCAAATTAATATTGGCTTTTCCAAGTGAATGGAACCAGAAGGAATTAGGAGATTGTGTATTTCTTTATATACTTCTGTTATTCTTATTACAATGGGCATGAATCACTTTTGACATTTTAAGAAATCCCATAAATTTTAAAGCCATTTTCAAATTGACTTTTTCTTTTTCTTTTAAAGGAATAAGATGAAGAAGAAAGAGAAGCATTCAGAAGAGTTGTCGTAATTCTTGGCTAAACCTTCCCTGCAAGCTCCACCACAGCATCAGGAATTTCCCCTCTATCAGGGCAGCTAAACCGGCCAGTGGCGGATGTGGTTTACACCTAGGTGACCATGAAATAGTTAACAGAGTTTCTATGTTTTTTAAATTTTGGTTCACACCAAAAATAGTTTATACAGGTTGTGTAACAGCTGCTATTGCAATTATGTCTAATGGAAGGTTTTGATTCACACCAAAAACACTTACATGTGTTTTGAGTGGCTAAAACTTCTGGTTTCCTAGGAACTAACTATACAAGTCTCCCCTGGGGACTCTGAAATCATCCTTCTTACTTTTGCCTGGTTCACTGCCTTGGAAACATTCAAAACACATTGCTGATCTGCTTCTAGGCACTGGGATTTTGAGACTTACTTGTCCCTTTTATTTAGAAAAAACATTTTTCTGATTATACAAGTAATTACATGCTCACTGTAGGAAATTTGAAAAAGACAGAAAAGTATAAAAAGAAACAGGAGAATCACTCATAACTCTACCACTCAGAGACAACAACCACTGTTAACCTTTTGGCATTATTAACTTCCAATTCTGTTTCCATGTACCTTTTACATAGTTGAGCTCATGCAGGGCATATAATTTCATATGCTGCTTTTATCATATAATATGATAAAACTAGGGGCCCGGTGCACGAAATTCATGCACTGGGGGAGGGGTGTCCCTCAGCCCAGCCTGCCCCCTCTCACATACTGGGAGCCCTCAGGGGATGTCCTAGTGACGGCTTAGGCCCGCTCCCTGCTCCCCTCAGGGATAGGGCCTAAGCCGCAGTCTGACCTCCCTTTGTGGGAGGCGACCAGGCTGATCAGGGGAAGGCACCAGCCCCATCACTGCACTGCTGCAGCCACTGCCAGTCACCGCAGCCAGCAAGGTTTTTTCATCAACATGGACTCCAGTCCCTTCACCATGAAAAAATGATAACTCTCTTTAGGCATTTTCAAGATGTGTCTTTCATATAATAATAATTTCTTTATTATTTTTTTTATCCTCACCTGAGGATATGTTTCCATTGATTTTTAGAGAATGTGGAAGAGAAAGGGAAAGACAGAGAGAAACATCAAAGTGAGAGGAACACTTTGATTGGTTGCCTCCTGCATGAGCCCTGACCTGGGCCCCGGCCAGGGAGGAGCCTGCAACCTAGGTACATGCTCCTGGTCAGAATTGAACTCAGACCCTGCCATCGGCAGGCCAAGGCATTATCCACTGAGCCAAACTGGCTAGGGCAGGATATGACATTTCTTAGCCCTCCAGCAGCAGACCTTCGTTTTTTTCTCCAGGAGTGTGGTGAAAAACCCTAGATCACCTTCTTGGATTCTTATTACCCAAGTTACTAAGAATATTACCGGTGGCATACAGGGAGCTTAACCAATGAGCGGTCAGAAAAGGTGTTCTCTGTAGTTCACACAATCGGCTGGCTTGCCCCCCCCCCGAGGCCTGACACCTCTGGCCCAGGCTTCAGGCCTGGGCAGGGGACCCCCATCTCCCCCTGATCACCGGCTCCGCCCTCGCCCAGGCCTGACACCTCGGCCAGAGGCGTCGACCTCCATCACCCTCTGATCGCCTGATCAGCCCCTTGCCCAGGCCTGATGCCTCCACCAGAAGTGTCAGGCCTGGGCAGGGGACCCCCATCTCTCTCTGATTGCTGGCTTGGCCCCCCCGCCCAGGCCTGACGCCTCCGCCAGAGGTGTCAGGCCTGGGCAGGGGACCCCCATCTCCCCCCGATCACCGGCTTCTGGGGCTTCTGGGGCCGGCCTGTGGCCCAGGATGGCGCCTCGCACTGGTGGCTGCGCTGTCCTGCCCTGCCTGCAGTATGCAAATTAGCCGCCATCTTTGTTGGCAGTTAATTTGCATATCACGCTGATTAGCCAATGGGAGGTGTAGCAAAGGTACGGTCAATTACCATGTTTGTCTATTATTAGATAGGATAAGCAATTTTCAACAAACCATGCTTTTTATAAAATTCAATTTATATACATATACTCTGATATACTTTATTATTCCCCTTTTATTCAATGTTTAAGATGTTTCTATTGTTTTGTCATTTTAAATAACATTGAATCATGTTTCTTTAGAAATAAAACCATCTGAATTTGAAACCATTGCCCATTTCCAATGCTGATGATGGTGTTGCTTAATTTCTGTACTCTAGTAAGGTACTTAGAACTTTTCACCTTGTATTCATCACAGTGAATTCCAGAATACCTTAAGCCTATCAACTAAGAGACCACTCTCCTAAAAATATGATCAAGGAAATAAATGAAATCATACTTCCAATGATAGAAAGGACCAGTGGGTTAACCTAAAACCTAAATATACAGAAACTCACAGAAAAGCAACAACAATGGTATCCTTTATATTCAGCCCAAGCTCCTATATATCTATTTCTGTATTGTCCTTTGTTTTTATCTGAAGTGTTAGGTCAAAAACTTTTCCATTCTGTTTGTTTTGGCAGAACTCTTTCAAAGAGAGAAAGGCTAAAAGACTCCTTGTCCATTAGAACTGTGCATTTTCTAGCTGAGCTAATGCCATAAAAGAGATTGTAGTAAAACAGGAATCATTTTTACAAAATCATGCTGGCAATTTAATTAGAGCTAAAGGCCTGTGAGATTTCAAAGCACATTTTTATTCTAATTTCACACACCTTCAAACCTTTCTCAAAAATAGGACCCTAGTTCCTTTAAAATACTCCAGAAAAAAAAAAGTGTGGCTGTGTAAAAAAAAAAAAAAGTAGACAAAACTAAGTCCATTGCAATCTACACTAATAAAAGAGAAAAATGGTAATTGGCGTACGACCGCTACCCTTCCCATTGGCTAATCAGCGTATCCTTATGCAAATTAACTGTCAGCCAAGATGGCGGCCGGCAGCCAGGCAGCTGGAAGCGAACACGAGGCTTGCTTGCTGCAGTGACTGCAGACTCCAACGTTCCCCGCCTGACTTGCCGGCCTCTGAGCTGGCAGTTTGAAACATTCTAACAAATATAGCTGGCTGGGATCTCAGAGCTGAAGTTATACATTGTTTCGATTATAGAACAGCAAACAAACCAGCAGCGGAAACCTCAGAGCTAGAGCCAGAGCTAAAGCTGGCCCAGAAGAAAAAAAAAAAAGAAAAAAAGGAGCGGTTGGGAGCTTCAGTCAAAACCGCCTGAAAGCAGCCCTCAGCCCCTCACCCAGACTGGCCAGGCACCCCAGTGGGGACCCCCACCCTGATCCAGGACATCCTTCAGGGCAAACCAGCCCGCCCCCAGGCCTCTATCCTATATAGTAAAAGGGTAATATGCCTCCCAGCACTGGGATCAGCGGAGCCGCTAGCCTCCTGGCACCGGATCAGCGTGACAGGGTGCAGCTCCCCAAACCCCCCTGATTCTGCCTGCGGCTCTGTGTGTGACAGGGGGTGGCGCCCCAACCCCCCCCCCACACACAGGCCCTGCTCTGTGTGTGACGGGGTAGAGCCATAACCTCCCCATCGCCCTGCCCTGAGTGTGACAGTTGCGGCGCCCCAACGCCCTGATCCGCCCTGCTGTGTGTGTGACAAGGGGCGGTGCCCTAACTCCCTTATCAGCCCTACTCTGTGCATGACAGGGGGGAGCTCCCCAACCCCTGATGG
>NW_005871050.1:28976574-29012168 GCF_000147115.1 Myotis lucifugus | reverse complement strand
GGGGCAGTTGGGGGTAACCAGGCCCTCAAGGGGGGGGTGGTTGGGGAAAAACCAGGCCAGCTGGGGAGGAAAGTTGGGGGTTACCAGGCCACCCAGGGGGGTAGTTAGGGGCACCCCGGCTCGTCGGGGGGGGCAGTTGGGGGCGACCAGGCAAGCAGGGGGGGGCAGTGAGGGGTGACCAGGCCAGCAGAGGGGGGCAGTTGGGGACAACCAGGCCAGCATGCGGGCAGTAAGGGGTGATCAGGCCAGCAGGAAAAGGTGATTAGGGGTGATCAGGCTGGCGAGGGGGGCAGTTAGGGGCAATCAGGCAGGCAGGCAAGCAGGTGAGCAGTTAGGAGCCAGCGGTTCTGGATTGTGAGAGGGTGCAGGCTGGGCTAAGGGGGACCACCGCCCTATGCACGAATTTCGTGCACTGGGCCTCTAGTATTATTTATAATAGCTAAGATTTGGAAATAGCCTATGTGCCCATCAGTAGATGAATAGATAAAAAATCTGTGGTACATTTACACAATAGAATACTACTCGGCTTTAAAAAAGAAGGAAATCTTACCTTTTGCTACAGCATGAATGGACCTGGAGAGTATTATGCTAAGCAAAATAAGCTAGTCAGAGAAAGACAAGTATCACGTGATCTCATTCATATATGGAATCTAATGAACAAAATAAACTGGGTGGGTGGGTAGGAAGAGATCAAAGAACTTGTATGCATAACCCATGGACACAGACAATAGGGTGGTGAAGGCCTGGGGCAGGGGGTATGGGTGGGCTAGAAGGGGTCAATGGGGGGGGCATATGTAATACTTTCAACAATAAAGATTTAAAAGAAAAAGAATGAATGGGTATAAGGGTTACAGGTTACAGGCAATGGGGGCTGGGGCGGGATTCCATTGTTTAGGCAAAAAGGTTGTTAATCTTTCCATGATAATATGCAGTTCTTGATGAGAATGGTCCAAATTCCAAAGTTGACTCCCAGGTCCAAGGTTGACTCCCAGGTCCTAGGGATGTGCAACTCCCAGCCAGGTTGGAATGTGCTTTCTTTAATCAGAACAAAACAATCAGGTTTAACAGGGCATTATTAATATTTCTTATAACTATAGCTAGTCTCCAATATTCTATTCTGCCTCTAACATATCTTGTTAAACAGGGTAGGAATATTTTGAGCTGGTTGTGTGGTAACACAAAGCTTTTCTATTTTTCCTGATGTATTATGATTTTTCTATAAGTAAATGAAAAAGAGCCCACATACTAACCCTGACAAGCTCGGGGAGGTCTGTATGGTAGACCTCACAAACTCAGAGACCAAAAATAACCATGGAGAATGGTCTGAATATAAACATTCTTAAGTAATATCTGGTACCATGGAGGGTAGCAGATGTAGCTTCCTTAACAAAGGTCAGTTTTTACCTTAAGTGAGTCTGACTATTGTCAATTTGCATCTAAGATAACATACCTTCGAAATGCCAGAGTAATCTCCTTTGAAAGACTTCTCAAGGCACAATTTCCACATTAAAGGTGAGACCACATAGAACCTCTCATTGTTATCTTTTTCTTGCATACCATTTCTACACACTGTAAATGTTAATTATTAACTATACTGTACCCAAAAACTAAAAAATATGTCTTTTCTTTTTTACTTTTTATCCAATCCCAGAGTTGCCTCTGCTCTGTTTTCTACTGCCTCCCTAATCTATGGATTTCAGGTAACCATCCTTATTCTCCTCTTTTGATTCTAATGTATAAAATAAGCTGTAAAACTTCCATTCTGGAGCATTGTCTCAATATATTGCAATTTTGCTTCCCAGCAACTGTTGTCAGTTTGGCTCAAATAAGTTCATATAAAAATTCTCTACAAGTTTGGATGTTTCTTATATCTACACATATATGTCGTATTATGAACTTTAATATACTGCATATATGTAGTTATCACTAAACACTTAAATTGTAATGCTATGTAATGTATAAAAGTGAATTTTTAAAATATATTTTTTATTGCTTTCAGAGAGGAAGGGAGAGGGAGAGAGAGATAGAAACATGAACGATGAGAGAGAATAATTGATTTGCTGCCTCCTGCAGTTTTCACATTGGGGATTGAGCCGCAACCCAAGCATGTGCCCTGACCAAGAATCAAACCCTGACCTCCTGGTTCATAGGTCAATGATCAACCACTGAGCCACACAAGCTGGGCTAAAAATGAATTTTAAAAACATTATAGTCTTGTTAAAACATATAATTAAAATAATTGTCATAATACATTAGTAATTTATTATTTTACTTTGAGCTTTAGAAAAGCTGATGTTTATATTTAGATGTAAGTACATAGAGCTCATAGAGGGGTTGTATGGTGACTTGTATTCTTTTTCTTTCAAATTTTTATACTGTCAAAGAAAAAATTCAACTGAGTAAATTTGAACATCTAATTAACTTTATTAAGCCATTCATGAATCTGGCAGTATTCCATGTACCAACTAGAAGGGCACCCCGAGGGGTTGTACAAAATGGAAGGTTGTTATAGGGAGATGAGTGGGGCATGGGAGTTATAACAAAATAAAAGAACGGATTATATTTAGGCCAGGGCATCTCTTTGTGGCATGCAGAGAATGGCAAGTTTTTTTTCTTTTGTTTTGTTTTGTTTTTTAATCCTCACCCTAGGACAGTGATGGTGAACCTTTTGAGCTCGGCGTGTCAGCATTTTGAAAAACCCTAACTTAACTCTGGTGCCATGTCACATATAGAAATTTTTTGATATTTGCAACCATAGTAAAACAAAGACTTATATTTTTGATATTTATTTTATATACTTAAATGCCATTTAAAAAGAAAAATCAACCAAAAAAATGAGTTCGCGTATCACCTCTGACACGCGTGTCATAGGTTCACCATCACTGCCCTAGGATATGCTTTCAATGATTTTAGAGAGACAGGAAGGGACCAGGAGAGAGAGAGAGAAACATTGATGTGTGAGAGAAATATTGATTAGTTGCCTCCCACATGTGGCCTGACTGGGGATCAGACTGCAACTTGGGTATATGCCCTGACTGAGAATTGAACCCGTGACCTTTTGATGTATGGGATGACACTCTGACCAACTGAGCTACACAGGCATGGGCTGGCAAAATTTTTTATCAATCAGATTACTTTCTTTTATTTAAACAGTTATAGATATTATTACCTCTCTGTTTTACCTCTCTAAAAGTCATTATTTAAATGTCAGAAAATATATTCACATTGACATCACAACACAAAATATTGATTTTTTAAAATACTAAGGAATATTTACATTCTTAAGCTTCACTCAGAAGATTTATTTTTTATTTTTTCATTCAGAAAATTTAAATAGAAACAGTGATAGGTCTATATAATTCTAAAATATTGCCTGAGTTTTTATATGAATCAATTTATAAAATCAATTATTTAAATTATAATACATTTTATTTGTAACTAATCTTTATAACTAGAGGCCTGGTGCACGAAATTCATGCATGGGGGGGGGGGTGTCCCTCAGCCTAGCCTGCCCCCTCTCATCACAGTCTGGAAACCCTCAGGGGATGTCCTACTGACAGCTTAGGCCTGCTCCCCACAGTCTGGCCTCCCGCTGTGGGCTGATCAGGGGAAGGCACCACCCCATCACCCTGCTGCTGTCACCACTGCCAGCTGCCAAGGTGTTTTCATCAACACGGACTGCAGTCCCTTCACCACGAAAAAAATGACAGCTTTCTTTAAGCATTTTCAAGATGTCTCTTTCATAGGATATGACATTTCTTGCTTTTTTTTTTAATCCTCACCTGAGGATATTTTTCCATTGATTTTTAGAGAGCATGGAAGAGAGAGGAAAAGACAGAGAGAAACATCCATGTGAGAGGGACATTTCAATTGGTTACCTCCTGCATGAGCCCTGACCTGGGCCCCGGCCAGGGAGGAGCCTGCAACCTAGGTACATGACCTTGATCAGAATCAAACCCAGACCCGGCGGTCTACAGGCTGAGGCTCTATCCACTGAGCCAAACCGGCTAGGGCAGAATATGACATTTCTTAGCCCCTCCAGCAGTGGACCTTCATTTTTTCCTACAGGAGTGAGGTGGAAAAACCCTAGATCACCTTCTTGGATTCTTATTACCCAAGTTATCAAGAACACTGCGAGTGGCATACCAGGAGCTTAGCCAATGAGCAGTCAGAAAAGGTTTCCTCCGCAGCTCACGCACAAGGCGGGCCTGCTGGGGCCAGGCGGCCGTGGTGGCATGGACATGCCCCCCTGCCTCTCCACTCCCAGGGCTGCTGGGGCCGGGCAGCGTGGTGGCTTGGGCACATATCCCTTCTTCTTCCCTCCCAGGGCTGCTGGGGTCAGGTGGCGACATCGGCGGTTTGGGCACGGGCTGCTGGGGTCAGGTGGCGACATCGGCGGTTTGGGCACGTCCCCCCTGCCTCTCCACTCCGGGCCCACCCATCTGCGCACACAACCTCCTCCTGAGCTGTTTGTGACTGCTATGAAATCCAGGCTAATTTGCATATAACCTCTTTTTATATATATAGATTACCTCTTTTTATATATATAGATTACCTCTTTATATATATATAGATAGTTTCAAGTACCAACTTACATAATGTAAATTTAAAGTTCATACACAGAAAAATATAGTAAATTTAAACAATTACAAAAATCCACAGCTCAAGCTTGTGCTATCTGCCATGCCAGTTTGGGCTTGCTGCTGAGTTGTAAATATGAAAGTAACTGAGTGGTGACTTCAGCAGTAATGGCAGAGTAAGAACCTCTAAAAAGTCTGTCTTCCACAATAGCAATAAGAATACTATCAAAAATGGTCAAAATAAATGTTTATAGAGTGCTAGAAATTATTCAAAGTCTTGTCCATAATAGGTAAATCTATAGACAGAAAGTAGATTAGTGTTTGGTTAGAGCTGGGGTGTGGGGAAGGGAATGGGGAAGGGAATACTAATGGGTATGAGGTTTCTTTGGGGGATAAAGATAATGTAGATAAGAAATATAACAGGAAGGCTCCAGCTAGATTTACTTTTTATTTATTTATTTTTTCACTTTAAGGCTTTTATTTTTGCTTTTTAAAAAAATCTTTATTATTTAAAGTATTACATATGTCTCCTTTTCCCCCCATTCATCTCTCCCCGGCTGTTCCCATCCCCCAGCACATGCCCCCACCCCCTACTGTTTGTGTCCATAGGCCATGCCCATATGCATGCATACAAATCCTTTGGTTGCTCTCGTACCCTCCATTCCCCTGTCTTCCCTCTGAGGTTGGACTGTCTGTTACATACTTCTCTGTCTCTGGATCTATTTTTGTTCCATTAGTTTATATTGTTTATTATATTACACAAATGAGTTTGATCATGTGATATTTATCTTTCTCCAACTGGCTTATTTTGCTTAGCATAATGCTCTCCAGTTCCATCCATGCTGTTGCAAGTGGTAAGAATACCTTCTTTTTTACTGCAGCATAGTATTCCACTGTGTAGATATACCATAGTTTTCTAATCCACTCATCTGCTGATGGGCACTTAGGCTGTTTCCAAATCTTAGCTATTGTAATTTGTGCTGCTGTGAACATAGGGGTGCATATATCCTTTCTGATTGGTGTTTCTGATTTCTTGGGATACATTCCTAGAAGTGGGATTACTGGGTCAAATGGCAGTTCCATTTTTAGTTTTTTGAGGAAACTCCATACTGTTTTCCCACAGTGGCTACACCAGTCTGCATTCCCACCAACAGTGCACAAGGGTTCCTTTTTCTCCACATCCTTGCCAGCACTTGTGGTTTGTTGATTTGTTAAGGACAGCCATTCTGATAGGTGTGAGATGGTACCTCATTGTCGTTCTGATTTGCATCTCTCAGATGATTAGTGACTTTGAGCATGTTTTCAGCTAGATTTTATGGTCGAGGACTGTGGCTCTACTGGTCAAATCTTGCTATCAAGTCTCAGAACAGAATGGAGTTTTATTGCTAAATCTGGTAAAGCTTCCTTATTTAAGCTGTCTATAGTTTTTCCATGGACAATTTCCCCAATTCCCTGGGAAACTCACTCTGAGAAGTGTGCTTAACCCTCTCTCTTCTCTGAAAAATGAATAATATAGTATACAACTACATCCAAAACATGGATGACTTTCAGAAACAATTTTGAGTCGAAGAAGTCAGAGACAAAAAAGCACAACTTGTATTATTTCACTTATATAAAATACAAAAACAAACAACACCCATCTATACTGTTAGAAGCCAGAATAGTGGTTACCTTGGGGGTAGGTAGGGTTGGAAGAGAGCACAAGGATTCTATATATGGGAAGTTCTGTTTATGATTTAATTGTCAAGTTACCAGATACATTGTTGATTAGGCACAGAATACTTATGATTGTTTTGTATTTATGTTATACTTCAATAAAAGCTTAATAATAATAATAAAAAGAATAATAAACAAATACTTAAATTGTGCTTACTATGTACCAGGCACTGGTCTAAGTGATTCCATAGTCATTAATTCATACAAGTCTTTCTAGACATATCCATTGGCACCCATCCTTTTCTCTTGCCATTCTCTTTACCTGGCATGCTTCTGACCTCATCTTCACATGGCTGGCTCCTTTCTGACACTCAGCTCTAAGCCAAGTCTCAACCACACTGCTCTATTTTAATTTTTATAACTTATCATAACTTTTAGCTACTGGCATCCCAGGAGAACTGTGCAAGGGCCAGATGCAGTTGGACACATTTGGTCTGTGCTCCAAGAGAGGAAACCATGCCCCTTTACTCTTCCTTTTTATAGTGCAAGTGTGATAGCAGCTTTGTCAGAAGAACAAAAAGAGCTGGAGTTTTCTCACCAAATGACCTGAGCTTTGGTATCAATTATCCTGAGAGTTGCTGGTCATGCCAGCTTCTCAGTAGCTAAGAGTCTTGGGGAAAGTTGAGGCCATGTGCATCCACTTTCAGTGAGAGGAGAGGGATCTCATCTAGCTCATCTCCAGGCAATCCTGAGTGGATTCCTGATGTCATTCATTTCAGTGCTATTTTAGTAATTATCATACTGAATTAAAATTGGGTGTCTATGCCCTAGCCAAATTGGCTCAATGGATAGAGCATCAGCCTGCAGTCTGAATGGTCCTGGGTTCAATTCTGATCAGGGGCACATGCCTGGGTTGTGAGCACGATCCCCAGTAGGGGGTGTGCAGGAGGCAGCCGATCAATGATTCTCTCTCATCATTGATGTTTCTATCTCTCTCTCCATCTCCCTTCCTCTCTGAAATAAATAAAAATATATATATTTTTTAAATTGAGTGTTTATCTCTCCACCTAGTCTGAGCGACTTTTGAGAGCAGGAACTCTATTTTATTGGTCATTGTGTCTCCATCACCTAATAGGGTTTTACATACTTTGGTTTCTTTGAATGAATCAATGAATGATTGACATGCCTTCTGAAATTACACTTGGAAGGAGCTGTCAAACTTCCTTATTTAATAGGCCCCTCCTATTTATATATATATGTTAATGTCTGAGCCTTTAAAAGAATACCCTGGTGGTTGGAAAACTTCCCTAAGAGCCAAAATAGAAAATCTCAAAGCTGGCAGAACTCCTTGGTACTATCAAGGCGGCAAATCATATTTCCCTGACTCCTTACTGTGTGTGTGTGTGTGTGTGTGTGTGTGTGTGTGTGTGTGTGTGTGTTCATCCATCATTCTCCAGTGGCTTCAGTCATGATCACAGAGAAAGGGAAAAGACTTATATTGGAACTTGAATGGAAAGTCCTACGAACTCCAAGCATAATCTCTGAAGGCATAAATATAATTTCAAACAATAGCCTATGTAATGCAACAAAATCTTATAAATAAATTGAAAGTTTTTTTAACATCTCTAAACTTTCTGGGAACATGCTGCTGTCTTTCTAGATGTTTGTTGGATAACTTATAAAGCCATAGCAACAGAGGAACTATTTATTTTAGTATAGCAGCAGTGTTTTGAATGGTCCCTCATTATTGTAAAAGCTCCAGGCAGGTCTATTTCCCCCTTCCTTCTGGGTACAACAGAAAAATATCCCCCCTTGAAGTAATGTAGAAAAGCAGTCCTTTCATCTGCACATTGCTTTGACTCCCATATGATTTTCTCCTGATTCTGTTTTAAATCTAAGAGTCCCCCAAGGATCTAATAGACAATTCTAGGACTACTTATGGTGAAGGAGGAAGCATATATCACCAGTAATACTCAATCAACTGCAGTGTGGAGTATCATAGAATTATTCACCAGGAAAAGTAGGTATGTGGATATTAAGGCCCACCTGAAAGAAATATCCCATTTGCAAATTGGAAAGTGGGATGGACCCTACTTCATCTAAATCTAGAACTTAAAAAATGACACTTTATTTGGGAAATATATGTGTTACTCATTGCAAATAGGTAGATAATATCAAATTGCCAAATAATGAATATTCTATAAATAAATGACCCTAATCAGGTGATGATGTCTCAAAATACCTCTCCTTGGACTGTGATTCATTAAATATCTAAACATGTCATCCAAAGACATGTGCAGAAAATATCAAAACAGATCATAACTAGTACAGGAGGTGATAACTGCCTTACCACATATATGTACACCTGCCACTGAATTGGAGTTACAGAATGTGGTACAAACCAAGAATCTATATTTTACTCTTGGATATAATTAAGGAAAGAAGACTAGGAGTTAAAGATTAGTTATACTTGATCTAGGTCTTTGTAAACAATATTCTGCAGCAATATATGCATAGTACTTCAGCACCACAGTAATTAATCTCAGTACAAAAGTTAGCCTACATGCATCTCTTTCAAACTAAACCCTAGAAAAAAAGTCTGAATTCTTCAGGTAGAGATCACCAATTTCTCAGTTTAACCATTGAGAAATGGTAATGAACCTTCATTTTTCTTAATCTGGCTATGTAGAACTTTTAGGGGTTTTCCTCCTACGATTTAGCTATAAGTCGCCAGAGAAACTAAGATAGCTGGCCTAGAATAGGTACATGTATGTTATTACTTTAAAATGATTGGACTTTTAAAGGATTTTAAAGGATTAAAGTAACTTTTTCTCACCACCAGAGAATTCTAGAACTACAAAATGAAATAAATAATCTCTTTCTTTTATGGCTTATGAGAGAGGCAACTTATTGTATTAATTCAATGTTTACCTTGCCATCCATGCACAATGATTATTTAAGAAGGAAAGCATTTTGGCCTTGAAAAGTTGTTTGCCCTAATGAGCCTGGTGCTCCTTGGGAATAAGTTAGCACTTGAGTCTCTCTTATTCCACACTTTATAGGGTTTATAAATTCAAGTATAATCAGCCATAATTATTTGTGTGTACTTTATCAGAATTTTTTAGAGCTGTTTTTGCTTTTTCCTAAAGAGGAAAGAATAGAACTCAATAATACATGCTATTTATAAGGGCCCTTTTCTTTCCCAAATGGACATTGCTTTTTTTCTGACTTTGCACTTTTTCTTTCTCCAAACCATGATCGTACTCCATAACTTCCCCTACTCTTTCCACAAACATACTATGCAGGGTCTGTAGAAGTGATGATTGGGGGCGGGGATGAGGAGTGCACAGTGCAGGTGGTGCAGATGAGAGGGCACAGTAGCAGAAAAGAAGTGGAGAGATTCCAAAATGATGGTGAAGTAAGTGGAAGCTACAATGACACTCTCCCAGGGCCAAACTGGAAATACAACTAAAATACAGAAGAACCACCCTGAAAAAACAACTGAGGACTAGCTGGAGAGAACCATGATAACCAAAGATGGAAAGTTGAATAGAGACTGGTAGGAAGTGCAGAGGCGTGCAAGGGCTGGCTGAGCTCACACGGATAGAAGCTGAAGTCTGGAGGGATATCTCAGCTATGGGGGGTTCCTACTGAGAACTCATGGGTCTAAACCCCAAGCTGGGCTCCTCAGTACAGAGAACCAGAACTGAGAAAGTTCCCACCTAACATCTGGCTGTGAAAAGCAGCAAGGTTGCTGTCTGCCAGAGAGAGATGGCTGGAAATGCAGGCACCTTCTTAAAGGGCCAATGCCCAAAATTTCATGTGCAGCTACTCACGGAGGGCTCCAATAGAGGGAGGGCAGAGTAGAATGGAGTGTGAGGAGTATGAGAAATGTTCACCTGTTCAAATTCAAATAATGGACTTGGAGACAGAAGTATGGCAAAAATGAAAGTTTTAATATGTCCTTGGAAGACCTGGTGTCTGTCCAGTTGTACAGGCACAAATGGAGTCGTGATCACAGCCCATTTAGCCCTAAGGTGCGAGAGTCCCTCTTCTGGTTCTTCATTAGATGAGTACTATGGGATTAACAGTTTCCTCATATGTCACCTACATTTTATTGTCTATTATTGGGTTATTTTTTTTAATGGGCTGAGGCCTTTTCTAGTTGTGTCCACCTCCCTCTGTCTAGTTGAGGCAGGCACCTCGTGGGTTTCCACCATGATGCTGGCTCACATACAAAGTTCTTTGTTCTTATATCCTCTTCCCTCCTCCCTATATCCTGTTTGCCCTGGGGGAAATTCAGTAACTGTTTCCATTAAAAGTTGACTATGCTGAAGATGGATCACAGAGGCCTGTTTCCTAAAGGAGAGTCCAAGGTTGGGGCTCTGAGGTTGGTGCTTAGAGGGCAGCCACTCCAGTTTCCTGTGCTGAGCCATTCCCTCAAGATGCAGAGGAGATCTTCCTCCCAAAGGCATTTGCTATCCAGGGGTTTTTTTACTGAGGGGAAAACAGTTGCCCCACCCTATTGGTAGAACTCTTGCCCCACCATACAGTTGATAGCCTGAGGCTAAGCAAGGCTGATAACAATCAGACTACAAGTAGAGGAGGATCTCTGGGGGCTTTGAGTCTCTGCCTGATCTCCTTCTGGGCCAGAGGTTAGGAAAAGCAGATCCTGGTGCACATCTTGGTCCTTTCCAAAATACCCAACCCCAGCAGAGGGAGCCACAAACTATGGATTGCTGATAGCTCCAAATGCTACTTAGGGCCAGTCATAAACAGTGTCTGACATTGTCCTGCACTGGAGATTGGGACTCCTAGAAAATCTACCTAATACACAGACATAAACCCAAACAGGCAGCCAAAATGGGGATTAAAAAAAAACCTAAATAAAGAACAAGAGAATTCTTCAGAAGAAGCACTAAATGAAATAGAGATAAATTCATCAGACATAGAGATCAGAATAATGATGGCAAAGATGCTCAACAGCATGAGGAAAGATATAGTAACTATGAAGAATGACATAACCCTCATAAAGAACACAGCGGAAGGAATACATAGCAGCTTAGGGGAAGCCGAGGATCTGGTCAGTGAGTTAGAAGACAGGGTAGAAAAATCACTCAATCAGAGAACCAAAAAGAAAAATAAAACAATTAAAAAACAGGAGGACAGCTTAAGGAAGCTGTGGGACAACATGAAACATAACAATCTATCTATATAATAAAAGCTTAAGTGACCGTTATGGCAGAACACCCTGAACGACCAGTCACTATGATGCACACTGACCACCAGGACCAGACTATCAACACAGAAGCTGCCCCCTGGTGGTCAGTGCACTCCCACAGTGGGAGCAACCACTCAGCCAGAAGCCAGGCTCATGACTGACGAGCGCAGCAATGGTGGCAGGAGCCTCTCCTGCCTTCATAGCAGTGCTAAGGAGCAGCGAGCCAAGTGGTAAGGAGCAAGCAGGTGAGCAGTAAGGAGTGAGGGATCCCGGATTGAGAGAGGGATGCCTGCAGAGGGGTCCCAGATTGTAAGAGAGCACAGGCGGGGCTGAGGAACCTTCCCCGCCCCCAGTGCATGAATTTCATGCACTGGGCCTCTAGTATTCACATAATAGGTGTGCCAGAAGGAGAAAATGTAAGCAAGTGATGAGAAAGTGTTTGAAGAACAGTAGGCAGAAAAATTCCTTAACCTGGTGAAGGAAAAAGTCACATAAGTTCAGGACGCACAGAGAGTCCCAAGCAAGAAGAACCCAAATAGGCCCATACCTAGACACATCACAATTAAAATGCCAAAAATTAAAGACAACGAGATAATCTTGAAGATAGCAAGACAAAAGCAATTTGTTATCTACAAAGGAGCTCCCATAAGGCTGACACCTGATTTCTCATCAGAAACTCTACAGGCCAGAAGGGAATGGCATGAAGTATTCAAGGAAATGAAAAGCAAGGATCTTCCCTGACTGGTTTGGCTCAGTGGATAGAGCGTTAGCCTGTGAACTGAAGGGTCCCAGTTTCCATTCCAGGCAAGGGCATGTACTTTGGTTGCAGGCACATCCCCAGTCGGGGATGTGCAGGAGGCTGCTGATCAATGTTTCTCTCTCATCAATGTTTCTAACTCTCTATCCCTCTCCCTTCCTCTCTGTAAAAAATCAATAAAATATATTTAAAAAATAAAATAAAGAAAAGCAAGGATCTGAAACCAAGATTATTATATCCAGCAAGGCTAGCATTCAAAATAGATGGTGAAATAGAGAGCTTCCCAGAGGAAAAAAGACTTAAAAAGTTTATCACCACAAACCAATACTACAAGAAATGCTAAAGGGACTGCTATAAAGAGAAGAAGAAATATATATAGAAAGAAACATAGCCATAAAGAATTAAAATGCCATATATATATATATATATATATATATATATATATATATATATATCAACAATAACCTAAAATATAAATGAGTTAAATGCTCCAATTAAAATATATAGTGTAGCTGGATGGATACAAACACATGACACAATTATATGCTGTCTACAGGAGACCTACCTCAGAACAAAAGATTCACACAGGATGAGTGTGGAGGGAAGGAAAAAATTTTTTATGCAAATGGAAAGGAAAAAAATCTGGGGTCACAATACTCATATCTGACAAAATAGACTTCAAAATGAAGGCCATAACAGGAGACAAAGAAGGGCACAGCATAATACTAAAAGGATCACTCCAACAAGAGTATATAACCCTGGTAAACATATATGCACCCAATATAAGAACACCTAAGTATATAAAAAAATTCTAGCGGACTTTCAGAGATAGAGAAACCTACAGCAATACATTCATAGTAGGGTATTTTAACAGCCCACTTACTACACTGGAAAAACTTTCCTGACAAAAAATTTAACAAGAAAACAAAGACTCTACATGACACATTGCATCAGGAGGATTTAATTGACATTTATAGAACATTTCAAACCAAAGCTGCAGAATATACATTCTTCTCAAGTGCACATGGGTCATTCTCAAAGACAGATCACATGTTAGGAAATAAAATAAGTCTCTATAACTTCAAGAAGACTGAAATCACATCAAGCATCTTCTCAGATCACAATGGAATGAAATTCTAAATCAACTACAGTAAAAACATTCAAACACATGGAGGCTAAATAGCATGTTATTAAATAATAAATGGGTTACCAAGGAGATCAAGAAATAAAAAACTTCCTTGAAACAAATGAAAATGAACACACAACAACCCAAAATCTATGGGACACAGTGAAAGCAGTCCTGAGAGGGAAGTTCATCGCACTATAGGCCTACCTCAAAAAAAAAAAAAAATAACAATAAACTATTTAACCCTACAACTTAAAGAATTAGAAACAGAAAAACAAGAGAAGCTCAGAGTAAGTAGAAGGATGGAAATAATAAAGATTAGAGCAGATATAAATGACATAGAGGCTAAAAAACAATACAAAAATCAATTAAACCAACAGCTGGTTCTTTGAAAAGATAAACAAGATTGTTGAATCATTAGCCATACTCACCAAGAAACAAAGAGAGAGGACCAAAATAAATACAATCAGAAAAGAAAGCAGTGAAGTAACAACTGACACCACAGAAATACAAAGGATTCTAAGAAAATACTATGAACAACTATATGCCAACAAGCTGGGCAATGTGGATGAAATGAAAAAATTCCTTTAAAAATACAACCTTCCAAAACTGAATCAGGAAGAATCAGAAAACCTAAATAGGCCAATTACAAGTGATGGAATAGAAGCAGTAATCAAAACTCTCTCAGCAAAGAAAAGCCCTTGTCCAAATGGCTTCACAGGGGAGTTTTATCAAACACTCAAAGAACAACTAACACCTATCCTCCTGAAACTATTCAAAAAAATCTAAGAGGGCCCTAGTCAGTTTGGCTCAGTGGCTAGAGCATCAGCCTGTGGACTGAAGGGACACAGGCTCAATTCTGGTCAGGGGCACATGCCCAGGTTGTGAGCTCAAATCCCCAGTGTGGGGCATGCAGGAGGCAGCCGATCAATGATTCTCTGTCATCATTGATGTTTCTATCTCTCTCTCCCTCTTCTTTCCTCTCTGAAATCAACTATATAGATATAGATATAGATATAGATATAGATATAGATATAGATATAGATATAGATAATTTAAATCTAAGAGGAAGGAACACTTCCAAGCTCTTTATATGAGGCCGGCATTATGCAAATTCCAAAACCAGATGAAGACACTACAAAGAAAGTGAACTGTAGGCCAATATCCCTAATGAACAGAAATGCTAGAATCCTCAACCAAATATTAGCAAATCAGATCCAGCAATATATTAAAAAGGTCATACACCATGACCAAGTGGGATTTATTCCAGGGATGCAAGGCTGGTATCATATTCACAAATCAATAAACAAGCTACATCACATAAACAAATAGAAAGATAAAAATCACATGATCATATCAATTGGTAAAGAAAAAGAATTTTTAGACAAAATCCAATCACATTTTTTATTTAAAACTCTCAGCTAAGTGGAATAGAGGGATCATATCTCAACATAATAAAGGCCACATATGACAAACCTACAGCCAAAATCATACTCAATGAGCAAAAACTAAAATCATTTCCCATAAGAAAAGGAACAAGACAGGGATGTCTGCTTTCACCACTCTAATTCAACATAGTACTGGAAGTCCTAGCCACAGTGATGAGACAAGACAAAAAAATAAAATGCATCCAAATTGGAAAGGAGGAAATAAAACTCTCATTATTAACAGATAACGTGATGCTGTACATAGAAAACACTAAAGACTTCACCAAAAAACTACTGGTGTTAATAAAGGAATGTGGCAATGTAGCAGGATACAAAATTAACACCCAGACTTTGATGGTATTTTTATACAGCAATAATGACTTCTCAGAAAGAGAAACTAAACAAATGATCCCATTTACCATTGCAACAAAAATAATTAAGATACCTAGAAATAAACTTAACCAAGTAGGCAAAGGACCTGTACTCAGAAAACTACAGGTCGTTGAAAAAAGAGATAAAGATATAAACTAGAGAAAGATATAAACATGTTTATGGATTGGTAGAATTAACATCATTAAAATGGCCATACTACCCAAAGAAATCTACAGATTCAATGCAATCCCCATTAAATTACCAACAGTATATTTCACAGATTTAGAACAAATACCCCCAAAATTTACATGGAACCAAAAATGACCCTGAATAGCCACAGCAATCTTGAGGAAGAAGAACAAAATTGGAGGAATCACAATACCAGATATCAAGTTATATTATAAAGCCACTGTAATCAGAACAGCCTAGTACTGGCACAAAAATAGGCATAGAGATCAATGGAGCAGAACAGAGACCTCAGAAATCGATCCAAAACTTTATGCTCATATATTTGACAAAGAAGGCAAAAATATGCAGTGGAGTCAAGATAGTCTCTTCAATAAGTGGTGTTGGGAAAATTGAACAGATATGTGCAAAAAAATGAAACTAAACCACCAACTTACACCATACACAAGAATAAACTCAAAATGGATAAACAACTTAAATGTAAATCATGAAACCATAAAATCCTAGAAGAAATCATAGGCAGCAAGATCTCAGACATTTCTTGTAGCAATATGTTTACCGATAATATCCTAGGGCAAAGGAAACTAAGGAGAATAAACAAATGTAAAAAATAAAAAGTTTCTACACAGCAAAAGAAACCATCAACAAAATGAAAAGGGAGCCCACTGCATGGGAGAACATATTTGTCAATGGCATATCTGATAAAAGGTTACTATCCAAAATATATAAGGAATTTATACAACATACAAAAGGAAGACAAACAATCCAATTTAAAAAATGGGCAAAGGGCGCTAGCTGGTTTGACTCAGTGGATAGAGCACTGGCCTTTGGATTGAAGGGTCCTGGACTCGATTCTGGTCAAGGGCACATGCCTAGGTTGCAGGCTCAATCCCCATTAGGGGGCATGCAGGAGACAGCCAATCAATGATTCTCTCTCATCATTGATGTTTCTCTCTCTCTCTCTCTCTCTCTCTCTCTCTCTCTCTCTCTCTTTCCCTTCCTCTCTGAAATCAATAAAAAATATATTTAAAAAAAATGGGCAAAGGCCCTAGTTGGTTTGGCTCAGTGGATAGAGCATTGACCTGCAGACTGAAGGTTCCCAGATTTGATTCTAGTCAAAGGCACATACCTCAGTTGCAGGCTTCTCCCCGGCCTGGGTCCTGGTCTGGGCATGTGCAGGAGGCAACCAATTGATGTGTTTCTCTCACATCGATGTTCTCTCTGTCTTTCCCTTTCTCTTTCACTCTCTCTAAAAATCAATGGAAAAATATCCTTGGGTGAGGATTAACAACAAAAAACAAACAAACAAAAAAAAAACACACAAAAAAATAGGCAAAGGATCTAAATAGACACTTCTCCAAAATGGACATACAGAAGATCAAGAGACATATGAAAAAATGCTCAAAGTCACTGATAATCGGAGAGATGCAAATTAAAATAACAATGAGGTACCACCTCAACCTGTCAGAATGACCACCCTCAACAAATCAACAAATGATAAGTGCTGGGAGGATGTGGAGAAATAGGAACCCTAGTACACTGCTGGTGGGAATGCAGACTGGTGTAGCCATTATGGAAAACAGTATGAAGTTTCCTCAAAAAATTAAATATGGATCTGCCATTTGGCCCAGTGATACCACTTCTAGGAATATACCCTGAGAGACCTGGAAAAACAATCAGAAAGAATGTATACACCCCTATGTTCATAGCAGTGCAATTTACGATAGCTAAGATCTGGAAACAGCCCAAGTGCCCATCAGTAGATGAGTGGATAAAAAAGCTGTTGCACATTTACACCATGGAATACTATGCAGTAGAGAAAAAGAAGAATGTCTTTCCCTTTGAAACAGCATGGAGGGACCTAGAGAGTAGTATGCCAAGCAAAATAAGCCAGTCAAAGAAAGACAAGTATCTCATGATCTCACCCATATGTGGAATCTAATGAACAAAATAAAGTGATGAACAAAATAGGTCCAGAGACATAGAAGCATGGAATAGACTGTGGAATCTCAGAGGGAAGGCAGGGGTGGGTGGATGGGAAGAGATCAACCAAAGAACTTGTACGCATATATTGCATAACCCACGCACACAGATAATAGGGTGGTGAAAGCCTGGGGCATGGGAAGGGGGCCGGCTAAAAGGGGGTCAATGGTGGAAAAAGGGGGACATATGTAATACTTTCAACAATAAATATTTTTTTTTAAAAAAAAGTGGAATAACAACAACAACAAAAACCATACTATGTAATCTTTACACCTTACAACAAACTTGAACCCATAATTGTCGTGTTTGAGCTGGTAGTTGCTGAATAGTCATGGGGCTGTAAAGTGCTGTGTAGGGAATATAATCAATCATCCTATCTAAGAAAAGACAAAGATGCTAATTGACCATACCTTTGCTACGCCCATCAGCCAATCAGAGCGATATGCAAATTAACCGCCAACAAAGATGGCGGCTAATTTCCATACTGCAGGTAGGGCTGGCCAGTGCAAGCCGACATTCAGGCCCCCGTCCAAACCTGGGAACCCCATGTGCCGCCTAAGCCCCGAGCCGCCTAAGCCCCGCCCCCAGCTGGGACCCCCATGTGCCGCCTAAGCCCTGCACTGCCTAAGCTCCGCCCCCAGCCCGGACCCCATGGCGAGCCCAGAGCAGAAAAGTTCCATGCAGGCAGCACCCAGCAGGGCCTGCCCCCGGGTCTCCACGGCGATCTGGCTATCCGTGAGCAGGAAAGTGTGGCCAGCAGGTAGCACCCAGGAGGGCCTGCTCCTGGGTCACTGTGGAGATCCCAGAGCAGGAAAGTGCGGAGTGCAGGCAGCCCCCAGGTGGGCCTGCGCCTGGGTCACTGTGGCAATTCCAGAGCAGGAAAGTGCAGCCTGCAGGCAGCACCCAGGAGGGCCTGCTCCTGGGTCACCGTGGCGATCCCAGAGCAAGAAAGTGCAGCCGGCAGACAGCCCCCAGATGGGCCTGCTCCTGGGTCGCCATGGCGATCCCAGAGCAAGAAAGTTTCGCGCAGGCAGCACCCAGCAGGGCCTGCCCCCGGGTCTCCGTGGCAATCCGGCGATCTGTGAGCAGGAAAGCATGGCCTGCAGGCAGCACCCCACCCTGGCCACAGCTCAAGAAAGAGAACAACACACAGTGGAGGCCAGGAGCCTGAGAGATCAACACAGAGGGGCGCCTGCTTCAAGCCTCCATGGTGTGGCTGGGAGTAGGCCCCCAGCAGACACACACACACACACACGCACACACACACACACACACACACACACACAGTGACTGCTCTGAGCCTCCTACACAGCTGGGGGCAGGCCCCCAGCGGGGACACACACACACACACACACACACACACACACACACAGGGGACACCTGCTCCGAGCCTCTACTGCCAGACTGTGGCCATCAGTATGACATCCACTGAAGGCTCCCGGACTGTGAGAGGGGCAGGCTGGGCTGAGGGAACCCCACCCCCCAGTGCACGAATTTCATGCACCGGGCCTCTAGTATTCTAATAACTATGTATGGTGTCAGATGGGTATGACATTTATTGGGATGATCACTAAGTAAGTTATATAATGTCTAATCAATGGGGTATACACCTGAAACTAATATAATATTGCATGTCAACTGTAATTGAAAAAAAATATTTTAAAAACTCTAAATAAAGAAAAAAATAAACTTTCATATATTCATTAGATGAAATGCTATTACAATCATTAAGACAATAAACTTTATCTTCATGTATTTATTAAAAACATGAATAGATCTATCTCATGTTCAATCTGTATGCTTTACACAAAAACATGAATAAATTCTAAAATTATGTGATTAACAGGGTAAAAATGCAACCCATAGAATGGGAGATAATATTTGGCAATCGTATATTTGACAAGGGATTAATATCCAAATATTTAGAGAACTCAAGAAAACAAATAAAGTGACTAAAAATCAGGCAAAATATGTGAATAGACATTTCTCAAAGAAGATGTACAAATGGCCAATAAGCAAATGAAAAGCTGCTCAATATCACTAACCATTATGGAAATGCAAATTAAAACTACACTAATATACCACCTCACACTCATTAAATTACTATTTTTTGAAAAACAAACCGAAAATAACAAATATTGATGAGAAATTGAACTATTGTGCTCTGTTGATTGCAATGTAAAATGGTGCAGCTCTTGTGGAAAACAGTATGGTGGTTCTTAAAAACAATTAAAAATAGAATTACCATATGATCCAACAATTCTATTTATGACTATATACCCAAAATAATTGAAAGAGTCTTGAAGAAGTATGTGTACACCCATGTTTACAGCAGCATTATTCACAATAGCTAAAATGTGGAAGCAACCTAAGTGTCCATCTATGAATGAATGGATATACAACATATGGTATATGCATACAATGGAATATTATTCAGCCTTAAAAAGGAAAGAGATTCTGACACATGCTACAACATGAATAGGCCTTGAGGACAATATGCTAAGTGAAATAAGCCAGTTACAAGAAGAGAAGTATTGTATGATTCCACTCATATGAGGCATTTATAGCAATCAAATTAATAAAAACAAAAAGTAGAATGGTGCTTGCTGGGGACAAGGCGGGGGGGGGAAGCAGGGGAGAATTGGAAATCATTGTTTAATGAGGACAGAATTTTAGTTTTACAAGTGATGAAAATGGATGGTGGTGATGGTTGCACATTATAAATTTATTTAGTACCACTGAATTGTACACTTAAAATGGTTAAGATGGTAAATGCTATTTATGTGTATAAATAATTCACAAGAATAAATAATCTATTTTTTAAAAAGACAGGGTTGTCTGCTTTCACCACTTTTATTCAACATTAAAGGCCTGGTGCATGAAATTCGTGCATGGAGGAGTGTCCCTCAGCCCAGCCTGCACCCTCTCCAATCTGGGACCCCTTGAGGGATGTCCGACTGCCCTGTGGGATCAGGCCTAAACGGGCAGTTGGACATCCCTCTCACAATCCAGGACAGCTGGCTCCCAACCACTCGCCTGCCTGCCTGATTGCACCTAACTGCTTCTGCCTGCCAGCCTGATCACCCTCTAACCCAGGGGTGGGCAAACTTTTTGACTCAAGGGCCACAATGGGTTCTTAAACTGGACCAGAGGGCCGGAACAAAAGCATGGATGGAGTGTTTGTGTGAACTAATATAAATTCAAAGTAAACATCATTACATAAAAGAGTACGGTCTTTTTTTTTTTAGTTTTATTCATTTCAAACGGGCCATAGTTTGCCCACGGCTGTTTTAACCACTCCCCTGCCAGCCTGATTGACACCTAACTGCTCCCCTGCCGACCCAATTTCCCCCAATTGCCCTCCCCTGCTAGCCTGGTCGTCCCTAACTGTCCTCCCCTGCTGACCCAATTGCCCCCAATTGCCCTCCCCTGCTAGCCTGGTCATCCTAACTGTCCTCCCCTGCAGGCCTGGGTTCCCCCAGCAACTGCCCTCCTCTGCAGGACCTGGTCCCCCTCAACTGCCCCCCCCTGCAGGCCTGGGTTTCCCCCAACTGCCCTCCCCTGATGGCCTGGTCATTCCCAACTGCCCTACTCTGCTGGCCCGGTCACCCCTAACTGCCCTCCCCTGCAGGCCTGATTGCCCCTAACTGCCCTCCCCTGCAGGCCTGGGTTCCCCACAACTTCTCTACCCTGCAGGCCTGGGTTCCCCCTCAACTGTCTTCCCCTGCAGGCCCGGTCACCCCTAACTTTCCTCCCCTGCAGGCCTGATCGCCCCTAACTGACCTCCCCTACCATCCTGGTCATCCCTAACTGCCCTCCCCTGCAGGCCTGGGTTCCCCCCAACTGTCCTCCCCTGCAGGACTGGGTCCCCCTCAGCTGCCCTCCCCTGCAGGTTTGGGTTCCCCCCAACTGCCCTTCCCTGCTGGCCTGGTCACTCCCAACTGCCCTCCTCTGCTGGCCCAGTCACCCCTAACTGCCCTCCCCTGAAGGCTTGATCGCCCCCAACTGCCCTCCCTTGCAGGCCTGGTCCCTCCCAACTGCCCTCCCCTGCTGGTCTGATCATCCACAACTGCCCTCCCCTGCTGGCTATCTTGTGGTGGCCATCTTTGATCACATGGGGGCAGCCATCGTGTGTGTTGGAGTGATGGTCAATTTGCATATTACCTCTTTATTATGCAGGATAATACTAGAAGCACTACCTATAGCAATCAGATAAGAAGAAGAAATAAAAGGAATCCAAATTAGAAAGAAATAAAACTCTCATTATTTGCAGATGACATGATGCTATACATACAGAATCCTACTTTCACCAAAAAACTACTAGAAATGGATAAATTAATTCAGTAAAGCAGCAGAATACAAAATAAATATCCAGAAATCATTTGCATTTTTATACAGCAATAATGAACTGTCATAAAGGGCAATTAAAACAATCCCATTTACAATTGTATCCAAAAAATAAAATACCTTGGAGTAAATTTAACCAAGGATGTAAAAGACCTATACTCAGAAAATTGTAAGACACTTAAGACAGAAATTGAAGAAAATACAAATAAGTGGAAGTATTTCTTGAGTAGGAAGAATTAATATCATTAAAATGTCCACACTACTCAAAGAAATCTATAGATTCAGTGCAATTCTATCAAGATACCAATGGTGTATTTCACAGAACTAGAAAAAAATATTCCAAAAATTTATGTGGAACCAGAAAATAGCCAAAGCAATCTTGAGAAATAACAAATTTGGAGGAATTATGCTACCAGATATCAAACTATACTACAAGGCCATAGTAATAAAAACAGCATGGTACTGGCATGAAAGCAGGCATGTAGATCAATGGAACAGAATACAGAGCCCAGAAATAAACTCATACATTTATGGTCAATTAATATTTGACAAAGGAGGCAAAAAACATACAATGGTGTAAAGATAGTCTATTCAATAAATGATGTTGAAAATTTTGGCCGATAAATTTGCAAAAAAAAAAAAATGAAACTAGACTACTTTCTTACATCATACACAAGAAAAAACTCAAACTAGATCAAAGACTTAAATGTTAGACTCAAACCATAAAAATCATAGGAGAAAACATAGGCAGTAAAATCTGAGACATTTCTCATAGCAATATTTTTCCTGATCTGTCTCCTCAGGCAAGGGAAACAACAACAATAACAACAAAAAAGGAACTATATCAAACTAAAAAGTTTTTGCACAGCAAAGGAAACCATCAACAAAATGAAAAGACCACCCACTGAATGGGAGAACATATTAACCAATGATACATCTGATAAGGGGTTTATATCCAAAATCTATAAAGAACTTATGAAATTCAACACCAAAAAACCCCACCAATCCAATTAAAAAGGGGGCAAAGGACCTGAATAGACACCTCTCCAAAGAGGACATATATAATGCCAATAGACATACAAAAAGATGCTTAATGTCACTAATCATCAGAGAAATATAAATTAAAACCATAAATGAGATATCACCTCATACTTGTCAGAATGGCTATCATCAATAAATCAACAAATAACATGTGACTGGCTTATTTCACTTAGCATAATGCTCTCTAGTTCCATCCATGCTGTGGCAAATGGTAAGAGTTCCTTTTTCTTCTTCCTCTTCTTAAAGAATACCTTTCAGCATTTCATATAATGCTGGTTTAGTGGTGATGAACTCCTTTAGCTTTTTCTTATCTGTGAAACTCTTTATCTGACCTTCAATTCTGAATGATAGCTTTGCTGGATAAAGTAATCTTGGTTGTAGGTTCTTGCTATTCATCACTTTGAATATTTCTTGCCACTCTCTTCTGGCCTGCATGGTTTCTGTTGAGAAATCAGCTGACAGTCGTATGGGTACTCCCTTGTAGGTAACTGACTGTTTTTCTCTTGCTGCTTTTAAGATTCTCTCTTTGTCTTTTGCTCTTGGCATTTTAATTATGATGTGTCTTGGTGTGGTCCTCTTTGGATTCCTTTTGTTTGGGGTTCTCTGTGCTTCCTGGACTTGTAAGTCTATTTCTTTCACCAGGTAGGGGAAGTTTTCTGTCATTATTTCTTCAAATAGGTTTTCAATATCTTGCCCTCTCTCTTCTTCTGGCACCCCTATAATTCGGATGTTGGTACGCTTGAAGCTGTCCCAGAGGCTCCTTACACTATCTTCATATTTTTGGATTCTTTTTTCTTTTTGCTTTTTCGGTTGGGTATTTTTTGTTTCTTCGTATTTCAAATCTTTGACTTGATTCTTGGGATCCTCTTGTCTGCTGTTGGACCTCTGTATATTATTCTTTATTTCAGTCAGTGTATGCTTAATTTCTAGTTGGTCTTTTTTCATATCCTCTAGGGTCTCACTAAATTTATCGGCAGTTTCCAGAAAATTCTTGAAAAACCTTATAAACGTGGTTTTGAACTCTATATCCAGTAGTTTGCTTTCCTCCATTTCTGTCATTTGTGACCTGTTTCTTTGTCTCCACATTTTTTATGTTTTCCTGTGTTGGTAGAGTGGTTTTGTGTGCTAGGTGTCCTATAGGGCCCAGTGGCTCAGCCTCCCCAATTACCTGAGGTGGACACTCTTGGTGCACCCCCTTGCGGGCTTTATGCACAGTCTTGTTGTAGTTATGCCTTGATTGTTATAGGTATCACTAGGAGGAATTGACCTCCAGGCCAATTGGCTGTGAGAATCAGCTGTGTCTATGGTGGGAGAACTTCTGTGCTGAAGACACCCTTCTGGGACAAGACTTGCTTCAGTGGGGCTTTGGTGCTCACTGAGTCTGCCCCCTGAGTGTGTACCTTATGGATCTGAGAAGTTGTAATCTGGATGGTCTCACTCTGACCACTGGCTACACTGGCTCTTGGATCTAAGGAGGTGCTAATTTAGCCTCTGCCTGAGGCTACCCAGAAGGAGCTACGAAGAGATCTGCAGATTCCCCTTCCTTGTTTGGGGTTTGGAGGTGCCCAGATGAGGCCCAGCTGTGAAGCAATGCAAGCTGCTGTGGGGCCTTGGGCCTTCTCTTGGAAGTTCTGGGTATGTCTGGAACAGCTGCAATTTGTTAGGTAATTTTCAGGTGGCAAAGGGCCAGGGCATTCATATGCAAGCAGCCTGGGTGGGGCGGGGTCTCGGAATCAACAGGGTGGGGCAAGCAGCTATGGCTGATCCTCAGCCCTGCCCTAAGGGGCTTCACGTCTCAGTGTCCCGGTAATTGCTCCAGGCACCTCTGAGGGAAAGCCGCCCTCAAGTTCCAAGTTCTGCCTGCTGCCAGACAGTCCAGTTTCTCCTCGTATGAGCCCTGGGTCCCCAGAGACTTCCCAGAACCGGAGTTCAGAGCAGTCGGGAGCTTGTGACTCCCTCCCAATTCAAAAAGACAGCCACGTCCTCAGGTACCAGCCCCTTTCTGCTCGAGCCTCCGTACCTCTGCACTTTACTTCCACAGCTCCTCTGAGTCTCGGTATGCTTTTCTCTTTCCTTCTAGTTGTAGAATTTCCACTCAGCCAGCCTTCCTGTAGTTCTGGATGATGTCTGTTTTGTCTTTTCGTTGTATTTTTGAAGTTGTTGTGGGAGGCAGCAATTTCAGGTGTTTACCTATGCCGCCATCTTGGTTTTCTGCTTTACAAATTTTAGAGTCAGCTTTTAATTTTCCACCAAAAAAAGGGACAAAGAATGTGTGGAGATTTTGATTGGTTAGATTGCATCTGGAAATCAATTTGGAGAGAACTGGTATTTTTATAATATTGAGTCTTCCAGTTCATAAACTTAGCAAATACCACTATTTGTTTACATCTGCTTCAACTTAAAAAAATATATATTAGATAGTTTCCTGTAGAGGTCTTGTTAGATTAATTCCTAAGTGCTTTATGTTATTGTAAATGATATCTATTTATAGTTTAATTTAAGGTTTCTTGTTGACAGTATAATGAAATTAAATTGATTTTTGCACATTAACTTTTTGCCCAATGAATTTGCAAAATTTATTAGTTATAATACTAATCTGTAGATGATGTTGTGTTTCTACATACATATTCATACAAGCAATACATTTTTTCATGAATATGTGTGTGTATCTGTATGTAATACAAAAGCTTGTTAGGAGATTGCAGCAATAGGATGCCTCATATGTAACTACAAATTAATCTAGCAGTTGTGGTGTCCACTCAACGTCTACTCTGATCTTTCCTCTTTTTCTCAATTTCACATGTCTACATCTTTTGCCTGTAAAGCTACTCAGAAAAGCATCACCACTTACACCACCTATAGTATTAAGTAGGTCTGTCTCTAGATAATTCTAAAATGTCCAATCTTTTCCTGGCTGATGTTGCTCAGTGGTTGAGCATCAACCCATGAACCAGGAGGTTAGCAATTCCATTCCCAGAGTTCATGCCCAGGTTACAGGCTCAATCCCCAGTAGGGGGCATGCAAGAGACAGCGATTGATGTTTCTTTCTCATCGATGTTTCTATCTCTCTATCCCTCTTTCTTCCTTTCTCTCTAAAATCAATAAAAACATATTTTCAAAAATTGTTTCAATTAAAAATAAATTAAATGCCCAGTCTTTGGTGTGTTGGACCTGTACTAGGTCCCATGAAGAGACAAAGGAAAGGGCCTCCCTACTCTGTGTAACATTGTGTTGCCTGGGTACTAAAACTGATTTTTCTGTGCATTTTCTTGAATGTTCCCTGTAGTTTCTAGCTCGCTCACCCATCTCTAACCACAAGATGTCACTCAGTCCCCAAGGTTGGGGCCACACCCTATATCATCACCTTTATCTTTTTTCTTCATCTCTTTTGGTTCCTCTCTGCAGAATTAAAAAAACAACATTTACCATAGTTTATGTTGGAGGAAAATGTATACTGGTATGTGGAGGGTGAAGGATATATAGGGAGCTCATTAAACTGGCTGCAGCCAATGTAAATTTTCCATTGTAATTTCATAATAGTAAACTTTTTGATGTCTCTTAATTTAATTGATCTTTCTTAGAATGGTGTGAGTTATGTGGGGTTGTAGATACAAATACACAAATATTAGGATAATAGAAAGGGGCTGTTTGAAATGAAACTGTAAATAGACTAAAGAAATTGGGACTCCTCCCAGGTTCGATTCTGGTCAAGAGCACATACCTCAGTTGTAGGCTTTTCCCCTGCTAGGCCCTGGTTGG
Source organism: Myotis lucifugus (assembly GCF_000147115.1). Taxonomy (NCBI): domain Eukaryota; kingdom Metazoa; phylum Chordata; class Mammalia; order Chiroptera; family Vespertilionidae; genus Myotis; species Myotis lucifugus. Next base: position 28,985,713 of record NW_005871050.1, on the reverse strand, counting down.
GAGGGGGAAGGAGGGTCGTGCAGGAGGCAACCAATTGATGTGTTTCACTCATATCGATATTTCTGTCTGTCTTTCCCTCTCTCTTCCACTCTCTCTAAAAATCAATGGAAAAATATCCTCGAATGAGGATTAAATAAAATAAAAAAGAAATTGGGACTCTTTCAGCATAAAGTTAAACATATCCTTATCATATAATCCAGGCATTCTACCTCTTTAGGTGCCAGCTTATTGCCTACATTACTGGTCAAGCCACTCTTTGCATGTTATCTGGGTCAGGCATATGACTGATAATGCTTCTACTAATCTTTCAGGAAATTGCACTTCATATAATGCAGATTTGTGCAGTCTTCTTTTTAATTTTTTTCCGTTCTATTTAATTTATTGGGGATGATACTGGTTAACAAAATTATACAGGTTTCAGATGCACAATTTTACAACACATCATGTGTACACTGCATAATGTGTTCACCAACCCAAGTCAAGTTTCTGTCCATCACCATTTATACCCCTTTTGTGTATTCTTCTGTGCACAAAATACATACTAGTAGTCCCCAGTCTAGTCAATTGGATATTGGAGGAAAACTGTCATTTTCCAACCTTTACTGGATGTTCTCCAACTTGGAAGCATCTAGTTCAGACTATTTCAACTATATGTAAAATGAAACTAACTTAAATAATAAAAAGAACTATTGTCTCTTGCAACCAAAAGTCAGATTTCAACTGAGGTTTAATTTAACAGCTCAATATCACTATTGTCTCTTAATCTTTATTTTCTGCCTTCACTGATGCCTACTTCATTTGTGACTGGCTATCCATGTAGTAACAAAATGACTTCTGGAGGCTGGCTTCTTCATCCTCCATGAGAAGGAACAAGAAATCTGTCCCTATGTGGAAAACTAGAGCTTTAGCTGTGTTCCTCTCAGGATAGCCCTGCCTTCATCAGTTTGAGGTGAGTGCAATCTTCCTTTTCAATTGCTCCGTTTTTTTACTGTCTTTATTTTTTAAATAAAAACATCTTTATTATTTTTCTCAGTAGAAAAAAATGGTATTTGCACATTGTAAAAAATTAAACAATGTTGGAGAATGTAAAGAAGAAAGTATTTTATATACTTTTAGATTGGTGATGTTAAACTCTTTAAAAATCATATTTGTTGCCAATATTTTTTTATTCATCATTTGCCTTTTTAAAAATTACAGAGGTTACTGGGGGGTAGGGGAGGCCAGGGGATTGTCAAGGGCGGGGGAAAAAAAGGAGAAATATGTAATACTCTTTGTAATAATTTAAGCAATAAAAAAAAGAATAAAAAAAATTACAGAGGTTTTAGACTCAAATCTTCTTTGAAACTTTAAAAAATGATTCTGAAGTCCATCTGGAAGAATAAATATTCAAGAACAGCCAGGAACTTTCTAAAAAATGAACAGTAATAAGATATTAAAATGTGTGGTCCTGGCACAGAAACGCAGAGTGATCCAATGACCATGGTAGAAAGTATATGTGGACATTTAGTACATAATAGAAGTAGCATTTTATATCAATGGGAATAAGATAAATTATTAAATAAATGATCTTGAAAGAACTAGCTAGCCATTTGGAAAGAATAAATAAAGCTGAATCCCAGCCTCATTCTTTATACTGAGTTAAATTCCAGAGAGATCAACAATTTAAATGTAAAAACTAGAACTATAAAACTAATGGGGGGGGAATGAAGATTTTTATTATCCAGGCAAAACAGCAGTCTTTCTTATCATGAGTCAGAAGCCATAAATATAAAGGAGAAAACATGATACATTTTATTTTATAAAAAATCTAAAACTCCTGTAATTTTAGACTGTCTTTACACAGTATCTCCAGCCTTAAACCCTACGCAGATACCCTTTTACCCTCGCTCTAGTTAGGAAGAAGTGTACAGTAATCCTCTCCTTATATGAGTCCAATACCATCCCACGTTGATGCCTGAAACTGCACACACATACCTTTTCATTTAAAGGAAGCACTTTATGGCTTCTCTTTGGCACATCCGAATTGCCAGCATCACTACCCTTGTGCTTTGGGGTCATTATTAAGTAAAATAATGGTTACTTGAACTCAAGCACTGTGATAACACAACAATCAATCTAATAACTGAGAAATCTACTAAGTGATTAATGGGCGGGTAGCATATACAGCATGGAGATGCTGAATAAAGGAATGATTCACATCTCAGGTGGGATGCATCAGAATGGCACAAGCTTTCATCATGCTACTTAGAATAGTACACAATTTAAAACGTATGAATTGCTCATTTTTTTGAATTTTCTGCTTAATATTTTCAGACCATGGTTAACCACGACTAACTGAAACCGTGGAAAGGGAAACTGCAGATAAGATGTATATTTTGCACATCTCAGTGACTCAATACTCTTTGAGTTTTCAAATATTTACTCTTTCTGAAGCTTTACTTTCCCTGGATAATATGAATTACTCTAGGTTTTTTATCTTTTTTTTCCTTCTCATTTCTATATCCGGTGCATGCCACTCTTGCTATATCTCAGTAGAATGTCCCAGTCAGAGTTTATATGCTTCTACCCTTGGTTCTGGAATAGGACTCTCTGAGAACATTCTCAGTTCTTTATGCCTCATGATCCAGAAGAGGCTAAATTGTTTTCCACACTATCTGTTCCAATAACAGGTCTAATTTGTTTCATGTGAAATGACTAGACTTTGGGTTGTAGAAGTGTCTTCATACCCAAGGAATCTGGGCATATCAAATAACACCTGTCCCTCCCTCTCTAGGCAAAGATTCAGTCTTTTTTTAAAATGTAGAGTATTAGAGAGTAATCTTAAAATTTTCTTGCCATGTACTCCTCTCTTCCTTTTCCTTCTCTCCCCGCACCCAACTCCTTTTCTAATACCTCCCATAACTTGAAGAATAATACCTTCAGGAAATGTTAGTAAGTCCACATTCACATACTCATCCTTCCTGAAAAAATCAGTCACTATATATTTGCTGACTAAATGAATGTGTGAATTAGTGAAAATATAGCTGTTTTATATTAAGTGAAAAATCAAGTTATAAGACATGCATAATAGTATCTTTTCTCTGTAAAAAAATATCATATATATTTGAATATGCCCAGATGCATAGAAGAAAAGTCTAGAATTATACAAAAAAAACCCATTTAAAAAATATATATATTCTTATTGATTTCAGATAGGAAGGGAGAGGGAGCGAGAGATAGAAGCATCAATGATGAGAGAGAATCATTGATCGGCTGCCTCCTGCACGCCCCCTACTGGGGATCGAGCCCACAACCGGGCATGTGCCCTTGACCGGAATCAAACCCAGGACCCTTCAGTCTGCAGGCCTATGCTCTATTCACTGAACCAAACTGGTTAGGGCCACAAAAAAACTTTTAATAGTTTACCTCTGAAGAAGTTTTAAAAATTTTCAACTTTTTACATTTACCTCCTTCCTTCCTCTTCCTTCCATTTCTTTCTTTCCTTTCTTGATTATTTATTTTATTTATTTTTTTCTATCACAATCACATATTACATTTTTAAATAAGCTTTTTTATTTTGGAATAATTTTAGATTTACAAAAAAAGTTGTCAAAATACTATATCTTTTCAGTTGATCTTAATGTTATCATCTTACATTAACGTGGCATATTTGTCAAAACTAAGAAACCAACTAGCTCCTTACTTTAATCATATTTTACCAGTTTTTATGTTAATTCCATTTTTCATTTCCAGAATCCAATCCAGATACCATGTTACACTTAGTTATCATAGCTCCTTAGTCTGCTCTGCTCTGTGACAGTTTCTTTCCTCATTTTTAATGACTTGACAGTTTTGAGAAGTACTGAGCAGATATTTTGTAGAATGTCCCTTAGTTTTGTTTATCTGATATTTTTATTGTAATTGGATGACAATTATGAGTTTTTGTAAGAAGATACCATGGAAATGATGTGTCCTCTTTGCATCATAGCATATCAGGAGTACATGATATCAACATGAATTATTTCTGCTGATATTAACCTTGATCACTTGGTTAAATTGTGTGTCAGTTTACTATTTTTTCCCTTTCCAGTATGTATTCATTTTATAATAAAATAACTAATAACATATTTTTCAAAGTAGAGAAAATGATTCCAAGGACCAAATGGATCCCTGCAGATTCGTGGTTTCCCAACCTATCCAGAGCCTTTTCCAAGAGTGTCAGACACTGAAATGTTATTTCCCAGAAAACGAAGCAATATGACTTACTGGAAATTTTTTTTATTTACTTTTCCGACAAAATTAAATTTCACTCATATTGTTCCTATACTTCCCCTCAGGAATATAGTACTTGCTTTGTTGAAACAGTTTGAGTAGTAATGGAAAAAGAAAGTTTCCATTTTGTTTTATAGCAATCTAAAAAAGGATGACTTTAACTTGATTCTTGAAAGTAGCTTGAAGCATTCTATTAGGATCATAGACCACAGCTGTGCTAAATGCACCTTTACACTTATGGTATGTTATCATAGAATGTTTTTCTGTTACTTTCACAACTGAAATGACATAACAAGGCCTCATTCTGGTTGAAGTTTAAAATTTAAATAATGCCTTTGTAGGAAAATTACTATGATTCGCTAAAGGAATATAGAAGAGAGGCATTGTTTTTGAGTACTACAATTCTTTAATCTCAACTCCAAAGAGAAATGATCTGTGTTCCACTTCCCCCAAATACTGTATACTATTTAAAAGCATAAGCTTGTTCTGGATACAGTATTTACTAAATGCGTAGGTCCCATAATGTTTCTGTAACTTAGATTCCTCACCTGTAAAAATTAGAATAATAAAAAATACAGTACCTACTTTATAGAATGAGGAATATTATCTTCCTTTTGAATTGACCCTTTTATCATTATGAAATGTGTCTCTTTATCTCCATTAATGCTTCTTTCCTTAAAGAGTACTTTTCTGACATTAATATAACCATGACACTTTATTGTTGTTAGTCTTTGCATGGTATATTTTCCAGCCTTTAAGTTTCTTTTTATTTCTCATTTCATTCTCCTTCTTAATCAGTAAATTATGTTCTTTATACAAGTTTGTATGCATGATACATTTTACAGCTCAATAATGGGAGAAAAGCACAATAAAGGGATGTTTTTCTTATTGAAAATTACTTTAAAGATGTTTCAAACAGAAATGAGTAGCAAGGAAAATAAGAACCATTAAAATTACTAGTAATACGCATTATTTTTCCTTTGCTATTAGCTGTTAACATAAAAACATTCAAACCTGTAAAGAATTTTTGTGAGTTTATTTGAGCCAAACTGTTGACAATTGCCGGGAAGCAGAATCTCAAAGGATTGGGGTAATGCTCTGGAGAATGGCGGTTTTTTCACCTATTTTTATACATTGCAATCAAAAGAGGAGACATGGGTGGGTTACATGAAATCTACTGGTGACAGATTAGAGAGGCAGGAGAAAGCAAAGCGGGGAAACCTCTGGGATTGGATAAAAAGTAAAATGATAGACACATTACTTCTTTTACTTAGGTGGGTGCAGGATAGTTAACAGTCAACAATTAACATGATAGTGCTCGCTTCGGCAGCACATATACTAAAATTGGAACGATACAGAGAAGATTAGCATGGCCCCTGCGCAAGGATGACACGCAAATTCGTGAAGCGTTCCATATTTAAAAAAAAAACAATTAACATGATAACAATAACAATGAAGGAATTTATGGTCTCTGTTCTGGAACCAAGGCACATTAGGTTGTGCCCCAAGGGGTCTGGTAAAAAGGGAAGTTACAAGTTACCCAGACATTTCAAGGGTATGTTATCATAGATGCAAAAAGACAGATAGGCTCAGTTAAGGTAAAGGTTGACCTTGTCCAGGGAGATATCAGCCTAGGAGGTAACTACCCACCATAACTGCTTTTAGTTAGTTTAATTTCAGACCATTCTTTGTGGTTACTTTAGGTCTTTGAGTTTGCAAGATTGCCATGCAGGCCTTCCCTGAGCTTGTCAGGTTAGCATGTGGCCCCTTTCATCACATAGCCAACTCCTTTACTTATATTTTCCCTCATTTGCAGAAAGGACAAGAAAATATTTTAAGTTGTCACAATTTCATATATCAGATTATCTAGCAAAGAAATAAAGGTGATTTTCATGTTTTCCACAGAGATAACTTCTTATTTTCAAGAAGGGCAGTTTTCTGCCTCAAAAAGTGTTATTCTGGGAATAAGTTAAATCCCACTTACTGAGAAAATGGTATATAAACAGAAAGAGTTTAAACATAAAGAAGTTCAGTGATCATAAAGTGAATTTAAATTTTCACCACTCTCCATTATAATACAATTATATACAAAAGCATAATTAAGCAATAGTAATAACCAACAATTACTGAGTGCTTGCTCTTTGTTAGTTATCTAAGCTTGATATACATATTAAGTCATTTTGTGTGGCAGAATGCATGGGAGAACGATCAGCCAGCACTCTGAGGGAGGAAAGTTAAACCTTTATTTCGCGGATCTGCTAGTCCAGTGGAATTCCGGATCCAAAGCCTGAACTGAACTCATACAGAGGTTCTGATCTATATATCTCCTCCTGTGGTGGGCCCCTGACGGTTCCCGCAGCTCCACCCAACCCAGTCTTGGCAGGGCCTTGGGGGCATGCTCCACAGCTCCGCCCAAGTGAGAATGGGGAAGTAAGACTACAGCTTTAACCAGATACTGAACTAAGTCAGAATGGGGAAGTAAGACTACAGCTTTAACCAGATACTGAACTAGGTTGCAAGCCCCCCATTTTTCTTTTCAATTTAATCACACTGAGGCATAAAGAAATCAAATCACTAGACAGTGGAACTGAGCTTATGCTCCTTACAACTGTGTCCAAGGAGTTGCTCCAATTGAACTGAGCTTATGCTCCTTACAACTGTGTCCAAGGAGTTGCTCCAATTGAGTTGTCCACCCTTAAGTTTCAATTCATCTGTATTCTTATATGTAAAACTAGAGGCCCGGTGCACAAAATCCATGCATGGGGCGGGGGGTTCCTTCAGCCCTGCCTGCACCCTCTCCAATCGGGGACCCCTTGGGGGATGTCCAACTGCCAATTTAGGCCCAATTCCTGTGGACATCCCTCTCACATTCTGGGACTGCTGGCTCCTAACCGCTCACCGGCCTGCCTGCCTGATTGCCCCTAACCACTCTGCCTGCCTGCCTGATTGCCCCTAACCTCTCTGCCTGCCTTCCTGATTGCCCCTAACAGCCTCTGTCTGCCTGCCTGATTGTCCCTAACCACCTCTGCCTGCCTGATCACCCCTAACTGCCCTCCCCTGCAGGCCCAATCTCACCCCCAACTGCCCTCCCTTGCTGACCTGTTTGCCCCCAACTGCCCTCCCCTGCCAGCCTGATCTCGCCCCCAACTGTCCTCCCCTGCTGGCCTGATCTCGCCCCCAACTGCCCTCCCCTGCCTGGCTTTATTGCCCCCCAACTGTAAGGTCTGGGGCTGGGAAAATAGGGTCTTTTCCTGATCCCACCAGCTGAGTTGGACAAAACAACCCCAGAACTGCCGAGCCACATCCTGCTGGACAATAGCTGCCATCCTGCGACCCACCAGAGCATCCTGTTGTGCTGATGGCCAATAAATAACCACCGGAGACTTCTCAAGATGGCCAAGGGTGCAGCTGCACCAACTTCCCGCTCATCAATCACCCGCCACAAGCTACCTCAGATAAGCCTGATTGGTCCAACAGCAGCATAAAAAATCTCTGCCAGGCATAGGCGGGTGTGACTCCCCCGGCCTGCACCCCCAGACCGTGGGACCTCACCCGAGAGCTTCCAATAAACTCGATATTTCGCTCTTACCCTGCTTGTCTTGGTCAATTTATTGGCTTTGGTCAGATTAAATCTTAAATCTCAGATTAAACCTTACATTAAACCTAACACCAACTCCCCTCCTCTGCCAGCCTGGTCACCCCCAACTGCCTTTCCCTCCTGGCCTGATTACCCCTAAGCCCCTGCCGGCTTGATCTTGACCCCAACTGCCCTCCCTTGACAGCCTGATCACCCCTAACTGCCTCTGCCTTGGCCCCCACCACCATGGCTTTGTCCAGAAGGAAGTCAGATATCTGAAAGTTGGCCGGTCGACCCAGTCTAATTAGCATATTACCCTTTTAGTAGTATAGATTATATAGGATAGAATTGCTTAAATGGGGGGGAGGGAGCCTTTTTCAGCAGGAGGAGATGCTCTTGGCAGACAAAAATACATAATCCCTATATCTGGACTGATAGCCAGCCATATGCACTATACTGCCAAACTGGTCATTAAAAAATTGAACCATTTTCTTACACCTTACACAAAACAGCTGTTGCCCTTAAAACCCCTCCTTAGCGCCCACCTTAGGTTCTGCCTTCGCAGTTCACCCAGATTAGGTTCTGATTGGTTGGTTTCTATGCCAGTCAGTGTCTCTGGGCCTATCTCCGGGCCTCTCTCCGGGCCTGATCCGCACCCTCCACTGTAGCTGCTGATCAGGCCCCGCCTCTCTCTCTCTCTCTCTCTCTCTCTCTCTCTCTCTCTCTCTCGGCCTTGCCAGCAGTCGTGGCAGCTGTGGGTCAGGCCCTGCCTCTCTCTCTGGGCCTGATCCTCAGCCACTGTGGCAGCGGCGAGGTCGTGATGGGCCCCTGGCCTTTTATAATGTAGATGTCCCTTGGAAAAGCCATTTAGTTTATTTATATTAATTTAATTAATGTTATACAGGATGTCCCAAAAATGTACACACTAACAGCTGATAGCTCAATTTGTAAAATTAAATATATTTTAATAAACACTGGAGAACAGTAGGGAGGGCGAAGTCATGAAAATAGCTACCCAGCTCCCAGGGGCGACAGGCTGGCAGGCAAATTGAGAGAGGAGGGAGCGCTGGGCTACAGGAAGGTCTGTTCCCTCAGAATGTAGAGGACCCAAATCCAGGCTGGGCTCCACAGCCCAGGGCACCAGAGCCCAGACCCATGGCCCACGTAACATCCAGCCAGGAAAGGTGGCAGGGTTGCTGGCTATGGGTGGAGGTCTAGAGCCAGACAGAGAAAACCTGCAGTTCCGTTTGTTTGATTGTTTTGTTTGTTTTTGGAGGCTGGAAGTGGAAGCATTGTGGGGGGGGGGGGGGT
>NW_005871050.1:28955777-28976417 GCF_000147115.1 Myotis lucifugus | reverse complement strand
TGGAAAAACAGCAGCCAGGAACAAACCGAAATAACCATTTTTATTGAGAGGAGTTAGCTGCTGCCAATAGCCACAGGACAGATAAAGGTAAAAACCCTGCCCTAGGTGATACAGCCCACCCCACCCTGAGGAGCCCTGCATGCCACATGCTGCATTTTGAGCTTTTCAGAGTAATCAAAAGCAAAGGCCAAGCTTATGGGTTTGAATAGCCTCAGGAGCCCTCAGTGACTGGATTGGGGGAGGGGCCATCTGCCACATTATCTGGGGAACCAGACCAGTAATTTCTCTACATGGGAGAACTGATAAAAACTCCAGTTTTCCAGCTGACCTTATTGGTCTCCATACAAGGATCTCTATCCAGCCAAGGGCAGGGTAATACTTTGGGCCACTTGCAGAGAAGTAGCTCTGGGACAGGGAAACACCCACCATATTGCCTGAAAGTTAAACAGCACCTCCCCCACCTAAAGCCTTATGAGAAACAGACTTTTGAGTGATTAAGATTGACAGCTGGCTAGCAGACAAAGGTAGGCAGAGGCAGAGCTCAGGAAACCGAGGGAAGTTTGCTGTCCCAGTCCTGGGTCCCTTGTTGCTAACAAACCTACTTTAGAGGGCAGATTGGTTCCTCCTACTGGCAGCCAAGGCCTGTGGAGACAGACATAAAAGGTGGATCAGTAGATCACTTGGAGCTTCAAGCAGGTTGCTGAAAGCTAAATGACAGTGTCAGACAATGGTTAGCATCTAACAGGAAGCCCAGAATTGGCAGAGAAAACAGAAGAGTAGGATCCAAAGCAGGCTCCCATGGAACACTGAACTCTGCTGAAATGAATAACTCTTCACTATTTTTTTACTTTTTTTCCTTTCTCTTTTTCCCTACCTTTTGTCTTTTCTTTTTTTAATGTTTTCTATTTCTTTTCTTTTATCCCCTTTTTAAATTTAGCTTCTTTTTCTATCTGCTTTATTGTTTTGTTATTATTCTAGTCTCTGTTGTTTCCTTCATATATCTATTTTTCCTCTTCCCTTTTTCTACTCAATTTTTTCTTTTTGTATTTTATTTTCTCACTATTCAATTTTTTTTCTTTCTCTCGGGATTTCTCTCTCTCTCTCTCTCTCTCTCTCTCTCTCTCTCTCTCTCTCTTTTACTTATTTTAGGTCTATCTGCTTTCTCCTCTATTTTCCCTTTCAAACTTTTTTCTTGTCTTTTCATTTCTTTTCTCCCTTCTTTATTTTAAACCATTTTCTTTCCCTTATTTCTTTCATTCTTTATTCTTATTTTCATTATTTAAGCTCTACATCTACATATTCTGCCCCTCTTTTCTTGTTATTTTTTTGTTTGTGCTTTTTTGTTGTTTGATGTTTGTTTTGTTTTTTCCTAATAATCTTTCTTTCTTTTTTTCTATTATTCTTACTCTCTTTTTTCTTTCCTAATTTTCTCTTCTTTGGTGATTGTTTTTGTTGGTGCTGTAGGGGTCTTGTGTACATTTTGGTTTTGTTTCTCCTGTTCCATGTTTGTGTGTGTGTGTGTGTGTGTGTGTGTGTGTGTTGTATTTTGTTCTGTTTGGTTAGCACTTCAACAACAGCTCACACAACATGGTCACAGGTGAGCCATATAGTCAACCAGCCTGAGAGGAGACTCCACCCAAATGGGACAATACCATTCAAGACCCAACTACAACAGGAAAACCCAAATAACTCATTTAAGGGGCTTTCCTAGAGCACCCAGCTCAGGAAAGGTAAGAGATTGCATTACTGGATCCCATAAAACACCTGCTACATAAGACCACCCCACAAAATCTGGGAGGCATAGCAGTTTGATCTAATACATATAAATAAAAACAAAGGGACAGAAAAAATGGAATGACAAAGGAACAACCCCCAAATGAAAGAAAAGGAGGAATCTTCAGAAAATTAACTAAATGAAATGGTGGTAAAAAATTTGTCAGATAAAGAATTCAAAGTAGTGGTAATTAAAAGGGCAAGGACTATGCCCTCCATCTTGCCTCAGGGTAAGGGCTACGCTCTCCATCTTACCCTGGATCCTCCATTTTTAGGCAGCCATGTGCTCAGCAAGGCTTCTTCCCGGAAGCCCAAGCCTCTGCTAGCCACACCCAGGACTTCTTTAAACTAACCAATGACAATCAAGGGAAGTGCGCACCATAGATATGACCACATCCTGTGTAACAAGACACCAACTTGCGCCTGGCCAATCGGCAGGGCCCACAGTCCTTTCTCCTCCCCTTACTCCAACCCCCTATAAAACCCCTCTTCCCACAGGGCTAGCTCTCTCTCTGCCACTTGCTGCTGCGTCAGTAGGGAGGGTAGGGGAGCCAAGCCCGGGCTTGAATACTCTTATGCTTTTGCATCGGACACGGCTGGCTCCCCGGTGTGGTTTCTTGGGGATCCTGAAATCTGGGCATAACAGTAATAAGAGTTCTCAAAGAATTCAGTAGGACTACAGCAACTTAATGAGAATTATATGGGTCTTAATGAGAGCTACACCAAAATGAAAAGAGATCTTAAACCAATAAATAAGAATCTACTAGAAATGAGGAATGACATAGTGGAAATAAAGAACACCCTGGAAGGATTCAAAAGTATACTAGAAGAAGTTGAGGACCAAATCAGTGAATTAGAAGACAAGGTAGAAAAAAACACCAACTCAGAGCAGCAAATGGAAAAAAAAATTGAAGCAGGAGAAGAGTCTAAGGGAGCTTTGGGACAACATGAAACGTAACAACCTTCTTATTATAGGATTAACAGATGGAGCAGAATCCAAGAAAGGAATAGAGAACCTGTTTGAAGAAATAATGGCAGAAAATTTCCCTATCTTAGTGAAGGAAAAAGTCACCCAAGTTTAGGAAACACAGAGTCCCAATCAAGATGAACCTCAAAAGACCAACACCTAGGCACATATTAATTAAAATGGCAAATATTAAAGACAAAGAAAGAATCTTAAAGGCTGCAAGTGAGAGACAGAAAGTTACCTACAAGGGAGCTCCCATTAGACTGTCAGTTGATTTCTCAATAGAAACACTTCAGGCCAGAGGGAATGACATGACGTATAAAAGATAATGAAAGCCAAGGGACTAAACCTAAGACTATCCAGCAAGGCTATCATTCAAAATTGAAGGTGAAATAAAGAGCTTCACAGACAAAAAAAGGCTAAAAGAATTTATTACCACCAAACCAGCACTGCAAGAAATGCTAAAGGGACTGGTGTAAGAAGAAGAAATAGAGAGAAAGAAAAGAACACAGGCATAAAGGATAAGAATGGCAACAAATAAGTACCAATCAATAATAGCCTTAAATGTATATGGATTAAATGCTCCAATAAAAAGACATAGGGTAGCTGAATGAATAAGAAAACATGACCTTATATATGCTGTCTACAAGAGACCCACCTCAAAACAAAGGACTCACACAGAATGAATGTGAAGGGATGGGAAAAAATTTACCTGGTAAATGGAAATGAAAAAAAAAATCTGGGTAGGAATACTCATACCTGTCAAAATAGACTTCCATGTGAAGACCATAACAAGTGATAATGAAGGCCACTTAATAATACTAAAGGGATCAATACAACAGGAGGATATAACTCTGGTAAAAACATATGCACCCAATAGAGGAGCATCCAAATATATAAAAAAGCTTCTGGAGCATTTTAAGGGAGAGATTTACAGCAATAAAATCATAGTAGGGGACTTCTACACCCCACTACCATTACTGGATATATATTCTAGACAAAAATCAACAAGGAAACAGTGATTCAAAATGATACACTGGATCAGATGGAAAGAATTGACATTTTCAGAACATTTTAACCCAAAGCTACAGAATATACATTCTTCTCAATTGCACAAGGGACACTTTCAAAGATAGACCACATGTTAGGACACAAACTAAATCTCTACAAGTTCAAGAAGATTAAATAATATCAAGTATCTTCTCAGATCACAAATGAATGAAATTAGAAATCAACTGCAGTAAGAACACTCAAAAACACATGAAGGATAAATAGCATGTTGTAAACAACGAATGGATCACTAATGACATCAAAAAAGAAATAAAAAACTTCCTGGAAAAAATTAAAATGAACATGCAACAACCCAAAATCTATGGGACACAGTGAAAGCATTTGTGAGAGGGAAGTTCATAGCACTATAGGCCTACTTCAAAAAACAAAAAAAAATTAATAAGTTATCTAACCCTACAACTTGAAGAATCAGGAAGAGGGCAAGAAGAAAAACCCAGAGGAAATAGAAGGAAGGAAATAATAAAGATCAGAATGGAAATAAATGATATAGGGACTCAAAAAACAATGAAAAAGATCAATAAAACCAAGAGCTGGTTCTCTGAAAAGATAAACAAAATTGATGAAACTCTAGCCAGACTAATCAACATACAAAGAGAGAAGACCCAAATAAAATCAGAAATGAAAGAGGTAAAGTAACAACTGACCCCACAGAAATACACAAGACCATAAAAAGTTAATAATAATACTATTAATGACTATATTTCCACAAACCAGACAATCTGGATGAAATGGACAAATTTCCAGAAAAATACAATCTTCCAAAACTCAATCAGGAAGAATCAGAAAACCTGAATAGGTCGATAACTACCGATGAAATTAAAGCAGTAATAAAAACTAAAAAACTTCCAATAAGCAAAAGCCCTGGTCTGGACAGCTTCACAGGGGAGTTTTACCAAACATTCAAAGAAGAACTAACACCTATGCTCCTCAAACTATTCCAAAATTCCAAGAGGAATCAACACTTCTAAGCTTTTTCTATGCAGCCAGCCAGCATTATTCCAATTCTAAAACCAGATAAAGACACTACAAAGAAAGAGAACTAGAGGCCAATATCCCTAATGAACATAGATGCTAAAATCCTCAATACAATATTAACAAATTGGATCCAGCAATATATTTAAAAGATCATACACCATGACCAAGTAGTACTCATTCCAGGGGTGCAAGGGTGGTACAATACTTGCAAATCAATAAATGTGACACATCAATAAACAATTGAAAGATAAAAATCACATGACCATATCAATAGATGCAGAAAAAGCATTTGACAAAATCCAACACCCTATTTTGATAAAAACTCAGCAAAGTAGAAATAGAGGGATCATACCTCAACATAATAAAAGCCTTATGTGACAAACCTACAGCCAATATCATACTCAATGGAAAAATATTAAAACCATTTCCCTTAAGAACAGGAACAAGATAAGGATATCCACTTTCACCACTCTTATTCAACACTAGAGGCTGCACTGGTGGGGTCCCTCAGCCTGGCTTGCGGGATTGGGCTGAAACTGGCTCTCCAACATTCCCCAAGGGGTCCTGGATTGTGAGAGGGTGCAGGCCAGGCCAGGGGACCCCACCGGTGCACAATTGGGGCCAGGGAGGGACTGTGGGAGGGCTTCAGGGCGTGTTCAGCCTGTCTCGCCCAGTCCTGATCAGCTGGACCCCAGCAGCAAGCTAACCTACCTGTCAGAGCATCTGCCCCCTGGTGGTCAGTGCACGTCATTGGTTGAACAGTCAAACCAATGGTCGGACATTTAGCATATTAGGCTTTATTATATAGCACTAGAGGCCTGGTGCACGAAATTCGTGCATGGCGGGGGGTGGTGGAGTCCCTCAGCCTGGCCTGCACCCTCTCCAATCTGGGACCCCTGCCTGCCTGATCACCCCTAACCACCTCTGCCTGCCAGCCTGATCCTCCTAACTGCTCTCCCCTGGTGGCCTGATCCCCCTAACTGCTCTCCCCTGTCAGCCTGATTCCCCTAAGTGCTCTCCCCTGATGGCCTAATCCCACTAACTGCTCTCCCCTGATGGCCTGATCCCACTAACTGCTCTCCCCTGCCGGCCTGATTGCCCTACCTGCTCTCCCCTGACAGCCTGATCCCCCTAAGTGCTCTCCCCTACTGGCCTAATCCCCCTAACTGCTCTCCCCTGCTGGCCTGATCCCCCTAACTGCTCTCCCCTGCTGACCTGGGTCCCCTAACTGCCCTAACTGCTCTCCCCTGCCGGCCTGATTTTCCTAACTGCTCTCCCCTGCTGGCCTGATTGCCCTAACTGGTCTCCCCTGCCAGCCTGATCCCTTTAACTGCTCTCCCTTGTTGGCCTGATCGCCCCTAACCGCCTCTGCCTCAGCCCCTACCACCATGGCTTTGTCTGGAAGGACGTCCAGAAGGATGTCTGGAAGATGTCTGGTCTAATTAGCATATTACCCTTTTATTAGGATAGATAGTACTGGAAGTCCTAGCTCTAGTGATCAGACAAGACGAAGAAACAAACGACATCCAAATTGTAAAGGAGGAAATAAAATTCTCACTATTCACAGATGACATGATATTGTACACAGAAAACCCTAAAGCAGCGGTTCTCAACCTGTGGGTCACGACCATCGGAAAACACATATAGCATATCAGATATTTACATTATGATTCATAACAGTAGCAAAATTACAGTTATGAAGTAGCAACAAAAATAATTTTATGGTTGGGGGGGTCACCACAACATGAAGAACTGTATTAAAGGGTTGCAGCATTAGGAAGGTTGAGAACCACTGCAAAGGCTCCACCAAAAAACTACTAGATTTAATAAATGAATTTGGCAATGTAGCAGGATACAAAATCAACACCCAAAATTTGATGGCTTTTTTATACACCAACTAGAGGCCCAATGCACGAAATTCATGCAAGAGTAGACCTTCCTTCCCGCAACTGCCGGCACCAGCTTCCCTTTGGCACCCAGAACCCAAGCTTCCCTTGCAGCCCGACTTTGTCTGGAAGGTCATCTGGAAGGATGTCTGGAAAGACATCCAGTCTAATTAGCATTAGCATATTACACTTTTGTTATTATAGATAATGAATTCTCAGAAAGAGAAACTAAACAATCCCATTTACCATTGCAAGAAAAATATTAAGATACTTAGGAAAAAACTTAACCAAGGAGATAAAAGACTTGTACTCAGAAAACTACAGAAAATTGAAAGAAGAGAAAGAGGAAGATATAAATAAGTGGAAGAATATACAGTGTTCATGGATGGGTAGAATTAACATCATTAAAATGTCCATACTACCCAAGGCAATCTACAGATTCAATGCAATCCCTATTAAAACACCAACAGTATATTTCACAGATCTAGAACAAATACTCCAAAATTTTATATGGAACCAAAAAAGACCCTGAACAGCTGTAGCTTGAGAAAAAACAAACAAAGTTGGAGGAATCACAATGCCACATATCAAGTTATACTAGAAAGCCATTGTAATCAAAATAGCCTGATAGTGGCACAAGAAACGGTATATAGATCAGTGGAACAGAACAGAGAACCCAAAAATCGACCCAAGCCATTATGCTCAATTAATATTTGACAAAGGAGGCAAGAGCATATGATGGAGTAAAGACAGTCTCTTCAATATATGGTGCTGGGAAAATTGGATAGGTACATGCAAAAAAATGAAAGTCCACCAATTTACACCATACACAAGAATAAACTCAAAATGGATAAAAGACTTTAATGTAAGTCGTGAAACTATAAAAATATTAGAAGAAACCATAGGCAGTCCAGCTGGCGTGGCTCAGTGGTTGAGGGTTGACCTATCAACCAGGAGGTCACGGTTCAATTCCTGGTCAGGGCACATGCCTGCATTGCAGGCTCTATCCCCAGTGTGGGGAGTGCAGGAGGCAGCCGATCAATGATTCTCTCTCATCATTGGTGTTTCTATCTCTTTCTCCATCTCCCTTCCTCTCTGAAATAAATAAAAACACATTTTAAAAAAGAAAACAAAAAAAGGAAGAAACCATAGGCAGCAAAATCCCAGACATCTCTCATAGCAATATGTTTACTGATACATCTCATAGGACAAGGGAAACTAAGGAGAAAATAAACAAATGTGACTACATCAAAATAAAAAGCCTCTGCACAGCAAAAGAAACCATCAACAAAATGAAAAGACAGCCCACTTCATGGAAGAACATATTTGCCAATGATTCATCTGATGAGGGGTTATTTGCAAAATATATTGGGAACTCATACAACTTAACAAAAGGAAGAAAAACAATCCAATTAAAAAATGGGCAAGGGACCTAAATAGACACTTAGACATACCGAAGGCTAAGTGGCATATGAAAAAATGCTGGAAGTCACTAATCATCTGAGAGATGCAAATTAAAATGACAATGAGGTATCACCTCACAGCTGTCAGAATGGCTATCATCAACAAATCAACAAACGAAGTGTTGAAGATGTGGAGAAAAGAGAACCCTAGTACACTGCTGGTGGGCATGCAGATTGGTGCAGCCACTGTGAAAAACAGTATGGAGTTTCCTGAAAAAAATAAAAATGGAATTCCCATTTGATCCAGTGATCCCACTCCTGGGAATATATCCTACAAATCCTGAAACTCCAATCAGAAAGAATATATGTGCCCCTATGTTCATAGCAGTACAATTTACAATAGCTAAGATTTGAAACAGCCCATGTTCCCATTAGCAGATGAGTGAATTAAAAAAGCTGTGGTATGTTTACATGATTACTATGCGGCTGTAAAAATGAAAGAACTCTTACTATTTGCAACAGTATGTATTGACCTGGAGAGTATTATGCTAAGCGAAATAAGCCAGTCAGAGAAAGACAAGTATCACATGATCTCACTCCTATGTGGAATCTAATGAACAAAATAAACTGATTAACAAAATATATCCAGAGACATAGAAGCATGGAACAGACTGTGGAATCTCAGAGGGAAGGCAGGGGTAGGTGGATGAGAAGAGATCAACCAAAGAACTTGTATGCATATATGCATAACCCATGGACACAGAAAACAGGGTGGTGAAGGCCTGGGGTAGGGGGCAGGGGCAGGCTAGCAGAGATCAGTGGAGGAAAAAGAGGATATATATAATACTTTCAACAATAAAGATTTTTTTAAAAAGATACTTATAATTTTGAAAAATTTAAAAAAATGTATTACCATGTAATTCATGCCATTCCTCTTTTGGGAATGTACCCACCAAAATTTCAAGCAGTGCCCAGAAGAGGTATTGGTACACATATTCATGGTGGTATTACTCACAATAGCTAAAAAGTGGAAACAATGTAAGCATCTATTGATAGATGAATGGATAAGTATAATCCAATATACACATACAGTGAAATATTACTCAGTCTTTAGAAAGGAAGGGATTTCTGACATATGCTAAAACATAGATGAAGCTTGGGGACATTATGCTAAATAAAATAAACCAGTCATAAAAGTCAAATACTGTATGATTCCACTTATAAGAGATACTTAGAGTAGTCAAAATCACATAGATGGAAAATAGAGTGGTAGTTGCTAGTGTTTATAGAGTCTCAATCTTGTAAGATAAAGAGTTCTGGACATGGATGGTGGTGATGTTCCACAACAACATGAATGTACTTAATGCCACTTAACTGTACACTTAAAAATTGTTAAGATGGCAAATTTATGTCATCTGTGTTTTGCCACAATAAAAAAATGTGAGACAGGCTTGTTTGGCTCTGTGATTGAGTATCGACCTATGAACCAGGAGGTCACAGTTTGATTCCTGGTCAGGGCACATGCCCGGGAGACAGCTGATAAATAATTCTCTCTCATCATTGATATTTCTATCTCTCCCTCTCCCTTCCTCTCTAAAATCAATAAAAATATATATTTTTTAAAATAGCTGCTTAGGAGGCCACTCCAGTCTTGAGTGAATTTGGAATGCAAGGGCAAAATAAAGTCAAGTCCTTGAACTGAACCCTCAGGGAGCCACCAGGCAGGTCAAACACAAAACCATAACTCTTTGAGAACAAGGTCTGTATTACCCCCATTGGAACCAGTAAGCTGGCCATTCTATGGCTCTAGCTGAGCTGTTGATTTGGGGACGGCAGGCAGGAAAGTAAAAATGCCATAACACTCTCTTACTGAAACTCAGCATCACCCCCCCCCCCTTTTTTTTAGGAAAGCAAGAATTTATTGACCTCAGCAAAAATATACTTAGGAGAGTGAACAAGGAAGAGCATAGAAGAAGCAACAGCAGAGCCTAGTCTGGGTTGCCTTAGCTCACTGGCAAGTCAGAGAATAGGGGGCATTGGAGACAGGTTCAGGGGGTTAGCATGGGATGAACTGCCACTGCCCATTGCTCCCCTGGTTGCAAGTCTCATGGGGCCCCTTAGAGGTAAGGGGATATGTGCAGGGGGAGGGGGAGAGGGAGAGGGGAAAGGGAATGGCCTGGGCGTGCTCCCCAGAGAGCATGCTGGGACCTTCATTTTCAAGGGTTTTAAAGTCTGGACATTTAGGGGAGGTTTTTGGGGTGGATCAATATAATATTCATTAGCTTTATGCTGATGTACCAAAATGAAATTTATTCTCTTAATTTGTCTGCTTTTGGATGTGGTTGGCAAATGGCACTTAATTGGATTTCTATTATCTGTCTCCCTGAGTAGTGTGATTGAAGCAATTTACCCACTGGTGGGGGAGGAAGTGAAAACCATTTACTCTTTTTTAAAAAATTTAAATTCTTTATTGTTTAATGTATTACATAAGTCTTCTTTTTCCCCCATTGACCTCTCCTCAGCTACTTCCAACCCCCAGTACATGCCCTCCCCCCGCAATCTGTGTCCATTGGTTATGCTCATATGCATGTATACAAGTCCTTTGGTTAATTTCTTACCCCCTCACATTTACTCTTAAGTGTCCCTGGGTTAAGGAAGATAAGATTTACTAGGTGGCTGCAAACTGCTGTTTAACTATCTGCCTTAGTTGCCCTATTTTGCTTGTCCTAGAATTTTCTTAGCCTCTTACTATTCTATAATATACCCCCCTCAGAGACTTGCATAAAATCTTTTAGGGTAGATGAGGGCAGATGGTCTGTCTTTAGTAACTGCTTCCTGCTGATAATGGGTGTGTTCCCTACCTACATTAGGAACCTCTCCCTGCCTGATCTAAGGGAGACAAGGGAATGGGATTTGAGACTGAAATAGAGAGGCCATTGGTTGATTCTTCTAAAGTAGGGATGGGCTGCAATTCCGGAAGTGTCATCATTTTGACATGGAGTCTCACTTCAGGTTATGGTGATGTAGATAGAACTATATTATGTAAACAAGTAATTATGCATTTAATAATGAGTATGTCTATAAAAACAGAAGAAAAAAACAATGGTTAATGATCATAAAAAATTATAAACCAGTTTCTGAGTCTGTAAGACTGTCAGTCGAGAAGGCTTTAAGTTTCTTTTGCTGGAATGAAAGCAAGCAGTGACAATTTGACAGCATCAGATGCTCAGGTAAATTCTGTGTGGTTGATATTGTGTAAGGAGTTTCTAATAATTCCAAGTCAAAGGATGGGAGAAAAAATGAAACATTAGCTTGGAAGGTTGAAGACAACCAGAAGAATTAAGGAATCAGTTTACTTTAGAGGTAAAAATAAAATTTTAAACTTTGAAGACAATCAACTGCACTAGTGTCCAATATCCACATTTGGACATTGTGATTTCCATGGAAACACAATTTTTCTCCCTAAAATTACCTTCATTTTTATCAAAGAGATTGCATTAAATCCAGTTTTAATTTGACCCGATTATTTGTATAAACACAATAAGAATAGTAGCTGATTACATGGGCTTTTAAAAATCTGCTTTGCTAGAATTTCTATTCATAAGAAATCTTCAGATGGGGCACAGAAGCCAAGCCACACAGTTTCCATCCAGCTTTTCCTGCAATACCTATAGGTTTGGGTGAATTGCTCAAGTTCTTGAGGTCCCCAAACTGTCTTGAGGTTCTTTCTTTGGCATCTCCCAGGAAAGAAGCCTTCATCCCCCACTTGGAAAGACTGCCATGAAACATGTGAATAAGCAAGGTACCAGGCCATTTTTTTCAAGAGGCATTTTTTAAAAATTAAATCTTTATTGTTCAGATTATTACAGTTGTTCCTCTTTTTCCCCCCATAGCTCCCCTCCACCCGGTTCCCATCCCACCCTCTGCCCTTACCCCCGCCCCCCACTGTCCTCATCCATAGGTGTACAATTTTTGTCCAGTCTCTTCCCACACCCCCCAAACCCTTCCCTCCCCCCCAAGAATAGTCAGTCCACTCCCTTTCTATGTCCCTGATTCTATTATATTCACCAGTTTATTCTGTTCATCAGATTATTTATTCACTTGATTTTTAGATTCACTTGTTGATAGATATGTATTTGTTGTTTATAATTTGTATCTTTACCTTTTTCTTCTTCTTCCTCTTCTTAAAGGATACCTTTCAGCATTTCATATAATACTGGTTTGGTGGTGATGAACTCTTTAGCTTTTTCTTATCTGTGAAGCTCTTTATCTGACCTTCAATTCTGAATGATAGCTTTGCTGGATAAAGTAATCTTGGTTGTAGGTTCTTTGCATTCATTACTTTGAATATTTCTTGCCATTCCCTTCTGGCCTGTAAAGTTTCTGTTGAGAAATCAGCTGACAGTCGAGTGGGTACTCCCTTGTAGGTAACTGACTGTCTTTCTCTTGCTGCTTTTAGGATTCTCTCTTTGTCTTTTGCTCTTGGCATTTTAATTATGATGTGTCTTGGTGTGGTCCTCTATGGATTCCTTTTTTGGGGGTTCTCTGCGCTTCCTGGACTTGTAAGTCTATTTCTTTCCCCAGGTAGGGGAAGTTTTCTGTCATTATTACTTCAAATAGGTTTTCAATATTTTGCTCTCTCTCTTCTTCTGGCACCCCTATAATTCGGGTGTTGGTACGCTTGAAGCTGTCCCAGAGGCTCCTTACACTATCTTCATATTTTTGGATTCTTTTTTCTTTTTGTTTTTCTGGTTGGGTGTTTTTGCTTCTTCGTATTTCAAATCTTTGACTTGATTCTTGCGATCCTCTAGTCTGCTGTTAGATCTCTGTATATTATTCTTTATTTCAGTCAGTGTATGCTTAATTTCTAGTTGGTCCTTTTTCATACCCTTGAGGGTCTCACTAGATTTCTTGAGGGTCTCACTAAATTTATCAGCAGTTCCTAGAAAATTCTTGAAAAACCTTATAACTGTGGTTTTGAACTCTATATCCAGTAGTTTGCTTTCCTCCATTTCTGTCATTTGTGACCTGTTTCTTTGTCTCCACATTTTTTATGCTTCCCTGTGTTGATAGAGTGGCTTTCTGTGCTTGGTGTCCTATAGGGCCCAGTGGCTCAGCCTCCCCAATTACCTGAGGTGGACACTCTTGGTGCACCCCTTTGTGGGCTTTGTGCACAGTCTTGTTGTAGTTAAGCCTTGATTGTTGTTGGTATCACTGGGAGGAATTGACCTCCAGGCCAATTGGCTGTGAGAATCAGCTGTGTCTATGGTGGGAGAACTTCTGTGCTGGAGACACCCTTCTGGGGCAAGACTTGCTTCAGTGGGGCTTTGGTGCTCACTGAGTCTGCCCCCCTGAGTGTGTCCCTTATGGATCTGAGGAGTTGTAATCTGGATGGTCCCACTCTGACCACTGGGTACACTGGCTCTTGGATCTCTAAGGAAGTGCTAATTTAGCCTCTGCCTGAGGCTACCCAGCAGGAGCTACGGAGAGATCTGCAGATTCATCTTCTTTGTTTGGTGTTTGGAGGTGCCCAGATGAGGCCCAGCTGTGAAGCAATGCAAGCTGCTGTAGGGCCTTGGGCCTTCTTTTGGATGTTCTGAGTCTCTCTGACCCAGCTGCAGTTTGTTAGGTAATTTTCAGATTGCAAAGGGCCAGGACTTTCATATGCAAAAGCCTCTGCACACAGCTTGGGTGGGGCAGGGTCTCAGGGAATCAACAGGGCGGAGCAAACAGCTATGGCTGATCCTCAGTCCCACCCTAAGAGGCCCCGCATCTCAGTGTCCTGGTAATCACTGCAAGCACCTCTGAGAGAAAGCAGCTCCCCAAAGTGTTCCACCTGCTGCCAGACAGTCCAGTTTCTCCCCATATGAGTCTGGGTCCCCAGAGACTCGCCCGGAACTGCAGTTCAGAGCAGTTGGGAGCTTGAGACTCCCTCCCGATTGACAAAGACAACCGTGTCCTCAGTTGCCAGCCCTTTCCACGTGCACCTCCATACCTCTGCACTTTACTTCGCACCTCCTCTGAATCTCAGTGTGCTTTTCTCTTTCCTTCTAGTTGTAGAATTTCCACTCAGCCAGCCTTCCTGTGGTTCTGGATGCTGTCCATTTTGTCTTTTAGTTGTATTTTTGAAGTTGTTGTGGGAGGCAGCAATTTCAGGTGTTTACCTATGCCGCCATCTTGGTTTCTCTCTCAAGGGGCATTTATTGGCTTCAAAGTCAATCTTAATTCCTTAAGTCTTTTTGGTGACATCCAGAGTCCTGGCATGTCTCCCTTGATCATGATATTCCAGTGGTTTTAATAAAACCACAATTGGGACCTGGTTTTATGTGTCCTATTATAAAGATAACAGATTCTTACTGGATTTATTCAAATAAACATATTGTCATGAAAATAATGTTCACTCATTGCTAGTTGCCAAATTCTGGAGGGATTAGGTAGGGAGAAAACTATTGAATGTCTCAATATTGCTTATCAGGGTATAGCTTACCAAACTGCTTTAGAGAAAAACAACCAAGTTTCCTTGTATCTGGAAAATAAAGTTTTTTTTAAATCAGCATTATTATTTTGAACAAAGTCTTAAGAATAATAATTATTCTCAGTTCATATACACAAGACATTACATCAACCGTTTCAAATCCCCTTACAGACTTACTGCAATAAAAAAGTCAAAAGCAGGCAAACTTAAAACTTGTCTAGCAATCACTGTTTTAATATTTATTTTGATAAGATTTACCTTCCAGAGAATTGTATTTTAAAAAATGGCCCAAACAAGAGTTCTTAGTGAAGTCTAGGTATTTGCATCTCAAATGTTCTGGGACTTTGGTTTCATAAAGCCAATTATCTACAACTCTCTTGAGATGAATAGGGGAGGTTTGGGGAAGGTAAAAGGATTTGGTGGGCTTTGAATTGTTTCTAGAGGCACACCTCTGGCCTTGTGAAAACAAGGACATTTTTTTAATACCTCATCAGGGAGGCCATTATTCCCCACCGAGGATTTTATATTGTGGTCAGACAAGATTACCGGTCTTTTCTTTTTTTTAAGGTTTGGGGGTGGAAAATTGTGCCCAGTTAGCCAAAATATAGGCCAGGGAAATTCCATCCTGCATAGAAGGTCAATTCCCCATTTGGAGATTAGGAATTAGAGAGCTCAGCATCCTGAGGTCAATTCCGGAGCCTGGTATCCCAGGACTCGAGGGATAGAGTCTGATGTCGCAGTGGTGTAGCGGAGATAAGACCATGTAATCTCATCATAATCTCAGAGGATGGGAAGTCAAACCTTACTGGATGATGGCATCTCCACAGACCTGGTTGGGGTGGGATATGCCTAGGAATCCGGGAGCAAGCAAGTCTGCTCAACCTGGGCAAAGAAGAAGAAAAGAAAAATAGAGCTCCTGTGTCCAGAGGAAAGAACAGAGTAAAGGGGTTTATAGATAGAGGAGGGTTTTGATAAAATGTTCTTAACATAAATAAGGTACTAGCCAGTAAATGGAAGGACTAATGGTTTGAGGTAAATTTAGGGTGCCCTTTACCTCTTAGTTGTCTTGTACCTTGGACTTCTGCATAATATTTTATAGTCTGTGTCTCCTATTCATCTGATTATGTCTATGCCATTTCTGCTAAACCCCTCTAGGATCCACACTGACCAGGTGAACTCCTACTCTGAGAGTTCTTACATTGTCCAGATTGTAGGATCGCTGTGCCTGCCATAACCCATGATACTGTAGAAATTCTACCACAGTATTTCCCTTTAAGTGCTGTAGAAATTTGACCCTGTTAAACCCTGAGATATTTTGTTGGTGATAATTAAAAATATTTACCCAATAGTCTGGCTGGCAGAGGACAGGTAGATTTCCCATTTTAGAATTGGCTCATTAATATTATCTGCCCAGGTGTAGAAGGCCTGCAGGGCTGAGTAGAAAAGTAGGTAATAAAGACCCTGTGGTTATTCCAAAATATGCCCAATAGTTGCAAACTAGGCATCTCCTAGTTCTTCTATTGGCTCATTCCAAATATAGAGAAAAGGATTTTAAGGTTATGAGGTGAGAAATTAGTAGTCTAGTAAGGGTGGAGTTAAAGGTTCTGGTCTCCCAGGTGGCCTATATCTGTTGGATGGAAGAAATGCACTTTAGTGGGCTCCACTAGGAGGCCCTAAAAAGTTAGATGGAGGGCTTTAGTATTAAAGCCTCTATTCTTTCCAGCAAAAAGTTAGGCATAAACTATGTCCAGATATAGGTTATCAGGGGTCAATTTAAAAAGTTAGACCAGTGATGTTCCCTATAATATCATAGGGCTCAGGTAAGGAAAGGAGGTTCTATTTTCTGTTCTAAAAATAGATTCCTGTTTAATTGAGTTCCTGTACAGTTTTGAGCAAAGAGGCAAGCGAGAGTGTAGGTCAAGCAGTCCAGTTGAGCAGGTGAGATATATTACACATAACAATGCATGGGTGACAGGGTTATATGCCAAGAATGTGGGTGCAAAGGAGTCATGACTGCGAGTGGAATTCTTGGGGATCAATGTGGTGGCTTTGGCATCTGTTCATTGCCAAGAACTCATAATTACTTTAGTTTTCCACTTGCCGGCAGCTCTCCCCTTTTAACTAGAATTACTGCCTCGCCCTCCCAATCCTGGACAGGAGAGAAAAGCACAGAGGACTTATGGTTTATGCAATCCAAGGCACGGCGCCAAAAAGATGTTACCGGGGAGATGAGACCTCAGTTCTTGTCTTCTTTAGGGAAAGATTTCAACCAAGAGACAAAGTGTAGCACAGATGTGCTCCCTGGAGGGAGAGCACCTCAGCAGTCCTTTTATTCACCAAGCACTACCCTGGTTGTTCTAAGTTTTTTTTTTTTATTATTATTACATTTCAGAGTTCCAACCAAGTTGATTCTGGCAGGTTTTTCCAGCTTAATCATTGTATTAGTGGAGAGATGAACCTTTGACTTTCCTTGCTCCTCCATTTTCTGTGACAGCACACCGCTCAGGGGTTTACTTTTCTTTGTAACTAATATGGAAAATTATTAAAAGGTTTTGAGCCAATTAGTTACGGAAATACACACACACACACACACACACACACACACACATACTGATTTCAGAGAGCAAGAGGGAGAGATAGAAAAATCAATGATGGGAATCATTGATTGGCTGCCCCCTGCATACCCCTATTGGGGATCAAGCCCACAATCCTGGCATGTGCCCTTGACCAGAATTGAACCCCAGACCCTTCTGTCTGCAGGCTGATGCTCTATCCACTGAGCCAAACCGACTAGGACAAAATTTATATTTTTAAAAATATTCCTCTCTATGCTCTTTGGAGACTATCTGTATATTTTAATTGATTTCACAGAGGAAGGGAGAAGGAGAGAGAGATAGAAACATCAATGATGAGAGAGAATCATTGATCTGCTGCTTTCTGCATGCCCTCTACTGGGGATCGAGCCCTCCACCCGGGCATATGCCCTTAATCGGAATTGAACGTGGGACCCTTCAGTCCACAGGTTGATACTCTATCTACTGAGCCAAACCAGCTAGGGTGAGACTCAATTGTTAAAGAGACTCGATTGTTAAAGAGTGAAAGGAATCAATCCAATCATGGATTGTTCTAGGGCAGGGGTGGGCAACCCCTGGCATGCGTGCCAAACATGGCACACCAGTAACTTTTGCTGGCACGCGAAACCCTCTCTTATAATCTTCCATTTACAATTTTTTTCTTAATATCGACTTTTTTATTTTTCAGATAAATTCAGTGTAGGTGCATCTTAGATAAATAAATAACTTTACATAACAAGTTATCTTAAAGACCATAGACATGGATTGACGAGAGAGGGGAAGAGCAATTTCTATGCCTCTGCCTTAACTCTCCCTGCCTTCCTAGATCCGACCAGTGTTTTGGTTTCATCCACATATGTTTGTGAATCTTTGTTCTCAGTGATGAATTTTGTTCAGTCTCGTAATAGGAGTAGCCTGACGGATGAAAGTAGTAGCTCATGCATATCTCTGAAGGTCACGAAATATAAACCTGATGTAAAATCTCTGTCATCAGTGATGCAGCAGCAAAAGCCCCACTGATAATATCAAATGGAGTCATAAAGTTTTCTGTCGGACTATCAGTGTACATGTATACATTAAAAAATAAATGTATTTTTCATCATCATATACTGTGTTTTTGTTGCTCGAATGAATTTTATTATTTCTTCAAGGTTCTTCACATATGTACACCTTCAGAGATATCAAGTAGGCGTAACATGTTCTCAAAAAATTAGGGTTGGCACGCAGAAGAATTTTGAGTCAGAGATTTTACTGGTTTTGGCACGTACTCACAAAAAGGTTGCCCACCCCTGTTCTAGGGTAAATAGAATTAGTAGTAAAATTGGAGAAAAATGGGTGATTCTTGGTATATTTTTATAGATTACCACCAGGTAATCTCCAGGACTGCTTATGGATATATGTAGAAAGTGAGAGGAAGATAGGAATGAAGAACATAATTAGAAATAAATTGGATGGTAGTGCCATTTACTGATGAGGGAAAGACTAGAAAAATGATGGGTTGGTGGAGGTAAATATTCAAGTCTTCTATTTTGAACATGTTTCATTTGAGATGGATTTAGACATTCTGGGGGCCTTGTTAGGGAGTCATTGTATATAGGAATCTGGAGCTCAATAGAAAGGTCTGAGCTGGAAAGAAACAGTAGATTTATAAGTCATAAGCCTATAGATAGTAAAGTCGTGAAACTAAATGAGAGCTTTAAGGGAGAGTAAAGTCAGAAAAAAACAAACTAGGAAGAAGGGAGCCCTGGGTAGCTATAACATTTAAGGAAGTAGAGAAGGAGCCATAAAGGAGATTGGAAATCTATCAGTGAAGTAGGAAGCAAAATTATGGTGGTACAAAACTCAAGAGAATAGAATGTTTAAGGAAAATAAAGAGTGGTAAACTGCATTGAATGCAGTTGAGCAGTTGAGATCTATGGGGACAGAGAAATTACAATTTCTTTGGGAAGATGGGGTTACCAAAGACTCTGTCAAAAGCAATACCATATTGAAGCAGATTTAGGAGAAAAATACAAGTGGAGACAATGATAACAGAGTACTTTAAGAAATATTGCTGTGAAGAGCAATAGCTTGATGGGAACATGAGGTCATGAAGTTTTTTTAAAAATAAATAGGACATTCTAGAACACATTTTTATGCTGGTGGAAATGACAGATTGGTGATGCAGAGAGAAATCAGGGGACTGGAATCTAAAGTACAAATGAAGGGGATGGCCTTTGATAGGAGAAAGGATACTTTACCCATTATAATAACCTAACAGTTATTAAGCTTACTACATACCAGGTAATATTCAAAACACCTTATATGGATTCATTTAATCCTCACAACAACCCTGTGAGGTAGATACTATTGTTGCCCTCATTCACGTGAAACATGAAAAGAAAAAAAACAATAAAGAAAAACTCACTAGCTCTAGCTGGTTTGGCTCAGTGGATAGAGCATTGGCTTGTGGACTGAAGGGTCACAGTTTGATTCCTGTCACGGGCATGTACCTCAGTTGCAGGTTCAATCCCCAGTCCCTGTCAGGGCATGATATTTCTCTCTCTGTCTCTCCTCCCTCCTTTCCACTCTCTCTAAAAAAAATTAATGGAAAAAAATCCTCAGGTGAGGATTAACAACAAAAAAGAATGCTAAATTTAGTGAGGAAAAATATGATTAGAAACAGAATATTTGAATGGTCTCAATATATCTTCCTACAAGATATTATAAAGAAAACTAGTGGCTCAGTGCATGAAATTAGTGCACGGGGGAGGGGGTGTTCCTCAGCCCGGCCTGAACCCTCTCCAATCTGGGACCCCTCGAAGGATGTCCGACTGCTGGTTTACAGGTATTGGGCCTAAACCAGCAGTCAGACATCCTTCTCGCAATTCAGGACTGCTGGCTCCTAACCGCTCACCTGCCTGCCTGCCTGATTGCCCCTAACCATTCTGCCTGCCGGCCTGCTTGCCCCCAACTGCCCCTCGCCACTGGCCTGCTTGCCCCCAAATGCCTCCCCTGCCAGCCTGCTCACCACCAACTGCCCCACCCCCCGCTGGCCTGCTTGCCCCCAAATGCCCCCTCCGCCAGCCTGCTCACCCCCAACTGCCCCCCCTGCTGGCCTGCTCACTCCAGACTGCCCCCCCGACTGACCCCCACTGATGGCCTGATTATCCCCAATAGGCCCTGCCGCGCATCAGACTGATCAACCACAACTTCCCCACCATCTTAAACTCTAACGCATCTACTTCGAGCCCGACAATATTGCTTTTGTCCGGAAGAACATCTGAGAGGTTCAGGAAGGTACTCAGGAAAATAGATAATAACCCATTTATTAAATAGCATAGTGGCCGGGTCTGAAAACTTAGGCATGCCAGGGGGTCACTACACCCGCCGAAGCCTCCTTACGTGCTGGCACCCCTGAGAGGATTGCCCAGTTGCTGGCTTAGGGCCTGGTTCTTGGGAAACCGGCCTTGAAGTAGCAGCTAAGAATATCCATTCGGGTGACCTCGAGGCCTGATTGGGCAATTCCCCATTTTTC
>NW_005871050.1:28815156-28955398 GCF_000147115.1 Myotis lucifugus | reverse complement strand
TGTGGCTGTATGCAGGCTGGTCAAGCCCCCCCACCCAGTGGGGACCCTCACCCCATGGAGGTTTGGCCAGCCTGGGTCAGGGGCTGATGGCTGTTTTCAGGCTGGCCACACCCCCTTTAGGGTGGGGGGTCCCCACTGGGGTGCCTGGCCAGTCTGGGTGAGGGGCTGAGGGCCGTTTTCAGGTTGGCCAAGCCCCCCGGCGACGGAAGCTCCCAGCCTCTCCTTTTTTTTTTTTTAATTCTGGGATTTATTTACCTTCTATAATTGAAACTTTGTAGCCTTGAGAAGAGCTCAGAGCCATTCAGGGCGGGCGGGAGGGAAGCTTGGATTCCTCCATCACCAGGGGCAACCCACTCCTGCTCGCTCCAGCTCCGTGGCCACGGCTGGCTGAAAGCAGGTATCTGGGGTTTATTTACCTTCTATAATTGAAACTTTGTTGCTTTGAGTGGAGCTCAGAGCCGGCCGCGGCAGCTGGGAAGCTTGGCTTCCTCCATCATTGGGGCAACCAAGCCTCCTGCTTGTTCCAGCTCTGTGGCTGACGGCCGCCATCTTGGTTGGGTTAATTTGCATATAGTCACTCTGATTGGCTGGTGGGTGTGGCTTAAGGTGTAGCAAAGGTATGGTCAATTTGCATGTTTGTCTTTTATTAGGGTAGATAGAGGCCTGGTGCATGGGTGGGGGCCAACTGGTTTGCCCTGAAGGGTGTCCCGTATCAGGGTGGGGGTTCCCTTGGGGCATGGGGCGGCCTGGGTGAGGGGCCTGTGGTGGTTTGCAGGCCAGCCATGCCCCCATGGGGTGAGGGTCCCCGCTGGGGGGGTGTGGCCAGCCTGGGTGATGGGCTGAGGGCTGTTTTCAAGCTGGCAACACCCCCTTCAGGGTGGGGGTCCCCACTTGGGTGCCTGGCCAGCCTGGGTGAGAGGCTGATGGCCGTTTGCAGGCTGGCCAAGCCCCTCAGCGGGGACCCTCATCCCATGAGGGTGTGGCCAGCCTGGGTGAGGGGCTGAGGGCTGTTTTCAGGCTGGCACAGCCCCCAGTGACCCAAGCTCCCAGCCCCTCCTTTTTTCTTTTTTTTTTTTCAGCGCTTCCTTAAGCCGAGGGAAGCAGGTATTTGGGATTTATTTATCTTCTATAATTGAAACTTTGTAGCCTTGAGCGGAGGCCAGGGCTGGCCAGGGCGGGCGGGAAGCTTGGTTTCCTCTATCACTGGGAGCAACCCAAGCCTCCTGCTCACTCCAGCTCCGTGGCCGCCGCCATATTGGTTGGGTTAATTTGCATACTCACTCCTGATGGGCTGGTGGGCGTGGCTTGTGGGTGTAGCGGAGTGACACCAATTTGCATGTTTCTCTTTTATTAGTGTAGACTAGTGACCCGGTGCATGGATTCCTGCACATTGAAAGGAAATTAATTAAAAGAAATATTTAATATCGTTACTCATCCTTTCTCTATAATAGAAATGTCAGAGATGAAAGAAAATTAGTAAAATGTGTATGAAGATATATAAATTTATTAATAAATAATAACAACAACATGTTTCTGAAATTTGATGACATGAATTTTAGCTATTACTTTGCCAAATAAATAAAATTTACATATATTATTTAAAAGAGCATTTAGCTTAATATTAAAAACCCTGGCTACCAAGTCAGGTCTGTTTTCAACTTTTTGCCAGTGTTTTAAATTATTTATAATATCTGCCCATTTTGGGTTGCACATCATAGTTATGAATAAATCAGGCTTGCCATACTTCATTATAATTGCCATAGCATCCTGATATCTCTGCTGCATATTTCTGGCACTACCCTCAAAAGATGACACAAGTATTATCATTTTACCAATCGGCTGGTTCTGGGGTGCATCACCCGAGAACCAGCACTGCCAAGTCACTGCAGCTCAGCAGCTCCTGCATTGAGTGTCTGCCCCCTGGTGGTCAGTGCACGTCATATGTACCGGCTGGTCAGACAGTCAGTTAGCCTTTTATATAAATAGATAGTAACTTCACAGTGAAGAGATACAGCAGACACAACCTTAACCATGTGATAACCAAGGTTAATATCACCAGTACTAAGACATATCAGCAAGTACCTCCTGATATAATGCACGAAAATGGGCACATCACTTCTGTGGTATTCTTACCCCAAAATTACATAACCTCAATCTAATTATAGAAAAACATCAGACCCTAATTTGGGACATTCTACAAAATAACAGACCGGTACTCTTCAAAATTGTCAAGGTCGTCAAAGACCGAACTGTCACAGATAGGAATGGAATAAGGATACATGATGACGAAATGCAATGTGTAATCCTGGATTTGATCCTAAAATGATCTAACCACTATACTGTACACCTGAAATCAATACAAAATAATATTGCATGTAAACTGTAATTAAAATAAAAAATTAACACAATTAAAGGTTCCTGGATTTGGATTGTTAAAGGACATTAGTGGGACAAATGGAAAAATCAACTGTAAATTATACACTATTGTATCAATATTAATTTCTTGGTTTTGATAATTGTACTGTTATATGAGATGCTAAAATTAGGGAAGTTGGGTGAAGGATATATGGGAACTCTTACTCTTTTTGTGACTTTTAAGAGTTTGTTGTTCTAATGTGTATTTTTTTCTTAGTTTATCAGTCATTTATATTTCAGTTTCTATAAATGTTCTTTTCATTTACCTACATTTTAATTGGATTGTTGACTTTTGTATATTAAGAAAATTATATACATAAATCCTGTGTGTAGTAAATTATTTTTCTCTTTCTGTTGATTTTTTAAATAGTAGGTGCCTGTGTGTGTTTATAGGGTGATTTTAACTGACGATTTCTGCTGACCTGTGGGCATAAAATAAGAAATAGTCAAGTAGCTTTAAGTCTTCAACTATAATCAAAAGACCACAGAACAGGAATATTACGTTATGGAAATGACTTTGAGAAACGTTTTCTTTCCTTCATTAAAAACTTCATTTATTTTAAAGTTTACATACAG
This sequence comes from Myotis lucifugus, assembly GCF_000147115.1. Classification (NCBI taxonomy): domain Eukaryota; kingdom Metazoa; phylum Chordata; class Mammalia; order Chiroptera; family Vespertilionidae; genus Myotis; species Myotis lucifugus. Next base: position 28,952,407 of record NW_005871050.1, on the reverse strand, counting down.
TAAAATTCATCCTTTTTGGTGTACAATTATATAAGTTTTGACAAATGCATACACTCAGGTAACTATAATTAATATACAGAAAATTCCATTATTAAAACAAATTCCTTGTGCTACCATTTTGTAATCAGTCTCCCATTAACCCCTGGCATCCACTGATTTGTTTTTTTCCTATAGTTTTCTTTTCCAGCATATCATATAAATGGAATCAAACAGTAAGTAGCATTTTATGGTGTTTTTTTTTTACTTAGCAAGATGCATTTGAGATTCATCCAAGTTGTTGCATGTATTATTGTTCATCATAGTTTTTATTGCTGAGTAGAATTCCATTGTATGGATATACCAGTTTACTAGTATATATGCACCAGTTGAGGTTCATCCTCCACTTTTATTTTCCTCTATTGCTAGTGGTCATAGATCTAGTAAAGAGCATAGGTGAGGTTTTCCATTCAATAGGAAGAAATTCCTCCTGAAAAGTCAAGGTTAGAAGTATGACCCTGTGTAACATGTGCAAGAGGTTATAACAGGATAACTTACTTCTTGTCCCTTAAACTACATTTAAGAGTGGAGATTTAATCCTAAGTGAGCAATATATCAAAGAAATAGAAGTTTGCCCTGAGTATAGCTAGATGATATCCTCAGAGCAGGTCTGACGAATAGTCTGGAAGCCATCATTGGCAGAGTATTAAAAAAAAACTTTAAATTAAAAAAATGCTGAAAATCGTAAAAAAATCACCTCAAACTATACCACTTAAAAAATTTCATAGAGCAAAAGTCCCCTTTCAGCCCATCCAATCCCACCTCTAAAAGATTTACAATTTGGTATGTATATTTCCCAGTTTTTTCCTAAATTTATTTAGAAATAGCTATATATACATATACTATATATACAAATGCTTTTGTTTACAAAAAATGTATTCATATTATACAGTTGACCTTTGAACAATGTGGGAGTTAGGGGCACCGATATCTCACACAGTCAGAAATCCACATGTATGTTACTTTTGACTCCCCAGAAACCTAGTGGTCTCTGGGTATCCATGAGGATTGGTTCCAGAACACCCTGCAAATACTAAAATCCATGAATGCTCAGAAATAAAAAAAAAAAATCTGTGGATGCTAAAGTCCTGTAAAATGGTATAGATTAATGCATAGTCAGCCCTCTGCCTCTATGGACTCCCAACCACAGATAGAAACATCACAGGTATTTATTGAAAAAAAAATCATGTACAAATAAACCTGCATAGTTAAAAGCCATGTTGTTTACGGATCATCTGTACATATTTCTTGCTTTTTAACCTGATATAAAACCATGGACACCATACAATTCAGAATGTATTCCTAGAAATGCCCCACTATTTTAATGGCTATAGAGTATTCCACTAAATGAATGTTCTATAATTTATTCATCCATTCTCTTACTGCTGGACATTTGGGTTGCATTCAATTTCTTTTTCGTGTGACTGAGATATAATTCACATACCATAAAATTTACCCATTTAAAGTTTACAATCATGGTTTGTAGTATATTTAGTATTTAGTATTATACAATGATCACTACAATCAATTTCAGAACATTTTCATTGTCTAAAGAAATCTCACACTCCCAGTCCTAAGCAATTACTAATCCATTTTCTGTCTCTATATTTGTCAATTCTAGACAGTTCATATAAATAGAATCATATAATATGTAGTCTTTGTTCCTGTTAATTCATTCAGCATGTTTTCAGGTTTTTTCATGTTGTAGTACATATCAGAAGTGTTCCCTTCTCCTACTTTTTGAAAGAGTTTGTGAAGAATCTGTATTAATTCTTCTTTAATATTTACTAGAATTCATTTGAGAAGCAATTTGAGCCTGGCCTTTTCTTTGTATTTAAAAACATTACTAATTAACGTCTTTACTTGGTACAGGTCTCTTCAAATTTTTTTCATTGGCTTCAGTAATCTGGGTATTATATATATTGGCATATGATTATTCATAGTGTTCCTTCATAATGCTTTCTATTTCTATAAGGTTGGTAGTAATGTTCCTCCTTAATTTCTGAGTCTAGTAATTTGGGTTTTCATTTTTTTCTGGTCAATCTACCAAAAGGTTTGTCACTTAAGCGTTTTATAAAACCAATTTTGATTTCACTGACTTAACTGTTTTTCTATTCTCCATTATCATTTAAACATTTTTTTCTTCCTTCTGCTTACTCTTAGTTTGATCCTCTTTTTCCAGTGTTTTAAGGTATAAAGTGAGGTTAGTGATATGTGATCTTTTAAAAATATAGGCATTTGTACTTATAATTTTTAAAATATTGCTTTAGGTGCATCCCAAAAGTCTTGGTATGTTGCGTCTTCATTTTCATTCACCTCAAAAGATTTCCTAATTTCTCTTGTGATTTCTTCTTTAACCCACTAGTCATGTTAAAGTGTGTTTAATTCATATTTTTTAGTTTTCTAACTTTGTTATTTATTTCTAGTTTCATTCTATGTGGTCCTGAGAAATACTTTGCATGACTTCAGTCTACTTATATTTGAGGTTTGTTTTATGGTACATCCTGTAGATGTTTCATGTGCACTAGAGAAGAATGTGTATTCTGCTCTTGTTGGGTGAAGTATTCTATAGATCTCTTTAAGATATACTAGGTGTACCGGTTAATAATGCGGACTTTGTAATAAAAAAACCCTCATGATAATTTCAAGAGAAACATCAAAAGTGCTTTATTCAAAGTAATGTCCATCACTAGCTACACATTTCCCCCATCTTTCAGGTAATTTGTGGATACGTCCCAATAGAACTTTTCTTGTTGTGAGGCAAACCATTCAGAGACCCAATTTTCCACTTCTTTGTACGTTTTGAAGTGCTGCTCAGAAAGTGCGTGTGCCATCGATCAGAGCAAGTGGTAATCTGAAGGAGCAAGGTATGGTGAATACAGCGGGTGGGTTAATACTTCCTAGCCAAGATCTTTTAACGTGTGTTTAACTGGTTTTGAAGTGTGTGATGGTGCATTATCATGAAGCAAAATTACTTTGCAGTGTCTTCTGGAACATTCTGGTCGTTTCACAATCAAAATGTGGTTCAAATTGATTATTTGTTGATGGTAGTGATCAAGTATTAATGGTTTCAACTGGTTTTAGAAGCTCATAATACACCACCCCTTCTTGATCCCACCAAACGCAGAGCATTGTCTTCTTCCCAAAGCGATTTGGCCTTGCAGTCCATGTTGATGGTTGACCTGGATCAACCCATGATTTTGTGCATTTGGGATTCTCAAAATCCATTTTTCATTGCCAGTCACAATATGATGCAAAAAAAGACTCTTGTGTTGTTGAAGCAACATTTTACTGATGACTTTTCGGTTTTCCATTTGTCTTTCGTTCAATTGATGTGGCACCCATGTTCCTTCCTTTAAAATCTTCCCATTGCTTGTAAATGATCAGAAATTGTTTGCTGAGCAACATTTAATTTCTCTGCAAGTTGTTTTTGATTTGACATGCATCTTCATCCAATAATGCTTGTAATTGATGGTCTTCAAACTTTTTCGGTTGACCTGGATGTTCTTTGTCTTTCACATCAAAATCATCACTTTTAAAGCATTTAAACCAGCGTTCACAAGTATCTTGAGATGGAGTATGTTCACCATAAGCTTCTCAAAGTATTCAGCAGCACTTTTCCTCAAAATAAAGTAATGAATTAAAACTTCCTGCAAATGCTCTTTTTTTGGCATGAAATTTGACATTTTTAAGTGTAAAAATATCTATGATGTTAACACCTTCAGAAAATTTGACATATGAAGTTTTGAAGCTTCTTGTCCATACAACAGAAGAGCATACATATCAAATCGCATATATATCAACATATGTGTAACTTCATCTATTGAAAAAAATACGCATTATTTACTGGTACACCTAGTACATGACAGCATTTCTCAAGTTTTCTAATTTTTTGTTTATCTTCTGTCTAGTTATTCTATTATTGAAAATGGGGTAGCAAACTCCCCAACTCTTATTGTACACTTGTATATTTCTCCCTTTATTTAGTTCAGTTTTTGATTCATGTATTTTGGTGCTCTGTTGTTAGGTGCATACATATTTATAATTTTTATATTATTCTGATGTATTGATTCTTTTATCATTATAAGATGTCACTCATTATCTCTAGTAACAGTCATCATTTTAAAGTGCACTTTGTCTGGTATTAGTATGGTCACTCCAACTTTCTTATAGTTGTCGTTTGCCTAAAATTCCTTCTATCCTTTTACCTTTAATCTGTTTGTTTCTCTGAATCTACGACTCTGATAAATTGCATAGAGGTAAATCTTGTCCCCCTCATCCCCCCTCAGGCTAACAATCTCTGCCTTTTGATTGCATTGTTTAATCCATTCATAATTATTATTATTCATATAGGTATATTTAGGATTACATTTTTACTGTTTGTTTTCTATATGTCTCGTGCTTTTGTTTCTCCATTTCTCCTTTTGCACTACTTTACATTGAAATTTTTCTAATGTAACATTTAAATTTTAAATATTTTCACTATGTATTTTCAGTTATTACCGTGATTACTCTAAGATTTACCATGCACATTCTAACTAAATTGTCTTCAGATATGTCCTAATTCCGATGAGATATAAAAACTTATTCCTATATAAACCTACTCCATTTCCTACTTCTTTATATTATTGCTATATATATATTATTTCTACATGTTATAAACATAATACATTGTTATAATTACTACTTAACATAATTTCATGTCTCTTAAAGAAGTGGAGAGAGAAGAAAGCAGAGCTAGTATATATTTATAGCTTTTTATATTAACCTTATTTCCCCTTTTTTTGTTTTCTTCATTTGTTCCAGTGGATTTGAGTTACCATTTGGAGTCACTTCTTTAGTTCAATAGCTTTGCTTCCACTCACTTCCTTTGTTCTGTAATTAGCAAATATATTACAGTTTCATATGTTATAGGCAACTACATACATACTGGTCTATAAAACTTTTTAATTAAAAGGAAAATGAAGTTAAACTGTCTTTTACAATTACAGTAGAGGCCTGGTGCATGAAATATGTGCACTCCGGGGGGTCCCTCAGCCCGGCCTGCGCCCTCTTGCAGTCCGGGAACCCTCGGGGGATGTCCAACTGATGGCTTAGGCCTGCTCCTTGGGCCTAAGCTGGCAGTCGGACATCCTTAGTGCTGCCACAGAGGCGGGAGAGGCTCCTGCCACCGCTGCTGCGCTCGCCAGCCATGAGCCCAGCTTATGGCTGAGCGGTGCTCCCCCTGTGGGAGTGCACTGACCACCACGGGGCAGTTCCTGAGTTGAGAGTCTGCCCCTGGTGGTCAGTGCGCATCATAGCGACCGGTCATTCCACCGTTCGGTCGATTTGCATATTAGCCTTTTATTATATAGGATAATTAAATTTACCCATGTTATTTTTTGCATGTTTAGATTCAAATTACTGTCTGAGGTCACTTGCTTTCCACCTGAAGAACTTTCTTTACTATTTCCTGTAAATCAGGTGTGCCAACAAATTCTCCGTTTTTGATTATATGGGAATGTCTTTGTTTCATCATTTTTGAGAAATAGTTTTATTGGGTGTAGGATTCTATATTGACATTTTTTCCTTTGAGCACTTTGAATATGTTATCCCACTGCCACCTCCATTGTTTCTAATGAGAAGTTAGCTGTTAATTTTATTGGCAATCCATTGAGTGATGTTTAATTTTTCTCATGTTGCTTCCAAGACTTTCTGTCTTTGTGTTTTAGCATTTTTATTTTAATGTGTCTGTAGATTTCTTCTTGTTACCCTACTTGAAGTTCACTGAGATTTTTGGATGTGAAGATAATGCTTCTCATTAATTTGGGATGCTTACAGGCATTATTTATTAGAATATTTTTTCTGCTTTCTTTCTCTTCTCTTTTTTTCTGGTACTCCCATTGCAAGTATGTTGGAGTACTTAATGATTGTATATTCTGTTCTTTTTTTTCTTCTGTTCTTCAGCCTGGATAATACCATCTCATTTAATTCTTACAACTCAATGAGGTAAGTAGTATTATTATCTTCATTTTATAGATGAGAAAACTGAGGCTCAGACTAAGTGACTTGTCAAGGTCATGGAGTGGTAAGTGTGGCTGTGAAGTTCAAACACAGGTGTGAGTCCAAAGTTTGTACCACTTCCTCTATACCATATTGTCTTTCATTTCTCCAGCAACTATAAACAAATAAGTGGGGAATTTGGGAGTGGCTGCCTCTCTTCTAGAGAACTCTTTCTTCCCATTTCCCCTTTAGTATTTTTTCTAGTATGTTCCTCTTCTAAAATGCATATACCTAACATATATTAGATGATTATTCAATGTTTATTGCTTGGGATTCAATGATTACTCAATGGTAGCTAGTTTAATGACCAGGGGCACATCACTATTTAGATCTAGATGCTTTCATTAGAAAAATATATGGCTTTTTGAAGACACAGATAACTTAATAGAAAGAATTCATTAAATATGTGTACCAACATGTGTCTTAGACCCTACTGTTATTGCTGATATTTCTCATTTAACAGCATTTGTTGATGTTTAGGCCCGGGTCCTAGTCATTTATTTACTATGTGAATACAATTAGGAACAAATGGGCTCTAATAAATAAATATTTCAACATTTAGTTTTTTAGTTCTGTATATAGGTGGCAGTCTTGGAAAGAATGTTATCTCTAGGGATAAGTATTTAAGACCACAGATAAAGTATAAAGATTTAAAATATCCTTGGAAATAATCCTTTGTAATTTATCCTGAGAAAATGATACTCTTTGTACCCTACCCTTCACACTTGGTATCTTGTCTATCCTGTATAGTCTTTGATTATAGAAAATGTTTTCTACCAATTCTTTCCAAAAGCTAAAGCGATTACCTTAATTAGATTTTTCTTCCTCAGTTTCTCTTCAATTCCAAACACATTGCTATCTATATAGAAATCCTAGATCCAAGATTCTGATGCAAGAAGGACTTCCTGGAACTCATAATCTATATATCTTCTAGCTGCCACTGGTTTTTGTAGTGTTTTCTGTAGCAGACGATTTGAGAGAAGCAGCCTGGAGATCAGACTGTTGTTTTTTGTTCTTTCCGAATTCTATCACCAAAATTTTCCCATGTAGTTTATATCCATTTATTAGATGGAATGCTTGCCATGCTATATCCTTATCTAAAAGAAAGGAAAAATAATCAATTTACACAGGATTTAATATTACAATTCTATTTCCAATTTGTTTCTTTTTTTTTGCCTTGGAGTTAAATGTAGGCTATTAGGCCATATAGCTATTTGATTTTATTATCTTTTCCATAATCTCATATTTGCATAATTCAGCAAGATTAAACTAATGGCTAAAAATAATGACTGGAAAAACTTAAAATGGCTGTTTGAGAGTGCCTCATAATTTAAAAATATAAAGAAAAATATAGATAGTGTGCAAAAGAAGGCTAAACTGTAACTACTAATACACAAGCTTCTATCCTAGATAACAGATTATAGGTATTGTAAGAATTAAGTCATTTTCAAAATGGGCAACACAAATAAAAGAGGTTATCATGGTATTAAGGTCATTTTGCTACTTTTATCTTTTGATGGGAGAGTGATTGTGGGAGCCCTCATTGAGATAAATAAGTGTAATAATCCTTGTAAGTATATGGAAATTTGCAGAGTAACAGTACATAGTGTACAGTAGTAGTATTCAACTTATGTGTCTCAGACCCTTGATGTGGAAAATCAGAAAGGAGTGCAATTATTGACCGGAGTCTGTGAAATCAAAAGTAGACAGGCAATATCTTTAGACTGAACCAATTTATGTATGTACTACAAATTTTAAAATGTGGATAGCTGCTATTATGATTAGTAAAACAGCTATCCATTTGAAAGTACTTACTTTATAAAGCCTTTTTATCATATATTTTTCTCAATTAATGTATCATATTAAGTTTTAAAAGGGCCTTCACAATTAAAAGGACTAAAAACCACTACTGTAGAACATCCACAAACCTTAGCAAAGATGGTGCAAGACTAGTGGAGTTTGGAACTGCTCAAGTATAAATTACTTGCCTGTACATAATTTACTAGGCTGTTTATAAATGATGATAGTTTAGAAATAATGAAAGGAACAGCTAGTAACCAGCCTGCACCAAAAAAAAAATAAATAAAAAGATAGTTTGGTCTGTCCAAGAAACTGAAATTCCTGTATTATTTGCTCCCTTTAGATTAGGATACTGAAATCATGTATTAAGATGCAAACTAGTTATAAGAATATATCATCATGCCCTAATTATGAATTACTAGTGAATTAGCATATTACCTTATAGTTTCTCAGTCCTAAAGGAATAGAGCATTAAGCAAGTGTAAGTGTTCTGATCAGAATCCCAAAAGTAATATAATTATAATGGACTACAAACACTAGTAGTCCTTTGTGAGCAAGAGTAAAATAAAATTTTTAAAGGTCAAGTTAACTTTCCCCTGGCCAATTTGGCTCAGTGGATAGAGCGTTGGCCTGCGAACTGAAGGGTCCCGGGTTCGATTCCAGTCAAGGGCACATGCCCAGACTGCAGACTCCATCCCCAGTTGGGGACATGCAGGAGGCTACCGATCAATGATTCTCTATCATCATTGATGTTTCTATCTCTCCCTCCCTCCCCTTAACTCTCTGAAATCAATAAAAGTACATTTTTTAAAAAGGTAAAATTAATTTTGATAAAGTGAGAAGAAAGTGCCAAGATTGGGAAAAATTGAAGACAATGGAGTAAGGTGGTCATGCACAGTCAATGGAGGAGAGGAAGCACAGAAGGCAGGATAGAGGAATATTGAAAACACTTTGCTTAATTCTCTTCCATTCTTCCCATGTGCTTGTTTAAGCACATGCTTCTCATGTGTTATAGGTAAATCAAAGGACTGTACCTACTAGTATATTAGAAAGGGTATAAGTAGTCTCTAATGCTGATGCTACAACTGAGTAATTATCAAGATAAAGCTACTTACTGGGAAAGGTGATAAAAGCTTGCCCCCTCATTCGTCCAGTCATCATTCGGAATTGAATTAGAGGTCCTTTTTTCTCCTGGAACCGAGCGAACAATGAGACAAGATCTCTTTCGGTCACCCGAGGGCTAAGGTTCTTCAGGTATAACACCTAATATAAATAGAAGATCAACAAAAATATTACATAAGGGAAATAAGGCAACTATTTCATTGTGGATAGAATTCATTAGTTTTAGATAAAGATGGTGGATTGAACACATGCATCTAATTTCACTCTCTCCAGAAAAATCTCAAAAAATCTCAAAAACTGTAGAATTTAAACACACACACACACACACAAATCTACAAGGTTAGGAAGAACAAGGAAAAGAAGCAATAGCAACAATATTCTGGAAGCTGAAAAATATTGGATGGGTATACTCAAGAAAGCTGAATCTTCAATCAGCAGTGGCGAAAGCCAGAAACCAATCCAATATACACCTTAAGAATTCTCAAACAGTTCAGAAATTGATAGTTTCAGGTATCTCTGGAGATGGATGTAAAGGCGGGGTTAAAATAAGGTGTTCGGTTGAAAGTTGTTTAAAAACCAACTCTCCTTTAAAATATCCCACCCCCTTCCCTTCAATAATGCCGCTGGGTAAATGCCACTCCCAATCTTGGTGAATACTGGAGGTTTATTCTCTGAATATGGGGAATGCTAGATACAGTTAAAGGTCTGAATAATGTTTCTGAAAGCAAGATAATTAAGATAAATACTTCATATTGAATACTGAGGATACCCCAGACAGTTTCCCCCATTTGGCTCCTACATTGCTGGTAGTACCCTCCCAAGCAATAGTTTGTGTCTTCTCTGAAGAATCTGACTAGCCCCAAGAAGAAAGATCTAAAAATACTAATTTGGGATGGGGAATTTCTCTAACAAATGGACCAGTCAGATGACTGTAAAGTGAAGCTCAAAGTCAATAAGAACCACTCATGTACTCAAAGTTTCTAATCTGTTTTTGGCTCCTACTCATAAATATGAGTATGGATCATCAGGCATCTGAGGAAAGACTAACGTGAAAGAGAGAGCGCAGAACAAACAAACAGAAAGGAAAGCAAATAGGAGTAAACAGAGACCATGCAAAGAAAAAAAAATCTTCAAAAATTATCACGAATACCCTAAGAGAAATAAGAGACACTATTCTATCTATTCAAAAAAATTTAAAAAAGCTCTTTAACGTGACCCAACTTAAACTCTTATTGGCTTAAAATAGATTGTTATAACGCTAAGAAACTTGTTAAAACTTTAAGTAAGCCCAGACTGTAAGCATAAAGAAAATACCTATAGAAGATTCACAAAAGAAAATGAGAGAGGAAAAAGCATATGACTACAAAAAAATCAATAAACCACTAAGGCAGACATTGAGAGAAAAAGAGGGACAAAAGAGCTACAAGACAGAAAACAACTAATAAATGGCAATAGGGAGTCCTTCCCCATCAATAAATTACTTTACATGTAAATGGGTTTAACTCCTTTGTCAAACATATACAGTGGCCAAATGAATAAAAAATAAGATCCATGTATGCCATCTACAAGAAACTCACTTTAGATTTAAGGTCACATACAGGCTGAAAATGGAAGGATAGAAAAAAATATTCATGCAAATGGTAACCAAAAGAGCAGGGGTATCAGAAAAAAATAGACGTTAAGTCAAAACGGTCATAAGAGACAAAAAAGGACATTATATGGTAACAGGGTTAATGCACCAGGAAGGTATAACAATTATAAATATATATGCATCCAACATTCAGAACACTTAAATATATGAAGCAAACATTGAGAGAACTGAAGACAGAAAATAGCAACACAATACTATTAGATTTCAATATCTTGCTTTCAATAGCAGAAGGAAAACTAGAAAATTCACAAATATGTGCAAATTCAATAAATTACTTAAAAATATATATTTTCATTGAACTCAGAGAAGAAGGGAGTGGGAGAGAGAGATAGAAACACCAAAGATGAGAGAGAATCATTGACTGGCTGCCTCCTGCATGCCCCCACTGGGGATAAAGCCCACAACCCAGGCATGTTCCCTGACCGGAATTGAACCTGGAACCCTTGAGTCCACAGGCCAACACTCTATCCACTGAGCCAAACCAGCTAAGGCTCAATAAATTACTCTTGATTAACTAATATGTCAAAGAAAAAATTAAAAGCGAAATTAGAAAATATCTTGAGAAAGCCCAGCCTGTATGGCTCTGTGGTTGAGCACTGACCTATGAACCAGGAGGTCATGGTTCAATTCTGGGCAGGGTACATGCCCAGGTTGTGGGCTCTATCCCCAGTGTGGGGTGTGCAGGAGGCACCCAATCAATGTTTCTCTCTCATCATTGAAGTTTCTATCTCCTCCCTTCCTCTCTGAAATCAAGACACACACACACACACACACACACACACACACACACACACGTGTATATATATAAAAAAAGAAAATATTTTGAGATAAAAAAATGAAACCATAATATAAAATGTGATATGTAGCAAGAGCAGTACTAAGAGGGAAGTTTATAGTGATAAATGCTTATATTAAACAAGAAGAAAAACATCAAATGAACAACTTTATACCTCAAGAAAAATTAGAAAAAGAACTAAGCCCAAAGTTAGCAGAAAAAATAATAAAGTTTAGACCAGAAATAAATAAAACATAGATTACAGAAACAATTTTTAAAAATCAACTAAATTAAGGTAGTTTTTTTAAAAAAGAGAATATTCTTTTTAAAAAAATGTTTTATTGATTTTTAGAGAGAGAGGAAGGGAGAGGGACAGAGATAGAAACATCAATGAGAAATGTCATCTATCGGCTGCCTCCTGCACGCTTCCTACTGGGAATCAAGCCTGCAACCCTGGCATATACCCTGACCAGGAATCAAACTGATGACCTCTTGGTTCCTGGGTTGACATTCAACCACTGAGCAACACTGGCTGGGCAAGAGCTAGTTTGTGTTTTTTTAAAAAAAATATTTATTTATTTTAAAAAATACATTTTATTGATTTTACAGAGAAGAAGGGAGATGGATAGAGTTAGAAACATTGGTGAGAGAGAAACATTGATCAGCTGCCTCCTACACACACCCTACTGGGGATCAAGCCTGCAACCAAGGTATATGCCCTTAGACCAGAATCGAACCTGGGACCCTTCAGTTCATGGCCCGACGCTCTATCCACTGAGCCAAACTGATCAGGACAAGAGCTAGTTTTTTAAAAAAGATCAACAAAATTGACTACCTTTAACAGTACTAAGAATAAAAAAGACTCAAATAAAATCAGAAATGAAAGAGGACACATTATAATTAATGCCATATAAATAAAAAGGATTATAAAAGACTACTATGAACAATTCTTTGCCAACACACTGGTTAAACTAGAAGATAATAAGTTCCTGGAAACATACAACCTACACTAAGACTAAATTATATAAAAGTAGAAAATGTGAACAGATTTATAACTAGCAATGAGATTGAATCAGTAATCAAAACCTCCCAACAAAGAAAGCACCAGAACTAGATTGCTTCATGGGTGAACTCTATCAAACACTTAAAGAACTAATGCCAATCCTTCTCCAACTCTTCCAAAATATCGAAGAGGAGGAAACAATTCCAAACTAATTTTATGAGGCCAGCATTATCCTGATACCAAAAGCAGAAAAAGATATTACAAGAAAAGAAAACTACATGACAATATCCTTGATCAATACAGATGCAAAAATCCTCAACACAAAATTAGTAAACCGGATTCAAAAGCACATTAAAGGGGTCTTACACCATGACCAAAGGGTGTTTATCTCTGGAACATAAGGATGGTTCAACACATGAAAATCAGTAATTGTGATACACCACATTAACAGAATGAGGAATAAAAATCACATGATCATATCAATTGATGCAGAAAAAGCATTGACAAAGTCCATGATAAAAATGTTCAATTAATTAGGAATAGAAGGAATTTACCTTAACATAATAAAGGCCATATATGAAAAGCCCATAGCAAACCTCATACTCAACAGTGAAAAACTTAAATCTGATCCTCGAAGATTAGAAACAAGGCAAGGATGTCCACTCTTCTGACTTGTATTCAACATAGTACTACTAGAAGTCCTAGTGAGAGCAATTAGACAAGAATAAAATAAAAGGCAACCAAATTAGAAGTGAAGAAGTAAAATCATCTCTGTATGACATGATCCTATGTGTGGAAAACCCTAAAGACTTCATAATAAAACTGTTAAAAGTAATAAATTCAGTCAAGTTGCAGGATACAAAATCAACATACAAAAATTTGAAAAGGAAATCAAGAAAATAATTCCATTTACATAAGCATCAAAAAGAATAATATACTTAGAAATAAAGTTAACCAGGGAGCTGAAAGGCTAATAAACAGAAAACTAATTAATACTGAGGAAAATAATGAAAGAAAAAAAATAACATAAACAGAAATAGATGAAAAGATATTTCATACTCATGGATTGGAAATATTAACATTGTCAAAATGTCGAAACTACCAAAAACTATCTACATATTTTAATGCAATTCTTATCAAAGTCCCAATGGCAATTTATGGAAAAAAATCCTAAAATTCATATGGAACCACAAGAGACCCTAAGTAGATAAAGCACTATCACTATTAAGAACAAATCAGGAGGCATTACATTTCCTGATTTCAAATGACAGTTATCAAAACAGTATTGTACTGGCATAAAAAAGACATATTGAGCCCTAGCTGGTTTGGCTCAGTGGATAGAGCGTTGGCCTGTGGACAGAAGAGTCCTGGGTTCAATTCCTGTCAAGGGCACATGCCCGGGTTGCAGGCTCGATCCCCAGTAGGGGGCGTACAAGAGGCAGCTGATTAATGATTCTCTCTCATCATTGATGTTTCTCTCTCTCTCCCTCTCCCTTCCTCTCTGATACCAATAAAAAATATATTTTAAAAAAAGACATACTGACCAGTATAACAGAATAGAGAGCCCAGAAATAAACCACACATTTATGGTAAATTGATCTTCAACAAGGGGGGCAAGAATACACAATAGGGAAATAATAGTCTCTTCAATAAATGGTGTTGGAAAAATTGTATATCCAGTGTAAAAGAATGAAATCGGATGCTTAGCTTACACCATAGACAAAAATAATAATAATTCAAAATGGATTAAAGACTTGAAAATAAGACCTGAAACTCTAAAACTCCCAGGAGAAAATACATGGAAAAAGCTTATTGGCATTGGCCTTGGCAATGATTCTTGAATATGACATTAAAAGCACAAGCAACAAAAGCAAAAAAAGACAAGTAGGATTATATCAGTAAAAAACCTGTGCAGCAAAGGAAACAATCAGCAAAGTGAAAAGGCAACCTATGGAAATGAGTAAATATATTTGCAAATCATATATCTGATAAAAGGTTAATATCTATATACAGTGGGGCCTTGACTTACGAGTTTAATTCGTTCCATGACGGAGCTCGTAACTCAAATTACTCGTATGTCAAATCAAAAAGTGAACGAGTGAGACATGTGATGTTGGGCTGATGTTGTGGTGTTCACTGTGACGTTGGCTGTGCCAACTAGCGGTGGGGTATCTGAAGCTGGCTCGTAACCCGAATTTTAGCTTGCAACTCAAAGCAAAAAATCGGCCGAGAGACAGCTCGTATCTCGAAAAACTCGTTAGTCGGGACACTCGTAAGTCAAGGCCCCACTGTATAAGGGTATCTATAACTTAACCCCCCCCCCCCATTTTAAAAATGGGCAAAAGTCCTAAATAGACATTTCTTCAAAAAAGACATATAAATTGCCAATAGGTATATGAAAGGATGCTCAGCATCACTAATCATCAGAGAAATGCAAATCAAAACTTCAATGGGATATCATCTCATGCCAGCTACAATGGCTATTATCGTAAAAACAAAAGTGTTGGTGAGGATGTAAAGAAATTTTAACCCTTGTATGCCGGGAGCCGGTCCATCCTTTGCTGCTTGACACAGTCGCTGCAGGGAAGAAACATCTGCACAGCATATGTTTCAAGGGATCTGGCTTATATGGCATACTGTTCTTAATATGTTTGCTTACCTTCTTGGCGCTATGTGTTTTAACCAAAGTCACCTCTCTGAGAAAGGTTGTTTCCCCAGGTAGGGATTTTCCCCTGAAGTTAGGGAGGGAATAAAACCCCTTAACTAAGTGCCAGGTGGGTAGTGAATCACTTTAACTACGAACAATCACGCTTAAGCTACATAATCTTTACTCCCTGGAATGTAGAGAAGAAATGCCCTAACCTTTGGAATAGAAATTGATAGGATTAAAATCAACTGGTATAAATACAGATGTAACAAGACAACAGAACTTGGACAGAACCTAGAGACAGAACCTAGGGAGAGAACATGGCAAAAGATCCTGGACAGAACCTGGCTACAGAACTTGGCTGGAGAACCTAGACAGAACATGGCGGGAGAACCTGGATAGAACCTGGCTGGAGAACCTGGCTACAGAACCTGGCAACAGAACCTGGCTGGAGAACCTAGCGAGAGAACATGGCTACAGAATCTGTCAAAAGAACCTGGCCATGATGATCACCTGAACTCGGCCTCCGTGTCATTCCTTCTTCGCCGACTCCGTCCACACCTTTGGGGAACCCCTGGATCTGCTGGGGTTGGACCCCAACACTTGTACACTGTTGGTAGGAATGTAAATTGGTACAACCACTATGGAAAACAGTATGGAGGTTCCTCAAAAATAAAAATATAACTACCATATAATCCAGCAATCCCACTTCTGGGTTTTTACACCCAAAAGAACTGCAATCAGAATTGGGAAGAAATATCTGCATTCCCTTGTTCATTGCAGCATTATTTACAATAACAAAGACATGAAAACAACCTAAATATCCACTGACAGATGAATAGATAAAGTAAATATGGTGTATAAATACAACAGAATATTATTCACCCTTAAAAAATAAATAAATCTTGTCATTCGCTACAACATATATGGACTTGGAAGACATGCTAAATGAAATAAACCAGACATAGAAGAACAAATACGGTATGATCTCACTTATATCAGGAATCTAAAATAGTCAAATTCATAGATGTAGAAAGTAGAATTGTATTTACCAGGGGCTGGGATCATTGGAAAGGTATTCATCAACGGGTAGATAGTTTCACTTATGCAAGATGACTAAGTCCTACAGAACTAGAGTACAGCATAATGTATATAGTTAACAATATTGTATTGGATACTTAAAAATTTGGTAAGAGACTAGATTTTATGTTTAATGTTATCAAAAGAAAAAAGAGGAAGGGAGGAAATCCTGGAGGTGATGGTTAAGTTTAGGGCACTGTACATGGTGACAGTTTCACAGTGTATATTTATCTTCAAACTCATCAAGATGCATACATTAACTATGTACAGCTTTTTTGTATGTCAATCATATATTGATTTAAAAAAGAAAGTAACCAAAGAGACGAAGGACTTGTATATTAAGACCCATGAAACATTGCTCAAAGAAATTAAAGACTGAAATGAATGCTTCCAGGGACTGAACGACAATATTGGTAAAATGTCCACACTACCCAAAATGATCTATAGATTTAATGCAATTCTTATAAAAATCCCAACAGTATTTTTATAGAAATAGGAAAAAAAAATCCTAAAAGTCATATGGAACTACAAGAAACTCCAAAATAGCCAAAGCAATCCAGAGAAATGAAAACTGGACGCCTCACACTTTTTCATTTCAAAACATATACAAATTTACCGAAACAGTATGATACTGGCATAAAGGCAGACATATAGAACAATGGAACAGAATAGAGAGCCCAGAAATAAATCCACAATTATACAGTCAACTGGTTGACAAGGGGGGAGGGCAAAATACACAATGAAGAAAGGACAGTCCCTTTAACAAATGGTGTTGGGAAACACTGACATCCATATGTAAAAGAACAAAACTGGACTCTCATACAGAAAAATCAACTCAAAATGGATTAAGCATAAGAACTGAAACTCCCAAGAAAACCTAGAGGGAAAGCTCCGTGACCCTGATTTCTTGGATATTACATTAGAAGCATAGGCAACAAAAGCAAAAATAAAGTGAGACTACATTAATCAAAATGCTTCTGCACAGCAAAGGAAATAGTCGCAAAGTGAAAGGCAACCTACAGAATGGGAGAAAATATATGGAAACCATCTATCTGATTAGAGGTTAATATCTAAAATATATAAGAAACTCCTATAACTCTATAGCAAAAAGACAACTCGATTTTTAAAAATGGTCAAAATATACATTTCCTCAAAGAACACATACAGAAAATAACTATTGAGGATGTAGAGAAATTGGAACCCTTGTGCATTGTTGGTAGAAATATAAAATGGTGCAGCCTCTATGGAGAACAGTATGGAGGTTCCTCAAAAAATTAAAACTGGAACTACCATAAGATCTAGCAAGCTACTTCTGGGTACTTATTCCAAAGAATTAAAATCAGGATCTCTAAGAGATGTCTGAATTCACATGTTCATTGCAGCACTGCTCACAATACCCAAGAGATGGAAACAACCTAAATGCCCATCATGGATGGATAAAGAAAATGTGGAATATTATTCAGTCAGAAAAAGGAAATCTTGTCATACACAACATGAATGAATTTTGAGGGGATTATACTAAGTTCAATAAGCCAGTCACAACAGGGATAATACTTCATGATATCACTTGTGGCATCTGCAGTAGTCAGACTCATCAAAGCACAAACTAGAATGGTGGTTGCCAGTGGCTGTGGGAAGAGGAAAAGGAGGAGTTATTATTCATTGGGTATAAAGTTCAGTCATGCAAGATGCCTAAGTTATAGAGATCTGCTGTACAGCACTGTGCCTACAGTTAAGAATACTGTAATGTACACTTAAAATCTTGTTAAGATGGTAGATCTCAGGTTATGTGTATTTTACTAAAATAAAAAAAGTGCAGAGAAAAAATGAGATCTCTATATTTACTAGCATAAGTTACATCCTATAGTATTTTGAAGGAACTTGGGAAGAATTCAGATAGGAGCAGCAAAAGCAAAGAGCTAGAAAATAGAGCCCACTTAAATTACTTAACCATTGAAATGTATGAATATATTAAACATTGTAATAAACAGATTTTTTTATTTATCAAAGTCTTTCGAAGCTGAGTATCCACATATTTAGCATTTAATTATACTTTTATCTTAGACAAGGACATAGAATAATTGATTTGTGGTTCACTTAAGTAATTTTAGGTGATCTAGAGTTTTGGTTCTAAAATACTCATCATGAAAACATCATAAAATTAAATGACTAGCCCAGCCAGCATGGCTCAGTATTTGAGCGTCGACCTATGAACCAGGAGGTCACAGTTCGATTCCTGGTCAGGGCACATGCCCGAGTTGTGAGCTCTATCCCTATAGCACGTGCAGGAGGCGGCCAATCAATGATTCTATCTCATCATTGATGTTTGTATCTCTCTCCCTCTCCCTTCCTCTTTAAAATTAATAAAAATATATTTTAAAACAAGCTTTAAAAAAATTAAATGACCACAGAAAGGGGTATGTGAAATATATGGCAAGTTTCTCACCAAGTAGGAAAGATCCATACTAAGATTGTTCCCTTTGATATGAACATTTTAAAAAAATTAAGATGACTTCTGGTTGAGGTGGCTCGGTCACTTCTTGCTTAGATGCATCTTCTCTGCTCCAAAAACATACATATGTACATACATATATACACACAGGTATGTACATATGTACATATCTACAAAATACATATAAACACAAAGATACAGCTAGGTTCGAAAACAAGATAAACATTTCTGTGAAACAGAAAAACAAACCCCAAGTGAAAATAGAGAATGAGTCTCTAGTATTCCTCTTTAATACACGGTATTGTTTTGTATTTTTAAAACTTTATATAAATGGCATTATACTATATGCATTCTTTTGCAGCTACCTGTTTAAAATTTTTAAAAAATACTTTATTTTTTAGAACAGAAAAACTTTCACATTTACAAAAAAAACTGAGAAGCTAGTATAAAGAGTTCCCATATACCCCACACCTAGTTTCCCCTGTTATTATTTTACATTACTATGGTACATTGTTAACATAAATAAATTAATATTGATATATTATCATTTAAAGTCCATATTTTTTTTAGATTTCCTTAGTTTTTCCTTAATGTTCTTTTTCGGTTCCAGGATACCGCAGTACATTTAGTTTTCATGTGTCTTCAGGCTCCTCTTGGCTGTGGCAGTTAATCAGACTTTGTTTTTAATGACCTTGACAGCTTTAAGGAAAATTGATTAGGTACTTTGTAGGATGGCCCACTACTATAATTTTTCTGGTGTTTTTCTCATGGTTAGATTGGGGTTATGGATTATTAGGAAAAAGATCACAGATGAAAAGTACAATTTTGATCCTCTTACAAGCAAACAAATCAACACGATTTATAACTGTTGATGTTGGCTTTGATAACCTGGCTGAGGCAGTTTTAGGTTTCTATTCTGTAATGCTATTTTTTTTCCTGCCTTCCCATACTGTACTCTTTGGAAAGAAGTCACTATAAGTAGCTCAAAACGAATTAGTGGGGAGTTATGCTCCCCACTCCTTGAGGTAGAGCATCTACAAAATTTATATAAGAATTTTTCTGCATGGGATTTTTGTCACCTCTCTCCAATTTATCAACTTAACAGTTTTATTTATTATCAGTATGGACTCATAGAGATTTATTCTATACTTTGGGATATAGTCCAATACTAATTTACTTAGTTTATTACATAAATTGTTCCAACTTTGGTCATTGGAAACTCTTTCACTTGGCTCCTGTGCTCCTTTGACATACCCCCCAACAATGTTTTTATCTTGCTGTTTTTAGCACTTCCTTATTTTCTGGCACTTCAAAATGCCCAAGGCTCATCTTGTGTATTTCCTACCCTCAGTACTAGAATCAGCCATTTCTCTAAGGAGCCCTGATTACTTTTATTAGAGAATGGTATTTAAAAACAAAGATCTGGTTGCTGAACATGCATGTTACTACTGGAATATCACTTCATTTAGATCCTCTCAGCTGACAGAAAAATTTACGTTTAATGCTAACCTGGGTATATACAGTTATTTATAAATAATTCTACCAGGTGTACTGGTTAATAATGCGGATTTTTTCAATAAATGGAGTTACACATATGTTGATATATATGCGATTTGATATGCTATTTTGTTGTATTGACAGCAAGCTTCAAAACTTCATGTGTAAAATTTCTGAAGGTATTTACATCATAGTTATTTTTACGCTTAAAAATGTCGAATTTTGTGCCAAGAAAAGAGCATTTGCGGGAAGTTTTAATTCATTACTTTATTTTGAGGAAAAGTGCTGCTGAAAGTTATAGTATACTTCGGGAAGCTTATGGTGAACATGCTCCATCTCAAGATACTTGTGAACGCTGGTTTAAACGCTTTAAAAGTGATGATTTCAATGTGAAAGACAAAGAACGTCCAGGTCAACCGAAAAAGTTTGAAGACCATCAATTACAAGCATTATTGGATGAAGATGTGTGTCAAACTCAAAAACAACTTGCAGAAAGATTAAATGTTGCTCAGCAAATAATTCCCAATCGTTTACAAGCAATGGGAAAGATTTTAAAAGAAGGAAAATGGGTGCCACATCAACTGAACGAAAGACAAATGGAAAACCGAAAAGTCATCAGTATAATGTTGCTTCAACGGCATGAAAGAAAGTCTTTTTTTTGCATCGAATTGTGACTGGCGATGAAAAGTGGATTTATTTTGAGAATCCCAAACGCACAAAATCATGGGTTGATCCAGGTCAACCATCAACATCAACTGCAAGGCCAAATCGCTTTGGAAAAAAGACAATGCTCTGCGTTTGGTGGGATCAGGAAGGGGTGGTGAATTATGAGCTTTAAAACCAGGTGAAAGCATTAATACTATCGCTACCGACAACAAATAATCCATTTGAACCATGCTTTGATCTGACCAGAATGGGCCAGAAGACACGGCCAAGTAATTTTGGCTTCATGATGATGCACCATCACACCCTTCAAAAACAGTTAAAGACACGTTAAAAGTTCTTGCCTGGGAAGTATTAACCCACCCGCTGTATTCACCAGACCTCGCTCCTTCAGATTACCACTTGTTCTGATTGATGGCACACGCACTTTCTGAGCAGCACTTCAAAATAGACGAAGAAGTGGAAAATTGGGTCTCTGAATGGTTTGCCTCAAAACAAGAAAAGTTCTCTTGGGATGGTATCCACAAATTACCTGAAAGATGGGGGAAATGTGTAGCTAGCGATGGACATTGCTTTGAATAAAGCACTTTTGATGTTTCTCTTGAAATTATCGTGTTTTCTTTGATTACAGAATCCGAATTATTAAGTGGTACACATTATGTATGTAATCATCCATATATTAAGTTAAACATGAATTCATAATGATGTCTCCAACTATAAACCATTACCACATGGATCATTTTAGTTTTCTCCCGTTGCTTATCTATAAATTCCAAGGGTGAGAAATCTGGCTTCACCATCTGCCATTCATTTACTTAATTGCTCCATTTCATTATACAGGTATAACAATATCAGAATTGTTAACCTGTACCCCCATGTTACAAAATCTTATCATCTAGGGTACAGTGATTATGTACTGTTCTGTTTACCTCTCTGTTGCTTCCACATTCCACACATTTCCAAAGATACTTAGGTCAGCACCCTTTCCCCCATAGCTTCATATACAGTGGGACCTTGACTTACGAGTGTCCCCACTAACAAGTTTTTTGAGATACCAGCTGTCTCTCGGCCGATTTTTTTGCATTGAGTTGATAGAGTAATTTGAGTTAACGAGCTCCTTAACGAGCTCGGTCTCGGAACGAATTAAACTCGTAAGTCAAGGCCCCACTGTATTTGTAACAGATTCTCTTGTCATAATCTGCATTTTTTCCTGAGGTTCTCTAACCTCCTAAATGATTTTAAAAATATTTGTATACATCAAAGGCCATTCTTCGTGCTGTACAGTATTATGGGTTTTGACAAATGCATGTCTTGTATCCACTATTACATTATCATACAGAATAATTTTACTGCCCTAAAAATCCTCTGTCTCTGTACTTCATCTATTCCTCTGTCCCCCACGTCCCCCAGAGTCCTGGCAATCACCAATCATTTATCGTCACTATAGTTTTGTGTTTACGAAAGTGTCACATAACTGGAATATACAATAAGCAGTCTTTTCATATTGGCTTCTTTCACTTATTAAAATGCATTTATAGTACCTCTATGTCTTTATTGTAGTTTGACAGCTCATTTCTTTGTATTGCTGAATTATATTCCATTGTATAGATGTAGCACAGGTGAATGGAAACAGAAGAACATCTTGATTGCAAGTTTTTGGTAATTATGAATAAAACTGCTATGAACATTCACATGCTGGATTTTGTATAAATATAGGTTTTCAAATCAATTGCAGTAAATAACTAGAAGCGCAATTACTAGATCATATGGTAAAACAATGTTTCGCTTTGTCATAGGCTGTCAAACTAACTTCCAAAGAGATTGTGTCATTTTGTATTCTCACCAGCAATGAATAAGAGTACCTGTTGCTCAGCATCCTCAATAGCATTTGGGACTGTCAATTTTATTGTGATTGTTAGTCATTCTAATAGGTGTATAATGGCATCTCATTATTGTTTTATTTTGCAGTTTCCTGATTAAAAAGGATGGTGAGCTCCTTTGTATATGCTTATTTGACATGTAAATACCTTCTTTGGGGAGGTGTCTGTTCTTTTGCCCATTTTTAATTGGGTAGTTCATCTTATTACTGTTGAGTTTTAGAAGACCTTTTTATATTTTGGATACACGTCCTTTATTAGACATGTGTTTTGAAGACATTTTCTTCCAGTCTGTGGCATATTTTTTTTCTCTTAAAAGTATCTTTCACATAGAAGTTTATAATTTTAATGAAGTCTGATTTATCAAACTTTTTTCTCTCATAAATCATGTTTTTTGTTGTATCTATAAATACATCACCAAACACAAGGTCACTTAGATTTTTCTCGTTTTCTTCTAGAAATTTTATGGTATTGTTTTACATTTGTATCTACAATCTATTTTACAGTTAATTTTTTTGAAGATTGCAAAATTTGTGTCTAGATTCATTTTTTAAAATGCTGATATCCAGTTGTTGCAGCACAATTTGATGAAAAGACTATCCTTTCTCCATTTAATTGCCTCTGTTCCCTTGTCAAAGATCAGTTCACTATATTAGTGTGAGTCTATGTCTGTAGTCTTTATTCTGTCCAATTGATCTATGCATCTTTTTTCACCTGCACTGGATTACTTGATTACAGTAAGCCTTAAAGTTGAGTACTGTCAGCCCTTCAACTTTGTTGTTCTTCAGTATTGTATTAGATATTCTGGACCTTTTCATTTCCTAGAAACTTAGAATCAATGTGTCTATATCCACAAAATAGCTTGCTGGGATTTTGGTGAGACTGCAAAATCTACATATCAATTTGGGAAAATTGACATCTTAACAATATTAGGTTGTCCAATCCATAAACACAGGACATCTCTGCATTTATTTAGATCTTTTTTAAAAACTATCTTTTTATTGTTTTTTAGATAGAAAGGAAGAGAGAGGGAGATAGAAACATCAGTGAGAGAGAAACATCAATGGGCTGACTTCTGCACACCCCCTCCTGGGGATCAAGCCAGTGACCCGGGCATGCGCCCTGATTGGGAAACAAACAGGGGACCTCTTGGTCCATGGGATGACGCTCAATCCATTGAGCCACACCGGCTAGGCTTATTTAGAGCTTTAAGTTTTCAGTAGGGTTTTGTAATTTTCTGCATACAGATCCTGTATAAATTTTGTTAGATCTATACCTAATTATTTAACTATATTCGGTCCTATTGTAAATAGTATTGTTTGTATTTCGCTATCAATGGTTCATTTCTTGGTTTACAGGAAAACAATAGACTTTTATATATAAACCTTGTATCCTCCAAGTACACTGTACTTATTTATTAGTTCCAGAAATTGTTTTAGGTTTACTGTTTGGGATTTTCAGTATAGACATACCTGTCATCTATGAACAAAGACAGTTTTACATTTTCCTTTCCAATATGTGTGCTTTTTATTTCCTTTTCTTATTTTATTTCACTAGCTAGCATTTCCAGTACAGTATTTTAAAAAGTGGGAAGAGGAGGTATCTATCTATTCCATGTTTCTGATCAAAGGGGAACACATCCAGTTTCTCATCATTAAGTATGGTGTTAGCTGTAGGGTTTGTAGATATTCTTTACCAAGTTGAGGATGTTCCTCTCTATTCCTAGTTTGCTGAGAGATTTTTTTCATTAATGGGTGTTGAATTTTGTCAAGTACTTTTTCTACAGCAATTGAAATAATGACATAATTATTTTTCTTTAGTCTGTTGATGTGGTATATTATATTAACTAAGTTTCAAACTGTTGAACCAGCCTTGGATACCTGGAATAAATCCCACTTGTTCATAATATAGAATTCTTTTGATATTGTGTTGGATTTCATTTCCTAATATTTTGATTTTTAAATAAAAGTATCTCAATCAACTGTTCTGACTTTCCTAATATTTATGATTTTTACATCTATGCTCATGAGAGAGACTGGTCTGTAATTATTATTTTTTAAAAATTGTAATATCTTCATCTGGTTTTGGTATTAAGCTAATGCTGGCCCTCATAAAACAAGTCAGAAAATGTTCCCTTTGCTTCTATTTTCTGGGAAAGATTGTAGAGAACGAGTATCATTTTATATGATTCCATTTTTACCACTCTAGTAGCATATCAATTAGACTTCTATTTATAATTTTTAGTGGTTGCCCTAGAATTTGCCATATACATTTATAACTAATCTAAGTCCACTCTCAATTAACACTATACTAGTTCACAGGTAGTGCAGATATCTTATAATAGTATATTAAATACTAATTCCTCCCTCCTATACCTTATAACATTCCTGCCATTTATTTCACTTATCTATATGCTATAATTACCTAACACAATGCTATTATTATTTTGAACAGTTATCTTTTAGATCACTTAAAATAAAAAATAAAAAATTTCACCTTCAGATATTCCATTTTTAAGCTCTTCCTTTCTGTATAGGAATCTGATTTTCTAACCTATATTATTTTCCTTCTCTCTGAAGAACTTAATTTTTTTTTTCTTGCAAGACAGGTTTACTGGCAACAAATTCCCTGTTTTTGTTTGTCTGATAAAATCTTTATTTTTCCTTCACTTTTGAAGGATATTTTTTCTGGATACAGAACTCTAGGTAGGTGGGGTTCCCCCCACCCAATACTTTAAATATTAAATATTTGACACCACTATCTTCTTGTTTGTATGGTTTCTGATGAGAAATCCAATGCGATTGTTATCTTTGTTTCTCTATAGACAAAGTGGTTTTCTTTTGGCTGTTTTCAAGATTTTCTCTGTCTTCGGTATTTGCACATGATATGCTTAGCTGTTTTTTGTTTTGGTAGTTATCCTGCTTGGTGTTCTCTGCTCAAATCCTGTATCAGTGGTCTGGTAATTTTGAAAAATTCCCAGCCATCATTACTTCAAAAATTTCTTCTGTTCCTTTTTCTCTTATCCTTCTGGTATTCCAATAATGTGTATGTTACACCTTTTAAAATTGTCCCATAGTTCTTGGACATTAGTTCCATTTTTTAAGTCTTTTTTTTCTTTGCATTTTAGTCTGGGTTGTTTGTACTGACATGTCTTCAAGCTTACTGATTCTTTCCTTGGCCATACCAAGTATACTAATGAGCCTATCCAAGTGTTATTCCTATTATAGAGCTTTTTATTTCTACCATCTCCTTTTAATTATTTCTTTGAGTTTCTATTTCTGTTTACTTGACCTGTTTTTGCATATTGTGTACTCTTTCTAATAGACTCTTTAGCATTTAATTATGTTACATTCTATAAATGTAATCATTCCAAAACTTGAGCCATATCTGACTTTGGTTCTGATGCTTGTTTTGTCTCTTGAAACTGTTTTTTCTTTTACCATGCCTTACAATTTCTTCTATGTTGAAAGTCAAACATGATGTATAACATAATAGGATCTGAGGTAAACAGGCTGTTAGCGTGATTTTTTTTGTTAATTTTGCCAGGCGTTGGGCTGTGTTTAATGTTTACTCTAGCTGTAGGTGTCACAGGTTTCAATTTCTTGTAATGTCCTTGTTTTTGTTTCCCATGTTTTCTCTGGGTTTCCCTGAAAACTTTTTAGAGTCTGAGCCTTGCAGGTTTTTCAGCTGTACCATAGTTATTATCCTAAAGCCCTGTTGATGTGGTGGTAAGGTGTAGGGTAAGGGAAACATTCTGAAATCCTATAATTAAGCCTCGGTCTTTCAGTGTGCCTGGGTCCCTAGACTGTAATCTTCAGAAGTGTTTCACAGTTTTCTCTTTTTCTCTCTCTCAGATGGGACAGGAAGACCAGAGGGGCCTAAAGTAAGATGATTTCCCTTCTCCCATAGTGGAGAAGGCTTTGGTAAAATTGTTTCACATGTTGGATAGTCCTTTGTTCTGTAGAAGCTCTGGGTATATTTCAAAATGATTACTTTTCTGCTCCCCATGCCAGGAACAGATTTTTTTTCTTGGCTCTTCAACTTGAGAACCTAGTGGGGTTCCTGGAGGTATTTATTGACTAATTTCAGAGGCACCATGGCTACCATATATGGTGCTTTTATGAATACTATCTGATTTATTACTAGCCAGGAACAGACTTTTTTCTTGGCTCTTCAAATTGAGAAACTGTTATGTTCAAACACTAATCTACACTCTGACTCAAGCAATTTGTCAAAGTTACCACTTAAGTATTCCTACCAGTTTATGGCTCCTGTGGCTTTCCGATCCTAATAAGTAGATCTGGGCTGTGGTTCTCTTTAATTGCCTGTCTCTCCAAATTTCAGGGTTGCAGTTTGCCCTGTGAATTCAATGCTCTGATGGGCCCAAGAAAAAGTCATTGATTTTTCGTTTGTTCCACTCTTTTTCTTGTAAGACAGGAATGACAACTTCCAAGCACTTTGTATGTTAAAGCTGAAACCAGAAATCTGAAACTGGCTTTTTTCATTCACATTATGTTTGTGAACTGCATCCACATTGATACCTGTAGTTATATTTTATTCATTTTCTCTACTGTACAGTATGCTATTTTATGACTATACCACGCTTTATCCATTCTCCTGCTGATGAACATGTATGCTGTCTACAAATAATGTTATAACAAGCATCCTTATAACATCTCCTAATGTGTATATGTAAGAATTCTTCTAGGACAGACACCTAGGAGTGGGACTGCTGATTTATACTGTATGAGCATCTCCCATTTTACCAGATATTGCCCCAATGTTCTTGAAAGTGGTTGTACTCATTTATATTCAGCCAGAAGCATATTAGCGTTTTTAGTGCTCCATATGTTCACCAGCACTTGGCACTGTCATGTCTTTATGCCAACATTCTGAGTGTTAAATGTTATCTCATTATAGTTTTATTTTGCATTTCTTTGATTACTAATGAGACTTTATAAGTTAATTGGCCATTCCTCTTCTCTCCTCTGTGAATTGCCTATTCATATCTTCTGACCATTTTTATTGGGTTGTCTATATTTTTCCTTATTGATTTATAGGGAGGAATTTCCTTAAAGTGACTCCAAAAATGAAACCATCAAGTAAAATACTGATGATATGATTACATTAAAATGAAAGACTTCTGCTTAACGTAAGACATCAGAAGCAATGTTAAAATGATAAGCCACTCACTGAAATAATATATTTTCTAAATAAAAAAAAAGTTTGTATTCAGAATTTTAAAATAATCTCTATAAATAATATGAAAAACTAAACAACCAAATAATGGATAAAAAGGAACAGGCAACTCACAGAATGTTCCTGAAAGGCTAACAAATGCATGAATACATACATAATTTCACTGGAAATCACGAACATGCAAATTAAAACAATGAGATACCTTTCAAATACTATATTAGACTGGCAAAAATAAAGTCTAATACTACAAAGTCTTGGCAAGAATGTGGAAGAGATCTCTGAAATCCTGCTCACGGAATTGAAGATATACATATCCTATATAGCACAGTAATTCTACTCCTACGTATATAATCTATGATAGTGATTCTTAAAATGTCTCTCAGCAGCAATAGCATCTCCTGGGAACTTGTTGGACATGCAAATTCTCAGACCCTACTTCAGATCTACTGAATAAAAAATTCTGGGGACAGAGCCCAGCAATCTTCATTTTAATAAGCCTGCCAGGTGATTTTGGTACACACTAACATTTGATAATCACTGCAACAAATCAATATTTTTTCCAACGTTTTGGACTAAGATCTATAGGAAGACATGCATTCTTGTCCCACACATGTCTATCCCCCCCTTCTCTCATGTGTGTGTACATACATATGTAAAACAAAACCTACAATAAACAGTAACTACTCTTACTCTATAATATTGATATTTTCTATTCTATTCTGTTTCATTTCCTTAAAAAATTGCCGATTGTGACCTACTAATTGTACAATAATGTTTGTTGCAGAATTGAAAAGAAAATATCTTCAGGAAAATGGACAAATGAATTATACTATATTTCTACAATGGAATACATAGTTCCTTATAGCATTAGAAATAAATTTCAAAACATTATGTATATTGAGTTTAAAAAGCAAGTTATAGAAAGGTATGTAGAGCATGATTTTATCTATAGTTTAGAAATATGTAAAACTATATGTTGTTTATGAATATATAGCTATGTAGTAAGAATATAAAAAGATTATTTACAAGTTTACTTAGATATTTGCCAATTTCTCAAGACTTAGAGGGCCTGTGCTTTCACTTTGCTCTTAACTACCAGCATCTAAGTCATATGTTCCAAAGACTAGTTCCAAAGGCACCATGGCTATCAGATATGGAGGTCCTATGAATACTACCTGATTTATTACTAGCCTATGAAATTGGGGGTTACCTTCCCTTCAATTCAGGTCTTTTAGTAGGTTTGGAATAGAGTATTTTCAAGATTTCTTTAAAATTCTATGGGTACTTTAGGACCTTAGAAATGCACAAGGAACATCACAAGAAATATGCTACTTATATAGTATGCAGAGAAAGAATAGTGAAGGACAAGGAAAAACACGATCACTATACCTATGTCATAATTCTTTAGTATAATTAAAGTGAATTTAAAAGTATTACTTTAGGTAGAGGTAAATTAAAATGAAAACAACCCATGTTTTTGTCTTGGTTTAGCCTATACCTTGTTTGGCTCCCCTGGATTATATGAAGAAAACATAGGAATTTTTCGGATCTCTTCCTCTGACAAACGATTTCTCTGGATCTCATCTTCTGGGACAAATTTTATTGGCTGCGTCAGCTTCTTAGGCCCAGTCCAACACTGCTCAGGTGAATTATCAATAACTTTTGCCACATGAAGACTGGGACCTTTACCCTGTGCTGCCTGTTCTCCCTTGTCCTGGAGTAATGGCGGGTTCTCAGCTGTGTCACTATCTCCCACTGATGTAGCTGAGACCAGTGAGTGGGAAGCAAAGGGTTCACCTCTCATAAGTTGGAACTCTTCAAGACGTTTTTTCATTATCATCTCTTGGTAAAAATTTTCCAGGTTGTTCATGGGATCACCTTTGTTCTTCTTTTGGGGTTCATCTGGATTAAGACAAAGAGATAGGGAAGTTCTACAAAGCCTATCAATACAACCTTTGACAAATTAATTAAAATTAAATCTTAGATCTCAGATTTAGAAACTCTGCTGGGGCAGGTGTTTACAACCTGCAATAAATGACAATAGTATATAGCTATTTTATTACAGTGCATCTCAAGCAAGGCTGGAACTATGGTGAAGCAAGTGAGGCCACTGGGGTACAAAACTTAAGGAGGTGCTCACTCTCAGGGTCATGCAAGTACATGCACTTAACTGATAAGGACATTTAAAAATGTAACCAGTATGGCATTATCACACTTCACAAAATTAATAATTCCTTAATATAATCTAATACCAAGTTCATATTGAAATGGTCCTGATTATCACAAAGATATATTTTTACACTTGATTGTTAACCCAGCCTTTGGCTGTTACATCTCTTAAGTCTCTTTTATTTTAAAACAGTACCCCTTCCTTCCCACCCCTCCAACCCATTTTTTACCCCATCCCATTGATTTATTAAAAGAACCATATTTGTTCACAGAACAAATGAATTTGATTGTTTTTCATGGTATTGTTTAATTTGTTCATTAATCCCCTCCATTTCTTATAAACTGGCAGCTAAATATAGAGCTATTCTATCTAATACAGTATCCACTGGCCACACAAACCTATTCAAATTAATCTTTTAAATGTCAGTTCCTCAGTTAAACTAGTCACATTTCAAATGCTCAACAGCCACCTGTGGCGAGTGGATATTATATTGGGCAAAAAAAGATAGAGACCATTTACATTATTATACAAGTTACATTGGGCAGTGCTGATCTAGAGGTTTGATTAGATTCAGGTTTCATATTTTTAGGCAAGAATCCTCCACAGATGGTTGTATATTTCCTATTACATCAAAAGGCACATAATGTTTGGTGGTCCCATTTTTAGTAATGCTAAAATTGATCAGTGTGTTCAGGTGGTATTAGTCGGATCTCTCCATTATGAAATTTTCTCGCTCATCTTTCACATCACTGGGTTTTACATCCAGTGATGACTGCTGTCTAGATCTATTAATTTATTAAGAGTTGTGAAATGGAGCTCCCCTAATTCCACTATTTTTTTTGTGTTTATTATTTAGAATTCTATAATAAACTTACCGTCATCAACTAGTTTCCCTATATACAGTTTATACAGGAAAGGCAGGATAAATGCATTATTTTCCCCATTATTTACCACTATGAGAGTAATGAGTTGGTACCATACAAATGTCCAGTGGTGACCAATGATTATTTTTAGTATAATTGTGAGATCGTGTATTTTTATTACATTTTATGTGTTTCAATTAAATATAGTCATTATTCTTTTAGTGGTCAAATTATCCCACTTAGGGCCAGTAGGAGTCCTTTCAAATTGACTACTATAGTGCTTTTCAGTTTTCTGGCACAGCAAGATGTCCCAAGCTCATATTGCACATTTCCTGACTCCAACCTAAACTATTTTTCCAAGGACCCCTGGCTCCTTTTAATGGGGAATAGTATTTAAAAAGTATAATGTGTTGCTAGGTGTGTTCATTGCTGTTAAGTTGTTATTGTTTCTAGACATTTTCGGTGGACAAAACCAGAAAATTTTTTTAAAGAGAAAAAGAGAAAAAGAAATTATACTGGTATTTCCACTTCAAATGTAAGATTATAAGGTTTTTACTCAAACTTCTTGATTTTAGACTTGTATATCTCTTTTCACATATGCTTAAAATATTTGTTTTTTAACATTAACAACATTATTTATTTGCTTTTTCTTATAATATATTTATAGAATTTTTAAATGTCAATAACAATACTAATATGAATATCAACAATGAAACTACTGAATAGAGATTTACATCTTTTTGCAGTTACCTTTATAATATATCCCATTAGGAATGTACAAATATTGTTTTAAAGTCATTTTAAGTAATTGTTTCCTCTGTATTTTTATGCTACCAACTTTTTTATGGTTAGATTCATTTGCTTCAGGTTGTTCATGAATTTTAGGGATGGATGTTTCCCTTTTTGATTTTTAAATTATGCAAAAACATTTAAATAGGTCTAGAGTAAAAACTGTGTTATACAGTACCTTCACAGAAGTTTCACTTCCATCTCTGTCCCCTTCATCCCATTCCTTTCCTTCCCCATAAATAATAATTTTATTAGGTTTTGGCTTTATGGTTCCATTGATTCTTTTTTGAAAATATAAGCAAAGAAGCATATACACATATATATGTATATGTGTGTGTGTATATATGTATATATAGTATCCCAAAATGTATATACACATTTTGAATAATTATAAAGGCAATGTTTATTAAAATACATTTCATTTTCAAAACTGAGCTATCAGTTGTTAAAGTATGTATACATTTTTTTGGGACACACACTATATATAATTCATTAGTTATACCCCTCTCCTACATAAACAGTAACTTACTATACACTATTGACAACTTACATTTATAAAATTTCTAAAATTGATTTGAGAGAGAGAGAGAGAGAGACTTGGATTGGTTGCCTCCTGCATGTGCCCTGACGGAATCAAACCCCCAATCTGGGTATGTACTCTGACCGGAAATTGAACCCGCCATTTTTGGTGTACAGGACGGCACTCCAACAACTTGAGCCACACCGGCCAGTGCACAACTTACTTCTTTGCACTTAATAATATATACTTTAGGTAACTCCATATTAATATGTAAAGCTCTTTCCCTTTCTTCTGATAGCTGTATAATACTCCACTGTGTGGATGTACCATAGTTTATTCAACTATTCCCTACTGATGCACACTGGTATTATATCTTAGTCTTATTTGCTGTTATGAATAATGCCATGAAAAACAACCTTGTGCATATAGAATTTTGTATTTTTCCAGTACATTGTTGAAGTAGATTAAAAGAGGTGGCTTTGCTGAGACAAAGGATCAAATATGTATGTAACTTTTCTCTATATTGCTAAATTCCACATTGTAGAAGTTGTGCTATTCTGCATTTACACCAGCAAGGTATAAGAACAGTATGGAAGGCTTCTTAAGTTCCCCAAACCACTAACCATTAAAGAAAAATATTGACAAATTCAACTACATAAAAATAAATTAATCAACCATAATAGAATTCAGGGAAATGCTAATTAAGAAGAAAATACTAAAAGAAAACTGCCATATTGGCAAAAAAATTAAAAAGAATGTCAATATCACATATCAGTGAGACTGTAAAGCAAACGAAACCCTCAGACATTGCTGGTAGGAATATGCAACCATATTGCAAAGCACTATGACATTATTTACTAATGTGCAATATATGCTCATAACATGACCCATTAATTCTACTCCTACATATTTACACTAGAAAAATTTGGGTATATGGTACCAGGGTATAACAATAACAATGGTTAGATCACTGGTATATATATAATGGCCTGAAACTAGCAAAAATACAAGTGTCGATTTAAGAAGAATCAACTATTAAATTGTAGTAAGATTATATAATGAAATACTACATTCCAATGAAAGTGAACATGAAGGGGGGGAAAATGGGAGATATCTGTAATACTATCAACAATAAAAAATATACTTTAAAAAAGTGAACAAATTTTAGCTACATATGATTAAGTAGATGAAATACCCTAATGTATACACTCAAAAATATATATATTTATTCAGTGACTATTATGATCCAGGAATTATTCTAGCTTTTTGAGATACATCCATAAATAAAACAAAGATTTCTGCCTTCAGAGAGTTAAGTAAATTATATTAGAAGGCTATGGGGGGAGGTTATGAGGGATTTGAAAAAGAAAAAAATACAGCAGTATAAGGGATGATAGAAAATGCTAAGAGATGGTGGTATTGGTAGTTGCAATTTTAATATTGGACTGGGTTGGTCTCATTGAGAGGGTAGCAATTAAGAGGAGACAATGAAAGTGAGGGAAGCTACATGCTGATATTAAAGTGAGGGTCCCAAGTATGTCTCAAAAATGTTAAAAAGTCTGAAATCATATGATGTGTTTTTCTAACCACAAACGAATCACATTTAGAGATCCACTACTGGAAGAAATCTGGGAAAACACAAATATTTGAAAATTAGACTACACACCTCAAAATAACCCATAGGTCAAAGAATTCACAAAGGAATTTAAAAATATTTTGTATTAAATGAAAATGAAAACACAACATACCCAAATTTATGGATGTAGCTAAACAGAGAGAGAAATCTGTAGCTTTAAACACACACACACACACACACACACACACACACACACACACATATATATATATATATATATATATATATATATAAAAGAGGAGAACTAAGATGGCGGCATAGGTAAACACCGGAGTTTGCTGCCTCGAACAACCACTTCAAAAATACAACTAAAAGACGGAACGGACATCATCCAGAACCACAGGAAGGCTGGCTGAGTGGAAATCCTACAACTAGAAGGAAAGAGAAAACCATACGGAGACTCAGAGGAGGCTCAGTGCGGAAGTAAAATACTAAGGTGCGGAGGTTGCATGCGGAGCGGGCTGGTGGCTGAGGGCACGGTTGTCGTTTTCAATCGGGAGGGAGTCTCAGACTCTGAGCTCCAGTTCCGGGCGAGTCTTTAGGGACCCAGACTCATACGGGAGAAGCGGGACTGTCTGGCATTGGTCGGAACTTGAGGGCAGCTTTCTCTCCGAGGGGCTTGCAGCGATTACCGGGACATTGAGAAGCAAACCTCTGAGGGCAGGACTCAGAGGAGCCATAACTGATAGCCCCGCCCTGTTGATCCTGTGGGACCCGCCCCGCCCAGGCCCTGCAGGGAGGCTTTTGCTGAATAGCCGCAGGCAAAGGCTAGATTAGCACCTCCCTAGAGATCCAGGAGCCAGGAAGCCCAGAGGTCAGAGTGGGACCATCCAGTTTGCAGCTCCGTGGAAACATAAAAGACACACTCAGGGGGCAGACTCAGTGAGCACCAAAGCCCCATCGAAGCAAGTCTTGCCCCAGAGGGGTGTCTCCAGCACAGAAGTTCTCCCACTGCAGACACAGCTGATTCTCACAGCCAATTGGCCTGGAGTTCATTTCCTCCTAGTGATAACTACAACGATCAAGGCGTAACTATAACAAGACTGTGCACAAAGCCCACAAGGGGGTGCACCAAGAGTGTCTACCTCAGGTAATTGGAACACTTAGCACAGAAAGGCACTCTATCGACACAGCGAAGCATAAAAAAATGCCGAGACAAAGAAACAGGACAGAAATGAAGGAAAGCAAAATGCTGGATATAGAGTTCAAAACCACACTTTTAAGGTCTTTAATGAACTGTTTAGAAGCCGCCGATAAATTGAGTAAGACCCTCGAAAAGACTGGTGAGACCGCCGATAAATGTAGTGAGATCCTCGAAAAGACTGGTAAGACCGCCGATAAATGTAGTGAGATCCTCAAGAAATCTAGTGAGACCCTCGATGTTGTGATAAAGGACCAACTAGAAATTAAGCATACACTGACTGAAATAAAGAATATTATACAGACTCCCAACAGCAGACCAGAGGAGCGCAAGAATCAAGTCAAATATTTGAAATATG
Organism: Myotis lucifugus; assembly: GCF_000147115.1. NCBI lineage: Eukaryota > Metazoa > Chordata > Mammalia > Chiroptera > Vespertilionidae > Myotis > Myotis lucifugus. Next base: position 28,917,086 of record NW_005871050.1, on the reverse strand, counting down.
AAGAAGCAAAAAACACCCAACCAGAAAAGCAAAATGAAAAAAGAATCCAAAAATACGAAAATAGTGTAAGGAGCCTCTGGGACAGCTTCAAGTGTACCAACATCCGAATTATAGGGGTGCCACAAGAAGAGAGAGAGCAAGATATTGAAAACCTATTTGAAGAAATCATGACAGAAAACTTCCCCTACCTGGTGAAAGAAATAGACTTCCAAGTCCAGGAAGCGCATAGAACCCCAAACAAAAGGAATCCAAAGAGGACCACACCAAGACACATCATAATTAAAATGCCAAGAGCAAAAGACAAAGAGAGAATCTTAAAAGCAGCAAGAGAAAGAAACTCAGTTACCTACAAGGGAGTACCCATACGACTGTCAGCTGATTTCTCAACAGAAACTTTGCAGGCCAGAAGGGAGTGGCAAGAAATATTCAAAGTGATGAATGCCAAGAACCTACAACCAAGAGTACTTTATCCAGCAAAGCTATCATTCAGAAGTGAAGGTCAGATAAAGAGCTTCACAGATAAGAAAAAGCTAAAGGAGTTCATCACCACTAAACCAGTATTATATGAAATGCTGAAAGGTATCCTTTAAGAAGAGGAGGAAGAAGAAAAAGGTAAAGATACAAACTATGAACAACAAATACACATCTATCAACAAGTGAATCTAAAAATCAAGTGAATAAATAATCTGATGAACAGTATGAACTGGTGATTGCAATAGAATCAGTGACATAGAAAGGGAATGGACTGACTATTCTTGGCGGGGGGGAAGGAGTGTGGGGGGTGCGGGAAGAGATTGGACAATAATTGTGCACCTATGGATGAGGACAGTGGGTGGGGAGTGAGGGCTGAGGGTGGGGTAGGAACTGGGTGGAGGGGAGTTATGATGGGAAAAAAGAGGAACCAATGTAATAATCTGAACAATAAAGATTTAATTTAAAAAAAATTTTAAAAAAATGACAAGTTCCAAACTGGCAGCAGTATAAGTGGAAGCGACACTGACTCTCCCAGGACCAAACTGGAAATACAACTAAAATACAGAATAACCACTCTGAAAAATCAACTGAAGACTAGCTGGAGAGAACCTGATAACCAAGGATGGAAAGTGGAGACCACATAGAGACTGGTAGGAACTGTGGAGATGTGAAAGGGCTGGATGGGCTCTCACAGACAGCAGATGAAGATCTGGAGGGATATCTCAGTTGTGGGGGGGGTTCCCACTGGGAACTCTGGCGTCTAAACCCCAAGCTGGGCTCCCCAAAACAGTGCCCACAGAACATCTGGCTGTGAAAAGCAGCAGGGTTGCTGTTTGCCAGTGAGAGAGGGCTGAAAATGCAGGAACCCTGTTAAAGGGCCAACACACAAAATTTTGTGTGCAGCCACTCACCTTGGGTTCTGGTGAAGGAGGGCAGAGTGGACTGCAGCTGTGTGAGCAGAAGCCAGGATTGGGGACTCTGGGGTTGGAGCTTGGAGGGCAGCCACCCTGATTTCCTATGCTGAGTCATTCCCTCAGGCTGTGGAGGAAATCTTTCTCCTAAAGCAGTGATGGTGAACCTTTTGAGCTTGGCGTGTCAGCATTTTGAAAAACCCTAACTTAACTCTGGTGCCGTGTCACATATAAAAATTTTTTGATATTTGCAACCATATTAAAACAAAGATTTATATTTTTGATATTTATTTTATATATTTAAATGCCATTTAACAAAGAAAAATCAACCAAAAAAATGAGTTCGCTTGTCACCTCTGACACGCGTGTCATAGGTTCGCCATCGCTGTCCTAAAGACCTTTGCCAGACAGGTGGTTTTTACCTGGGGGGATGGAATTTGCCCCACCCTGTTGGAAGACCTCTTGTCCCACCCTGTGGTCAATAACCTGATGGTAATTAAGTCTGAGTGTCAATAGGACTGCAGACAGAGGCGAGTGTCTGGAGACTTGGAGTCTTTGCCTGATCTCCTTTTGGGCTAGGGGCTAGGAAAAGCAAATCTTGGTGCACATCTTGTTATTTCCCAAAGGCACCCAGCCCCAGCAGAAGGAGCCACAAGCTGTGGATTGCTGTTATCTCCAAACAGGATATTCAGGGCCAGTCACAAACAGTGTTGTCCTGCACTAGGGATTGGGACTCCTAGCAGATTTATCCAATACACAGACACAAACCCAAACAGGTAGCCAAAATGGGGAGACAAAAAATCAAGTCCAAAATGAAAGAACAAGAGTATTCTCCAGAAGAAGAGCTAAATGAAATGGAAAAAGAAATTTATTAGACACAGAGTTCAGAATAAGGATGGCAAAGATGCTCAACAGCATGAGAAAATATATAGTAATTATGAAGAATGACATAGCACTAATAAAGAACACAGTAGGTTAGGGGAAGCCGAGGATTGGATCAGTGAATTAGAAGACAGGGTAGTAAAAATTAATCAGAAAACCAAAAAGAAAAACAAAATAAAACAGGAGGACACTTAAGGGAGCTGTGGGACAATATGAAAGTAATGATATTTGCATAATAGGTGCCAGAAGGTGAAGCAAGTGAGCAAGGGATAAAGAACATGTTTGAAGAAATAATAGCAGAAAACTTCCCTAAACTGGTAAAGGGAAAAATCACACTAGTTCAGGAGGCACAGAGAGTCCCAGGCAAGAAAACCCAAACAGGCTCATCCAGACACATCATAATTACAATGCCAAAAATTAAAGACAAAGACAGAATCTTAAAGGCAACAAGAGAAAAGCCATGTGTTACCTACAAAGGAGCTCCCCTTAGGCTATCATCAGTTTTCTCACCAGAAACTCTACAGGCCAGAAGGGAATGGCAAGAACTATCCAAGGTGATGAAAAGCAAGGATCTGAAACCAAGACTTCTATATCCAGCAAGACCATCATTCAAAATAGATGCTGAAATAAAGAGCTTCCCAGAAAAAAAAAAAAAGAGGCTAAAGGAGTTTATCACCACAAAACCAGCACTGCAAGAAATGCTAAAGGGACTGCTGTAATGAGAAGAAGTATATATAGAGAAACAGGAATAGGGAATTAAAATGGCAATAAATAAGATCCTATCAATAATAAACTTGAATGTAAATAGATTAAATGTTCCAAGCAAAAGATATAGGGTAGCTAAATGGATACAAAAACATGACCCAATTATATGCTGTATACAAGAGACCCACCTCAGAACAAAAGACTCACACTGGATGAGAGTGAAGGGAGGGAAAAACAAAAAATCTGGGGTAGCAATACCCATATCAGACAAAACAGATTTAAAAATGAAGGCCATTACAAGAGACAATAAAGATCACTACATAATACTAAAGGGATTGATCCAACAAAAGCAAATAATCCTGGTAAACATACATGCAAACAATATTGGAGCACCTAAATATATGAAAAAAACTTCTAGAGCATTTTAAGGGGGAGACCTACAGCAATACAGTAATAGTAGGGGACTTTACACTTCACTGACTTCACTGGATAGAACTTGCAGACAAAAAACTAACGAGGAAAGAAAGACTCTAAATGACACACTGGATCAGGTGGATTTAATTGACATTTATAGAACACTTCACCCCAAAGCTGCAGAATATACATTCTTCTCAAGTACTCATGGGTCATGCTCAAAGATAGACCACATGTTAGGACACAAAACAAGTCTCCACAAGTTGAAGATTTCAATCATTATCAAGCATTTTCTCAGATCACAAAGCAATGAAATTAGAAATCAACTACAGTAAAAACACTAAAAAACATTTAAACACAGGGAGACTAAATAGCATTTTATTAAACAATGAATGGGTTACTACAGTAATATTAAGAAAGAAATCAAATACTTCCTGCAAACAAATGAAAATGAACACACAATAACCACAAATCATGGCAAAAGCATTCCTGAGAGGGAAGTTTATAGCACTACAGGCCTACCCCAAAAAACAAGAAAAATTAATAATAAACAATTTAACCCCACAACTTAAAGAATTAGAAAGAGAACATCAAGAAAAGCCCAGAGTAAGTAGAAGGAAAGAAATAATAAAGATTAGAGCAGAAACAAATGACATAGAGGTTAAAAAACAAAAACAAAAATACAAAAAAAATCAATGAAACCAAGAGCTAGTTCTCTGAAAAGATAAACAAGACTGATGAACCGGTAGTTAGACTCATCAAGAAACAGAGAGGGCCCAAATAAGCAAAATCAGAAACAAAATCAGTGAAGTAACAACTGACCCCACAGAAATACAAAGGAATGAAAGAAAATACTATGAATTACTTTACTATATGCCAACAAGCTGGACAATGGGGATGAAATGGACAAATTTCTAAAAAAACAAAACACTACAATCTTCCTAAATTGAATCAGGAAGAATCAGAAAACCTGAATAGGCCAATTACAACTGATGAAATAGAAGCAGTAATCAAAAAACTCCCAGCCCTAAATGGTTTGGCTCAGTGGATAGAGCATCAGCCTGTGGACTGAAAGGTCCCAGGTTTGATTTCGGTCAAGGGCATGTACCTTGGTTGTGGGCACATCCCCAGTGGGAGGTGTGCAGGAGGCAGCTTATTGATGTTTCTAACTCTCTATCCCTCTCCCTTCCTCTCTGTAAAAAATCAATAAAATATTTTAAAAAAACAAAACAAAACTCCCAGCAAACAAGAGCTCTGGTCCAGACGGATTCACAGGGGCGTTTTACCAAACATTCAAAGAACAACTAAAACCTATCGTTTATAAACTATTCCAAAAAATCCAAGAGGAAGGAACTCCTCCAACCTCTTTTTATGAGGCCAGCATTATCCTAATTCCAAATCCAGAAAAGAAAGAGAACTGCAGCCATTATCCATGATGAACATAGATGCTAAAATCCTCAACAAAATATTAGCAATTCGGATCCAGCAATATATTAAAAAGATCATACACTATGAACAAGTGGGATTTATTCCAGGGATGCAAGGCTGATACAATATTCGCAAATCAATAAATGTGGTACATCATATAAACAAATTGAAAGACAAAAATTACATGATCATATCAGTAGATGCAGAAAAAGCATTTGACAAAATCCAACACCCATTTTTGAGAGATCATATTTCAACATAATAAAGGCCATATATAACAAACCTACAGCCAACATCATACTCAATGGGCAAAAACTAAAACTATTTCCCCTAACAACAGGAAGAAGACAGGGATGTCTGATTTTACTACTCTTATTCAACATAGTACTGGAAGTCTTACCCACAATGATTGGACAAGAAGAGATAAAAGGCATCCAAATTGGAAAGGAGGAAGTAAAACTGTCATTATTTGCATTATGACATGATATTGTACATAGAAAACCCTAACGACTCCACCAAAAAACCACTAGATTTAATAAATGATTTTGGCAATGTAGCAGGATACCAAATTAATATCCAGAAATCAATGGAATTTTTATACACCAATAATGAATTCTCAGAAAGAGAAACAAAACAAACAACCCATTTACCATTGCAACAAAAAATTAATATACATAGGAATAAACTTAACCAAGGACGTAAAAGCCTTGTACTCAGAAAACTACAGGACATTGAAAAAAGAGATAGAGGAAGATATAAACAAGTAGAAGAATATACGGTGCTCATAGTTTGATTGAAATAACATAATTAAAATGTCCATACTACCCAAAGCAATCTACAGATTCAATGCAATCCCCATTAAATTACCAAAGCAATATTTCACAAATGTAGAACAAATACTCCAAAAATTTATATGGAACCAAAAAAGCTGCAGCAATCTTGAGGAAGGAGAACAAAGTTGGAGGAATCACAATACCAGATATCAAGGCATACTGCAAAGCCAATGTAATCAAAACTGTCTGGTACCCACACAAGAATAGACATATAGATGAAAGGAACAGAACAGAGACCACAAAAATCTACCAAAGCCATTATGCTCTATTAATATTTGACAAAGGAGGCAAGAACATACAGTCCAAATATTTTGAAGAGATAGTCTCTTCAAAAGATGGTGTTGGGAAAATTGGGCAGATACATGCAAAAAAATGAAACTACACCACCAACTTACACCATACATAAAAATAAACTCTAAATAGATAAAAGACTTAAATATAAGCCGTGCAACCATAAAAATTCTAGAAGAAACCATATGCAGCAAAATCTTGTAGCAATGTGTTGTCTGATACATATCCTAGGGCAAGTGAAGCAAAGGAGAATATAAACAAATGGGACTACATCAAAATAAAAAGCTGCTGCACAGCAAAAGAAACCATCTACAAAATGAAAAGGAAGCCCACTGTACAGGAGAACATATCTGCCAATGATACATCTTATAAAGGTTTAATATCCAATACATATAAGGAACTCATACAACTTAACAAAATGAAGGCAAACAATCCAATTAAAAAATGGGCAAAGGACTTAAATAGACACTTCTCCAAAGCGGACATAGAGGTGGCCAAAAGACACGAAAAAACGCTGAAAGTCACTGACCATCTGAGAGATGCAAATTAAAACGACAATGAGGTATCACCTCACACCTGTCAGGATGGCTACCATCAACAAATCAACAAATGACAAGTGCTGGGAGGATGTGGAGAATAGGGAACCTTAGTATACTGCTGGTGGGAATGCAGACTGGTGCAGCCATTACGAAAAACAGTATGGAGCTTCCTGGAAAAATTAAATATGGAACTGCTATTTGACTCAGTGTTCCCACTTCTAGGAATATATCCTAAGAGACCCGAAACACCAATCAGAAAGAATTTATGCACCCCTATGTTCATAGCAGCACAAATTATGATAGCTAAGATCTGGAAACAGCCCAAATGCCCATAAAAAAGCTGTGGTATATTTACACCATGGAATACTATGCAGCAGTGAAAAAGAAGGATGTCTTAGCCTTTGAGCCAGCATGGAGGGACCTGCAGAGTATTATGCTAAGCAAAAAAGTCAGTCAGAGAAATATAAGTAGTATATGAGTGAGAACTCATATGTGGAATCTAATGAACAAAATAAATTGAGGAACAACAGAGACCCAGAGACATAGAAGCATGGAACAGACTGTGGAATCTCAGAGGAAAGGAGGAGGTGGGTGGGTGGGAAGAAATTAACCAAAAAACTTGCATGCGTATACTAGTATGCATAACCCATGAATACCGACAATAGGGTGGTGATGATCTGGGGTGGGGGATGGGGGTGGGCTTGAAGGGGTCAATGGGAGAAAAATGGGGACATATGTAATACTTTCAACAATAAAGATTTAATTAAAAAAATTGATAATAATGGCTTCAAACCTATAATAGGAGCTTGCAACTTAGAAAAGTAGAAAAAGCAAAGTAAACACAATACAAGCAAAAGGAAGAAAATAATAAAGATGAGGGAATAGACTAGCACCCTAGAAAACAGAAAAATAGAGAAAAACTAATGAAACCAAAAGCTAGTTCTTTGAAAAGGTTATCAAAATGGCAAACCCTTAGCTAAACCAACCAAGAAAATAAGACAGAAGACAAAAATGACCAAAACAAAGCACTAACGAGGAAACATCATTACTGAATGTATAGACATGGGAAAAAATTTTAAGATAATATTATAAATAACTTTAGGTCAACCAATTAGCTTAGATGAACGAACAAATTCGAAGAAAGATTCCAATTACCAAAGCAAACTCAAGAAGAAAGAGAATAACTGAAGAAACTTATAATAAGTATTAAGAGGTTGAATTAGTAATCAACAAATTGCCCGCAAAGAAGAGTCCAGGTCCAAGTATCTTTATTCATGAGTTCTACCAAATATTTAAAGAAATAATATCAATCCTACACAAATACTCAGAGAACAGAGGAGGAAAGAATATTTTCCAAATTTTCTATGAGGTCAGTATTAGACAGAAGCCCAAGCTAAATAAAGACATCAGAAGCAAAGGAAACCACAAATCAATATTCATCATGAACATAGACACAGAATCTTTAATAAAATATTTGCAAGCCTAATCCATCAACATATAAAAATTATATACATACTAGTGGCCCAGTGCATGAATTCGTGCACATTGAAAGGGAATTAATTAGAAGAAATATTTTAATATCACTATTTGCCAAGTCCTGGGTGCGGGTATCCGGCTCCCTCCTCCCTCCTGTCAGAGTCTGTGACAGCACCTGCGGGGACGCAGCGTCAAAGCTGGTGCCCCGCAGGGCTGCGGGACTCACCCGAGTCCTGGAGTCCCACAGTCCGTGGGGCCGGGACCTCAGGGGACACGGGGCTGGTGAGGGGGATGAAAGTGGTGGCCTGGCTCTAAGAAAACCGCCCTGGGCCTCCCTGGGTTACCTCTGGGTTCCCCCGTGCGGAGCTGGGGGCGGCGGCAGCAGTGGAAGAAGCTGCCATGGCTGACTCTTCGCCTATCATGGCGGCGGGACTGCCGCAAAGAGCAGAACATGCCTTAGTGGGAATGTCTCTTATATGGGCGGGGTGAGGGCTGTTTTAGAATGTGGCTGCCTGGCTACCAGGGTTCCACGTTCTGTTGGGCTCCATTGTCAGGACGTGAGGTCACTGCTTTTGTCAGGGAATTAAATCACTGCTCTTGTGTGGGGAGAAGCTCAGGGGAGGGGACCAGGCAGTGACCATGGAGGTGTTCTGTCATGTTCATACCCCAGGTCAAGGCTTGGAGGTAGACATGGAGTGTGGGCAGCTCCCTCTAACCCAACACTGGAGCTGACTCTCATTTCCCCCGGGTGGAGGTGGAGTGGGGGTGGTGCCCTTTGCCCTGATGTTTAGCGGCCCCACGGGGCCGACTCCCCCGAGTCCCGCTCTGCGGTGGAGCCCGGCGGGACTCCCCCAATGCACCTCCTGGTCAACTTCCCTCCAGCGCCCTTGCACACGCAGCATCAAGCCCAGCCCCACTGACCTGTGATGGCATGAGGGCATCATGGTGTGACGGTGTGAGGACCACCTAGGCCAGTGATGGCGAACCTTTTGAGCTCGGCGTGTCAGCATTTTGAAAAACCCTAACTTAACTCTGGCGCCGTGTCACATATAGAAACTTTTTGATATTTGCAACCATAGTAAAACAAAAATTTATATTTTTGATATTTATTTTATATATTTAAATGCCATTTAACAAAGAAAAATCAACCAAAAAAATGAGTTCGCGTGTCACCTCTGACACGCGTGTCATAGGTTCGCCATCACTGACCTAGGCTTTTATTAGTAAGTAGGATTTATCCCAGGAGTGAAATATTGGCTTACCATCTAAAAATCAATGAATATAATATAATAGATTATATTAATAGATTAAAACCTTAAATCATGTGATCACAATAGGTGCAAAAAAAGCAATAAGCAAAATCCAACACTCACTCATGGTTAAACACACACACACACACACACACACACACACACACAAAACAATAACTCTCAAGTAACTAGATATAGACAGGAACATCCTCAATCTGCATATGGTAGGCTGAATATAATGCCCCCCCCCCACCCCCCGCCGGCACAAAGATATCTACTTCCTAATCCCTGGGATCAGTAAAAAATATTAATGGTAAAAGGGACTCTGCAGATGTGATTAAGATACAGCTCTTGAGATAGGGGAATTATCCTGCATTATTTAGATAGGCCAAATCTATATATATAAAGGGCTAAGTGACTGACTGTACGTATATCCGACCAACCAGCCGGTACATATGACATGCACTGGCAATTAAAAATAAATGTTGACTCGTGTATGCGCGATACATATAAAACTCTCGCTGGTGCCAAAGAGCATGCCATGCATAGGTGACGTTAAAGTTGTAAATACTTCATCACAAGGGAAATTAGTCAAGCACTCTGAAAGTGTTTTTACTCTTCATGGGGTATATAGGGAGATATTAGAATAAGTTTAACCAATTTATCAGTCATTGTTTTTATCAATGTTTTTATATCATGTTTTTGTTATTGTTAGATCATGTTATTGTTTATTTATTAAACAATTTATATATTATTTTTATATACCATTTTATTAATTTCCTTTCATCTCTGACACTTCTATTATAGAGAAAGAACGAATACCGATATTAAAATATTTCTTCTAATTAATTTCCTTTCAATGTGCACAAATCTGTGTACCGAGCCACTAGTGTAATTATAATGGTCCTTATAAAAAGGAGGCAGGAGGGTCAGGGACAGCGTATAAGAGATGTACTGATGGAAGTAGAAATTGAAATAATGTGAAAAAAGGGGCCACGAGCTAATGAACGCGGGTAGATTAAAGCTGGCAAAGGTTCCCCGAGAGCAGTGGTCGCCAACCAGTGGTCCTCAGACCACTGGTGGTCCGTGAGGTCCAAAAGGTTGGCAACTGCTGCCTTAGAGAACACCAGAAGGAATGCAGTCCTATGGACAACTTGATGTTAGGACTTTTGGCCTCTAGAACGGTAAGAAAAGAAATGTGTTGTTTTAAGTCACTAAGCTTACGGTAACAAGTTATAGCACCCACAGGAAAGTAATATAATGCTGGCGTGGCTCAATAGTTAAGTATTGACCTATGAACCAGGAGGTCATGGTTTAATTCCTGATCAGTGCATATGCCCAGGTTGTGGGCTTGACCCCCAGTGTGGGGCGTGCAGGAGGCAGCAGATCATTGATTCTCTCTCACCATTGATGTTTCTATCTCTCTTTTCCTCTCCCTTCCTCTCTGAAATCAATAAAAAGGTATTTAAAAACAAACAAAAAATAAAAACCAATGTTTTCCCCCTAAGACTGGGAACAAGACAAGGATGTTTGCTCTCACCACTTTCATTCAACATTGTACTGAAGGTTCTGCAAATAGACAAAAAAGACTTCCAGATTGCAAAGGAAGGGTAAAACTATCTTTATTCAGAGGCAACATGATTATCTGTATAGAAAATCCTAAGATAGCTACAACAAAATTACTAAAATTAATCAAAGAGTTTAGTCACAGAATATAAGATCGATATAAAATAATCAACTGCATTTCTATATACTTTTATGCACCAATCAGAAAATGAAATAAGACAACAGTACTATTCACAAGAGCATAAAATGAAAAAAACATTTACACATTTAGAAATTAATAAAAGTAATATTTGTAAACTGAAACTATAAAACATTGCTGAAACAAATAATAGATCTAAATAAAGAGACATTCCATATTAATGGATTAGAGCAAGCATGTCAAACTTTAAATAAACGAGGCGTGCGGCTCGCTGGCTGGGAGTTTGACATGCTTGGATTAGAATATTCAATATTATTAAAATGTTCATTTTCCCCAAATTGAATTACAAAGTTAACATAATTCTTATTAAATTCTAGCAGGCTTCTTTGTAGAAAAATTAACAAGCTGCTTCTTCTAAAATTTACATGGAAATGCAAAGGACCTAGAATAATCAAAGCAATTTTGAAAAAAAGGAACAAAGTTGGAGAAGTTACACTACTGTATTTAAAAGCTTACTATAAAGATAAAGAGATTCAGAACATAAGGATAGGTATATAGATCAATGAAGCCACAATAATGTCCAGAAATAAACCCTTACCTTTATGGTCAATTGATTTCCACAAAGGTGCCAAGACAATTCAATGGGAAAATGATAGTCTTTACAATAAATTGTGCTAGGACAACTGGATATCCATTTACAAAAATATGAACTTGGGCCCTTTCTCTCACACACAGAAATTAACTCAAAATGGATAATATATTTGATTTTAAGATCTAAAACTAGAAACATTCTAGAAGAAAATAAAGGATATCATTTTGACCTTGAATTCAGTCAAGATTTCTTAGATATGATACCAAAAGCACAAGTCATAAAGAAACAAATTGATAAATTTAACTTCATTTAAATTAGAAACAATTGTGCTTTAAAGATACCAGTAAGAATAAAGCCCTGGCCACGTAGCTCAGTTGGTTAGAGCTTCATCTTGATATCCCAAGGCTACAGTTTGATCCCTGATCAGGGCACATATAAGAATCAACCAATGAATGCATAAATAAGTAGAATAACAAACTCTGCCTCTCTCTCTAAAATCAATAATTATTTTTAAAAAATTGAAATAAAAAGACAAACTGCAGACTGGAACAAAATATTTACAAATCATATTCTAACTTATAAAGGCCTTATGTTCAGAATATATAAAGAACTCTTACAACTCAATTATAAGAAAACAAACAACCCAACAAAAATTGGTAAAATACTTGACTAGAACATTTAATCAAAGAAGACATATGAATGACTAATGAAAAAATGAAAAAGCATTCAAGATTATTTGTTATTATAGAAATTCAAATTACAACCACAATGAGATATCAGCACACTGGAATGGCTACATTTTTTTTTTAAATATATTTTATTGATTTTTTACAGAGAGGAGGGGAGAGGGATAGAGAGTTAGAAACATCGATCAGCTGCCTCCTGTACACTCCCTACTGGAGATGTGCCCGCAACCGAGGTACATGCCCTTGACTGGAATCGAACCTGGGACCTTTCAGTCCACAGGCCGACGCTCTATCCACTGAGCCAAACCGGTTACGGCTGGAATGGCTGCATTTTAAAAAAAAGGCAATAACAAGTATTGCCAAAGATGCAGAGAAGTAGGAATGCTCATACATTGCTCTTGAGAAAGTAAAATGGTGTAACCACATTGGAGAATAGTGTGGCAGTTACTCAAAAGATTATACAGAGAGTTACCAGATGGCCCAGAAATTCCATTCACTCAAGAGAAATGATCATAGCACTATTCATTATAGTCAACAATTGTAAACAACACAAATGTCATCCAAGTGATGAAGGGATAAAAAAAAATGTGGTATATCTATACAATGGAAACTATTTAATAATAAAAAGCACTGAATTGCTGATACATGCTAAAATATGAACAAACTTCAAAACACAGTATTCTACCTGAAAGAATCCAGATTCCAATGGAAGATTTCATTTATATGAAATATCTAGAAACAACAAATTTATAGAGACAGAAGGCTTGGGGTAGATGTGGGAGTGATTTACTGCAAATAGGCTCAAGGATATTTTGTAGAGTGATGGAGATGTCCTAAAATTGAATTTAATTATTCAATAAAATAAATATCACCTAATCGAGCACTTACAACAGGTGAAGTTCATCATATGTAAATTATATGCCTCAATAAAGCTGCTTAAAAATTAAGAAAAAACTATTTAGTCTCACAGAATGTTAGAAGTAACAGAAAATAGAAAATACAGTAAAAGACATTAAAGAAATAATTAAATGAATAAAAATATATACTGTACTCACATCTAAAGATGAAGATTCATATTGCAAATATGTCATTGATTTAGGTACTTGATAGAATCTCTATCTCTATATCTATCTATCTATCTATCTACCTACTTATTGAGACAGAAATTTGAGAAGCTGATTCTAAAATTTTCATGAAAAGCAAAATGTCCAAAATAGACAAAACACCCTTGAAGAACAAGGTAGAAGAAATTGTTCTTCTGCTGTACCAGATAGCAAAACATTTGAGAAGCTAAACTGTATGATATTGATTTTGCAATAGCCAAAAAAGACCAAAGGAACAAAAGAGAGAACCAAGGAAAACATCCATGCATATATGAACATCTAAGATAGAGCTGGCAATATAATAACAGCGCAGGGAAAACAATTTCAATATATGGTGTTGGGATAGAGCCGTGGTCGGCAAACTGCGGCTCGTGAGCCACATGCAGCTCTTTGGCCCCTTGAGTGTGGCTCTTCCTAAGCCTTAGGAGTACCCTAACTAAGTTAATAACAATGTACCTACCTATATAGTTTAAGTTTAAAAAATTTGGCTCTCAAAAGAAATTTCAATTGTTGTACTGTTGATATTTGACTCTGTTGACTAATGAGTTTGCCAACCACTGGGATAGAGGATTATTTACATGAAAAATAATCTAAAATGCCACTTCATATCATACACATAAATCAGTTCCAAGTGAATTAAAGATTTAAATGTGAAGGAAAAAAACAAAGTTTTTAGAAAAAGAACAGTATCTTCCTGAGCTTATGTAGGGAAGGACTTATTAATCAAAGTACAAAAAGCACTAAGTAGAAAGAAAAATTAATTTTATTACATAAAAATGAAGAAATTTTATTCATCAAAAGACACCATAAAGGCAGTGAAATGATTAGCCACACAAAAGAAAGACATTTTCAACACATATAACCAACAAAGAGAAAATATCCACAATAATAAAGAACTTGTACAAATTTATAAGAAATACATGTAATATTAGAGAAGAAATTTGAAGACAGAATATTTAGGACATAAAACCAGAATACTTTCCTAGCTTCCTCTTCTTTGTAGCTGTACCGAAGGTAAGTAGCAATCACTGAGATCTGTCATATCCAAAAGCTTTGGGGCTGAGCTACTGCTTTGATACATGCCTAAGTGACCTCTGAACCAAGATTGTATCTGGACACAGATACAAACAGATGAAAAGATATTCAGGCAGGAAACAGACATTTCCACATTTGCTAAATGGGCAAAAGAATTAAATAGCCATTTCATAAAGGAGGCTATCCAAATTGTGACAATGTTTCCAACCTCATTAGATATCAAGAAGATGAAATTAAAACCACAATGAAACAAACATTATAGACCTGGACTCCTGAAAAATATCAATGTCCTGAAAGACAATGGCTGGACAAAACTTTCACTTACAAGATTAGGTATATGACTCATGGATCCAATTAACCATGTCAGTAGAAGCCAGGAATAGAGAAAGAGCTATCCAGAAAGGATCTGTAGAAAACACTCATATCTAATGTTTTGAAATCTTGACATACACGAGAGGTTTTTAAGAATTGTATAGCAGCCCAGCTGGCGAGGTTCAGTAGTTGAACATTGACCTATGAACCAGGAGGTCACAGTTCGATTCCAGGTCAAGGCACATGCCCAGGTTACGGGCTTGATCCCCAGTGTGGGGCATGCAGGGTGCAGCCAATCAATGATCTATCTCTCACTCCCTCTCTCTTCCTCTCTGAAATCAATAAAAATATTTTTAAAAAGAAGAATTTTATAGCACCAGAAAGAGTGCCTGCCTGGTAAGAAAGTAAAAGAGACAGGACAAAGGGAAGGAATGGTGACTTTAAGGGCAAAGCTACAGATGCAAAAACTAGATAGGATGGGAGGCTGAAAAGGTGGGGCTGTTCCAGAAGGCCCAGATAGTGAGACTACCCCTGGGGCCAGAGGACAGAATACTGAGTCCAGAGCATTTTTCTTAGGCCTTGAAACCTAATGGAATTTGCCATGCTGGGATGCTAATTTGCTTTAGACCAGTAACCCCTTTATTCCTTCCTTTTTTTACCTTTTCAAAATGGGGATACCTATCCCATGCCAGTCTCACCACTGTATTTTGGAAACAGATATCTTGTCTAGTTACACAGGTGTCTGGACACAGAAATTTTAACTTAGGATGGAACATACTCAGAGCCTCACAAACACCTGATTTAGATGATTTAAATAAAGAGAGTTGGGATTTTTTGCTGGAAGCCAATTCTAGCTTGTCATAATTTCAAGAGTTTCATCAAAAGGTTGATGGAACTTGGGGACTCAACAAGGGCTGAGTCACATATGTTGTCACCTGTTGGGAATGGCTGAGGGCATTTCCCCAAACCTGAAAAGGGATGGACTGCTTGCTGCCAGACAGCTCAGGGCATCTTAATCTACATGTTATTGCCTCCTACTGGCCAAACACCTAAACAGCTGTAGGCTAATTCTCCCCATTCTGACAATGCCTCTGTATAGGAAACCCTGACCCTTTGAAGTGTATATCTCTGCCTCGCCTTAGGACAATTTGTGTTAATAAAAAGCTTGGGGTTCTGAGACGAGATCTTAGTTCCTTTTAGCTAAGCTCCTCTGACCCCCATATGCCTTTCAAAATTATATTCTGTCTCTGGACTCTCTCTTTATGAAGTTATACACAGACCCTTCTCCAGATTGCTGAACCCTTCTTGATGCCGGGACAAGAACCCCGGCAACTTTTTGAGTTGATATTTAGATGAGACTTGGGACTTAGATTTGATGCTGGAATAGGTTAAAACTTTTGGGGATGTTGTGATGGGGTGAATGTATGTTGCATGAGAGGTGGATATGAGATTGTACTGGATGGAATAGCATGCTCTCAAAATTAATATCCATCCAAACCCTCATGATGTGACTTTATAGGGTCTTTGCAGATGTAGTTAGTTAAGATGAGGTCATACTGGATCAGGTGGGTCCTAAATCCAAGACTAATCTCCTTATAAGAAGGCCATTAGAAGACAGAGGCACAGATCCACAAGGAAACTGCCACATGATGACAAAAGCAGAGACAGGAATGATACATCTATAATACCAAGGAATGCCAGCAACCACCAGAAGCCAAGAGACAAGGAATGATCTTCCTGACTAGAGCCTTCAGAAAAAGCATGACTCTGCCAACAGCTTGATTTCAGACTTTTAGCCACCATGAGAGGATACATTTCTGTTGTTCTAAGCCACTAGATTTCTAGTAATTTGTTATGGCAGCCCTAAAAAAATAATATAGAAAACTCTCCCTAGAAATTTTGTTGTAGAGAGAAGAAAAATTTTTCATACACATAATATAAATGAATCTAAAAAATATGGTGAGTTAAAGAAGCCTTACAAAAGAATATAGAGTGTTATGTATGGTTTCAGTTATCTAAGTTTTAAAACAGGCAAAACTAACCTACAGTAAAAAAAAAAATTAAAACACTAGTTGCATTAGAGAGGGAATTACTGAAAAGTATTATGGAACTTTCTGGAGTGATAGACATCTTTGTGTTGATAGGGGTTACGTTACACAGAGGCAGCGGTGTGCTGGAGATGGGTCAACGATTTGTACATCTCTTGCCAACTCCACGTTCAGTGATAACACATTGGTAGCTTGAAATCAGCCATGGTAAAGTATGCAAACCACAAAAACTGGCAAATGATACAAATCACAAGCCTTTTTTTTTCTGAAGAGCTGGGTGTTAAACATCTGCCAACACATCACTACAAAGATGCATAAGGAAGAAGGCTCTAGACCAGTGGTTCTCAACCTTCCTAATGCCGCGACCCTTTAATACAGTTCCTCATGTTGTGGTGACCCCCAACCATAAAATTATTTTCGTTGCTACTTCATAACTGTACTTTTGCTACTGTTATGAATCGTAATGTAAATATCTGATATGCAGGTTGTATTTTCATTGTTACAAATTGAACATAATGAAAGCATAGTGATTAATCACAAAAACAATATGTAATTATATATGTGTTTTCCGATGGTCTTAGGGCGACCCCTGTGAAAGGTCGTTCGACCCCCAAAAGGGGTCGCGACCCACAGGTTGAAAACCGCTGCTCTAGTACAATACTAGAGATGAGAAACTAGTGGAGGCACTAATCAACAAAGTTTTATGATTTTTCTCTAGTAGTGTTCAAAAGCCATCATGCATAAATAAAGAAGGCAATTATTTGGATTGATTTAGAGTTGAGGTTTTGCTGGGTGGGTATGATTCATAGACAAGAAAGCAAGGAGAATGATTCACGGGCAAGAACATGGGTAAATAATGGATGTTAGAATCTAAGTGAGATGTGAAAAGGAGGCAAGAAGGGAATGACATATTGGGAGAAAAGAAAAAGGTCAAGGAATTAGAGATTTTAACAGGGTTGAAGAGATGGTATAGCAGGTAAGAGAATTGTGAGAGCCAGAAAGATTAGGAAAAGGTTATGGTCACAGAGTAATATACTAGAGTTTAAAATTTCAAAGCAAGTACATATCTAGAGATAATACATATTGTTTTCCCACAGATGGTTAGAAAATAGGAAAACTGTTACCCGCCCCCCCCAAAAAATTATCTCAAGATATAGTAAAATCACATTTAATAAACCAAAAAAAACAACCTTTTTGAATCACATATACAAGTGGCATGATCAATATCACAGACTAACATGTAAGAACAGATCCAGATTTAAGTCCTAGCATGGCCACTTAACAATTGACCTTGAGAAAGTCACTTATTCCCTCACAAACTTAATTTTGTTATCTGTAAAATGGGTATAATACTGCCACTACCTCATAAGGCTCAAATAAGTTAATGTGAAAAATGCTTAGCACAAGGACTGGCACAAATAAGCCCTCAAAAATTATTAGCTATTAAGACTTCTGTTTCTGGATAAGATGAAGTAAGTACACTTCACCCTATCTCTCTCACTGAATACAGTTATAAAACCTAGAGAGAATGCACAGAGCACTCGAAGACTGTGAAAAGTATATAGTAGCAGGTGGAATAGGTAAGAAGCCCAGTATTTGAAATAAGAAAGAACCCATGCACAGACACAGTATAATCAAATTGCTGAAAAGTAAACAGAAAGAGTAAAAAGAGACAATTTAATTGGGAAAGGATAGTCTTTTCAACTAAAGGTGCCAGGACAATTGGACATCCATATGCAAAGAGATTAACATAACCCAAACCCTACACCAAATATATAATAAATAAATTAATTAAAATGGTTCAATGACCTAAATGTGTGAGTTAAAAGTATAAATTTGCTACACGGACAAATGTGAGAAAATATTTCTGACCTTGGGTTAGAAATAAATCTTAGTTACAGGGCCAAAAGCAGAAATAAAAAAAAAATTATGAAGTTACACTTCATCAAAATCACAAACTTTCAAGCTTCACTTCCAGAAAGGTGACATCAGTGAAAACAGCAGAGCAAGGACCCCATAAAACTCTCTCCTCCATAAAAGCAATGATAACACTGGCAGAAACTGTCAGAATCAACTTTTTCAGAACTCAAAATTAACCAAAGGCTTGCAGCAATCTGGGAAACATTTATTCAAGAAAAATTTAAGAACATTTATCACTGAGCTGAATTTCAGTAAGAATAATATGTTTTGTGGAATTTTAACATGGCATTTCTCATCCTTTCCTCCAAGATCTGTAATAACCCTGAAAACCAACCACGCCAAATCACAGTGTAAAACCAGCAGCCTGGCAGCCACTGGAGAAGGAAGAACAGGGTTGAAGCTCCCTAAATGAGTCATTCTCAGAGTTTTCATTACTTGACATATCTACTGATTCTCTGTAAGATCCCACAGGCAATGCTGTTTTTATTTAACCTGACTCAAAGCTAACTCAGTGCCAATAACCTTTTCTCCCACAACTTTTGTGAAAAAACAATCAGAGGCAGTTGTTGAATTTTACAGCTATCTGCGGTGGTGAAGTTGGGGCAAATAATAGGCTAGCCAACAAGCTGAAAAAGAAATCCTGAGGAATTAAATGTCTTTAAAGAGCTCTGAAAAGCTCCAAAGTTATTTCTAGGAAACCAGAAGGCCACACACGTGTATAATAGACTATCACATGCCAGAGCTTTGTGAGTTTCAGGAAAGACTGAAAAAGCCTTCAGCTCTTAGCTCTGACTAATCTGAGTCTCTGAGCAAATAGGAAGTGAAGGCTAAAATGAAGTTGTAAACTGCCTGGGTGACGGTTGAAGATATCCTCAGCTTGCACACAAAATCTCTCAGTACTAGAAACTCCTTCAGTAATGGGGAAAGTTCTAGACATAATTAAAACATTGTGTTAAGTTAAAAAAGGCCACATATTATATGATTCCACTTATATACAATGTCCAAAATAGGCAAATCCATAAGGCAGATAGATTAGTGGTTGCCTAGGTTGGGAGCGGAAACAGGAACTGAGAACAATCTCTGGAGTGATGAAAATGTTCTAAAACTGGATTGTGGCAATGGTTGATCAACTCTGTAAATTTACCACAAATCACTGTACCTTTAAAATGAGTGAGCTTTATGGTATGTAAATGATAACTATATAAAGAAGTGAAAAAAAATGATCCAACAACATTCTATAAAGAAACTTACTTTTGCAACAAGATGAGGAAGTTATTTAAGAAAAACAGCTGAGTCTCAGTAAGAATAGAAATATTTGTTGTACTCCAACTTTCCATAATCCTATTCCCTCTCTCCAGCTTTGCAGTAGCCTTATAAACCAATTATCCACAACTACGGTAGTTGTAAAAAACAAATAAACAGCAGACTAACCAATGCTAGAGAAAGCAGAGCAGTTCTGGAGCTTCCCAAAATCCATCCTCGGAGAAGTGTCACTGTTTGATCTGCCTAGCACTTTAATGAAAAGCTATATTCTGAGGGCTATATTTTTTGACTTGGTTCACATCTCACTCTGTTATAACATTTCATCCCTAAGGCATTTGTCAAAAACCAGTCAATGGGTATTGTTTAATATTGCAGCTGCTTGAAGTGGCATTACCAGTTGGGGTAAGAAGAGTCTGACAAAAAACTTTTAAAAGGAAACAGGGAATGAGCATTATACTTTCTCATTTCACAAAAGACTACAAAGATACAGCAATTAAAACAGTATGGTACTGGCTTAAAGATAGACATACAGATTAGTGGAACAGAACAGAGAGTCCAAAAATAAACCACATATTTATGGTCAACTGATCTTTGACAAGGGTGCCAGGAATACACAATGGGGAAAGGACAGTCGTTTCAACAAATGGTGCTGGGAAAACTGGATATCCACATGTGAAAGAATGAAATTGGCCCCCAATCTGACACCACTCACAAAAATCAATTCAAAATTGATTAAAGACTTAAAAATAAGCCCTGAAACTCTAAAGCTCCTGGAAGAAAACATAGAGGAAAGGACTCTTGACACTGGTATTGGCAACAATTTCTTGGATATAACCCTCAAAACACAGACAACAAAAGCAAAAACAGATAAGTAGGACTACATTAAATTAAAGTTTCTGCATAGTAAAAGAGACAAATAATAGAGTAAAACGGCAACCTACAGAATGGGATAAAATATTTGGAAACAATTTATCTGATAAGGAGTTAACATCCAAAACATCAAGGAAACTCTTACAGCTCAATGGCATAAATACAAAACCTGATCAAAAAATGGGCAAAGTATGTGAAAGATGTTTCTCCATAGAATATATATAAATAGCCAACAGGTATATGAAAAGGTGTTCAGCATCACTAATGATCAGGGAAATGCAAATCAAAACTACAATGAGATTATAGTGTGACTATTAACAAAAGAAGTGTAGGCAAGAATCTGGAAAAACTAAAACACTTGTACACATTCGGTGGGAATGTAAAATGGCGAGACTGCTACAGAAAACAGTATGAAAGTTCCATAAAAGATTAAAAACAGAAATACCATGTGATAAAGCAATCTTATTCCTAAGCATTTATCCAAAACACTTACGAAATCTCATTCACATATTCATTGCAGCACTGTTCACAATAGTCAAGATGTAGAAATAACCTAATGTCCATAGATGGATGAAGAAAGAAAATTTGGTATATATATGTATTAAATATCATTCAACCTTAAAAAGTAAGTTAATCCTGCTATGTGACAACATAGATGAACGTTTAGGACATTATCCTAAGTGAAATAACCCAGTCAGAAAGAGAAAAGATACTGCATGATACAATTTATATGAGGTAGAAAAATAATCCCACACATAGAAGCAGAAAGTATAATGCTGGTTACCAGGGGCTGGGGGAAAGGGAAAATGGAGAATTGCTGGGAGCCAGTCCATCCTTGCTGCTTGACACAGTCGCTGCAGGGAAGAAACATCTGCACAGCATATGTTTCAAGGGACCTGGCATATATGGCATACTGTTCTTAATATGTTTGCTCACCTTATTGGCGCTATGTGTTTTAACCAAGGTCACCTCTCCGAGAAAGGTTGTTTCTCCAGGTAGGGATTTTTCCCTGAAGTTAGGGAGGGAATAAAACCCCTTAACTAAATGCCAGGCGGGTAGTTAATCACTTTAACTACGAACAATCACGCTTAAGCTACATAATCTTTACTCCCTGGAATGGAGATAAGAAACGCCCTAACCTTTGGAATAGAAATTGATAGGATTAAAATCAACTGTTATAAATACAGATGTAACAAGACAATAAAAGACAGAACCTAGAGACAGAACCTACCGAGAGAACATGGCAAAAGATCCTGGACAGAACCTGGCTACAGAACTTGGCTGGAGAACCTAGACAGAACATGGCAGGAGAACCTGGATACAGAACCTGGTGACCGAACCTGGCTGGAGAACCTGGAGAACCTAGCGAGAGAACATGGCTACAGAACCTGGCTGGAGAACCTAGCGAGAAAACATGGCAAGAGAACTAGAACTTGGCTGGAGATCGTGGCTAGAGATCCTGGCTAGGCTGCTGATCAACTGAACGCTGTCTCCGTGTCATTCCTTCTTCACCGACTCCGTCCACACCTTGGGGAACCCCTGGACCTGCTGGGGTTGGACCCTAGCAGAGAATTACTATTCAATGGTTATAAATTTTCAGTTATATAAGTTCCAGAGATCTGCTGTACAACATTGTACTTATAGTTTACAATGCTGTATTGTACACTTAAAATTTGTTAACAGGTAAATCTCATGTTAAGTTCTTACCACAATTTTAAAAAAGAAAGAATAATAGAAAATGAGATGTCCATAGCAATCTTTGAAAAGTTTAGACATATATTCCTGAGACTCTAGAAGGTAATGAATGTGTGCAGGGCTATGTGTATGCCCAGGAAAGTTAGGGCCTGAGAAGTCACTAATTTCTCATTTCTGGATGACCTTGAGGCTCTAAACAAGCAGAAAGTAATGTCTATGAAACAGCTGCAAACTATCTGCACTGAAAGAATGACCACCCCCCCCCCCCCCCGGGCACACACACACACACACACAAATTCCACCCTGAAAAAAGGTGGGAGGTTTTTTGGTTCCAGGGATTTAAGGAAAAATCTCTCCCAGCAGACCCCTATTCTAACTTAAAAGAGAATTTTGGGGGTGCCCCTTAGAAAAAATTCCAAAATTTACAGAATTGGCCCAGTAAAGTCATCAAACAAATAAACAGCAACAACAACAAAATCTGGGTGGGGGGTATTGACTGATTTTCAGAGTTGTCACATTCTATTATTTTAAACTAGTGCCCAGGTGCACAGATTCGTGCACATTGAAATAAAATTAATTAGAAGGTGGCCGGTGGGGTGGGACTGGGTGAGAAGGGCTGGACACACCCTGGATCCAACCTCCTGTGGTCCCTCACCCCCGCTGGCCGCACCTTGGGTGGCACCAGGGCTCGAAGGGCGTCTGCAGAGTGAGTGGGGTCCCTCTGGCAGGTGGGGTCCCTCAGTCTAGCCTGCGGGGATTGGGCCGGAACCGGCTCTCCAACATCCCCTAAGGGGTCCTGGATTGCGAGAGGGTGGTTCTTGGGGGACACACCCAGGAATCGGGGTCTCTCCTCTCTGGTCCTCCCAAGAACCACAGCTGCCAAGTCACTGCAGCTCGGCAGCTCAAGCGTCTGCCACCTTGGTGGTCAGTGTATGTCATAGCTACTGGTTGGAGCGTCCGTCCCCTGGTGGTCATTGCATGCCATAGCTACTGGTCAGATGATCGGATGGTCAGATGTCTAACTTGCAACAAAAATTATAAGGCTGTTACAAACTAAATATTTGTGTCCCTCTGCCTCAAAATTCATTTGTTGAAACTCTACCCTCAATGTGATGGTAATAGGGGGTGGGATCATTTTAGAGGTAATTAGGATTAGATGAGGTCATGAGGGTGGATCCCTCCAGAAATGGGATTAGTGCCCTGATAAGAGTCATTAGAGAGAGCTTGCTGCTCTCTGCTCTCTGCCACGTTAGGATCAAATAACAAGTCAGCAGTTTGCAACCTAGAAAAGGGCTCTCACCAGAACCTGGTCATGCTGGAACCCTAATCTCAGACTTCTAGCCTCTAGAACTGTGAGAAATAAGCCTCTGTTTTTAATAAGTCACTCTATGGTACTTTGCTAAAACAGCCTGAGCTAAAATGTAGACAATGAAAAAAAAAGAAAAGCATGGCCCCAGACATAGGAAATTGATCAAAACTATTCTGAGGAATCACATTTGACTTTTCAGGCAAAACTTTAAATAAGTTATTATAAGTTATTCAAACAATCAAAGGAAATCATGTATAAAGAACTAAAAGAATGTTTCAAAATGCCTTGCCAAATAGGGAATAAAAATAAAAATAAATTATAATAAAGAACCAAATAGAGATTCTGGAGTTGAAAGTATGGAAACTAAAATAAAAAAATACACTGGAGAGTCTCAATAGAAGATCTGAGCTGATAGAAGACTTTGAGATGGGTTGATAGCCTCATCTAAGAAAGACCGTAGTGGGGAAAAAATAATGATGACAAAACAACAGAGACTCAGAAACCTATGGGAGACCATCGAGCATACAAGCATATGATGCATAAAGGAAATCTCAGGAGAAGGAAAGGAAGGGTCAAAAAGAATATTTGAAGAATTAATGGCTGAAAGTTTCCCCAAATTGATGGAAAAAATTAATTTACACTTCACAGAACCTCTATAGACTCCAAGTAAGATAAACTCAAAGAGATTTACTTTAAGTCTGTCCAAAGAGACACTTAGACATGTAGCCAAATTGTCAAAAGAGACAGATGAAGAACTAATCTTGAAAGCAGAAAGAGATACAAGACTCATCATAGACAAGGAATCCTAAGATTAACAGCTAACTTCTCAACAGGAACTACAGGGGTTAAAAGGCAGTGAAATGACATATTTGATATGCTGAAAGAAAAAGATTACCAACCAAAAAGCTTTATTTCAAAACTAAATGATAATTTAAAACATTCCAAGATAAACACAAACAGAGATATCATTACTAAAAGATCTGACCTATGAGAAAAACTATAGGGAGTTCTTCAGGCTGAAATAAAAGGATACTATACAGTTGCTCAAATACACACAAAGAAAGAGGATTATTAAAGTTGACTATAGAATTCTCAAAATGGCGGGAGACTAAGTGAAAGCTACATTGACACTCTTCCAACACAAAACTGGAAATATAACTAAAATACAGAATAACCACTCTGAAATCAACTGAAGACTAGCTGGAGAGAACCCTGATAACCAAGGATGGAAAGTGGAGACCACAAAGAGACAGGTAGGAAGTGTGAAGACGCGAAAGGGCTGGCCAGGCTCCACAGACAGCAGGTGAATACTGGAGGGATAGCTCAGCTGTGGAAGGTTCCAACTGAGAACTCTGGGTTCTAAACCCAAAGCTGGGCTCCCCAGCACAGAGCACAAGAACAGAGAAAGGTGCCTACATAACATCTGGCTGTGAAAAGCAACAGGGTTGCTGTCAGCCATTGTGAGACAGCTGGAAATGCAGGAACCCTGTTAAAGGGCCAACACATAAAATTTCACATGCAGCCGCTCACTGTGGGTTCCAGCAGAAGGAGGGTAGAGTGGACTGCAGCTGTGTTAGCAGAAGCCAGGATTGGGGACTCTGGGGTTGGAGCTCGGAGGGCAGCCACCTTGATTTCCTATGCTGAGTCATTCCCTCTGGCTGTAGAGGAAATTTTTCTCCTAAAGACCTTTGCCAACCAAGTGGATTTTGCTTGTGGGGAAGGAAGTTACCCCACCCTGTTGGAAGACCTCTTGCCCACCCTGTGATCTATAGCCTGAGGCTAATCAAGTTTGAGTATCAATGGCACTGCAAACAGAGGCTGGTGCATCTGGAGGCTTGGAGTCTTTGCCTGATCTAATCTGGGGCCAGAGGCTAGGAAAAGCAGTCCCTGGTGGACATCTTGGTCCTTTCCAAAGTCACCCAGCCCCAGCAGAGGGAGCTACAAGGTGTGGATTGCAGATAGCTCCAAACAGGATACTCAGGGCCAGTCACAAACAGTGTCTGACATTGTCCTGCACTAGAGATTGGGACTCCTAACAGATCTCCCTAATACACAGACACAAACCCAAACAGGGAGCCAAAATGGAGAGACAAAAAAACAAGCTCAAAATGAAAGAACAAGAGCATTTTCTAGAAGAAGAGCTAAATGAAATGGAGAAAGACATTTATTAGACACAGAGTTCAGAATAAGGATGGCAAAGATGCTCAACAGCATGAGAAGATATAGTAATTATGAAAAATGACATAGCACTAATAAAGAACACAGTGGGAGAAATACACAGCAGATTAGGAGAAGCCGAGGATCACATCAATGAATTAGAAGACAGGGTAGGAAAAAAAATCACTCAATGAGAGAACCAAAAAGAAAAAAAAATGGAAGGACACTTAAGAGAGTTGTGGGACAATATGAAATGTAACAATATTTGTGTAATAGGTGTGCTAGAAGGTGAAGAAAGTGAACAAGGGATAGAGAACCATGTTTGAAGCAATAATGGCAGAAAACTTCCCTAATGTGGTGAAGGAAAAACTCAGACAAGTACAGGAGGCACAGAGAGTCCCAAGAAAGAAGAACCCAAATAGGCCCACACCTAGACACATAATTAAAATGCCAAAAATTTAAAAACAAACAAACACAAAAAACAGAGAATCTTAAAGGTAGCAAGAAAAAAAGCAATTTGTTATATACAAAGGAGCTCCCATAAGGCTGTCAGTTGATTTTTCATCAGAAACTCCACAGCCAAAAGGAAATGGAATGAAGTACTCAAGGTAACAAAAAGCAGGGATCAGAAACCAAGATTACTATATCCATTTAGGCTATCATTCAAAACAGATGGTGAAATAGTTTCCTAGACAAAAGAAAGGCCAAAAAAGTTTATCCCTACCAAACCAGCACCACAAGAATGCTAAAGGGATTGTTGTACTGAGAAGAAGAGAGAGAGAGAGAGAGAGAGAGAGAGAGAGAGAGAGACATAGGCATACAGAATTAAAGTGGCAACAAATAAGTACCTATCAATAATAACCTTAAATTTAAATAGATTAAATGCTCTAATCAAAAGATATAGGGTAGCTGAATGGACACAAAAACATGACCCAATTATATGCTATCTACAAGAGACCCACCTCAGAACAAAAGACTCACACAGGATGAGTGTAGGAATAGAAAAAATTTTTCCAGGCAAATAGAAAAAAAAAAAAAAAGCTGGGATAGCAACACTCATATGTGACAAAACAGACTTCAAAATGAAGACCATCACAAGAAATAATAAAGGTCACTACATCATTCTAAAGGGATCCATCCAACAATTGTATATAACCTTGGTGAACATATATGCATGAAATATAGGAGCATCTAAATATATTAAAAAACTTCTAGCCCTAGCCGGTTTGGCTCAGTGGACAAAGTCTCGGACCACAGACTGAAGGGTCCCAGGTTTGATTCCGGTCTTGGGCATGTACCTTGATTGCAGGCTCCCAGGCCCGGGGTTGGAGTGTGTCTAGGACGCAACCAATCGATGTGTTTCTCTCACATCGATGTTTCTCTCTCACTCTCCCTCTCCCTTCCACTCTCTCTAAAGAAAAAAAAAATCAATGGAAAAATATCCTCGGGTGAGGATTATCAGAAAACAAAAACAACACACACACACACACACACACACACACACACACGCACGCACCCAAACCTGTAGAGGGTTTTAAGGGAGAGACCTATAGCAATACATTCATAGTAGGGGACTTTTAACACCCTGCTGATGTCACTGAATATCATCAAGACAATAACTTAACAAGGAAACAGAGACTCTAAATGACACACGGGATCAGGTGGATTTAATTGACACATATAGAACATTTCACCCCAAAGCTGCAGAATGTACATTCTTGTCAAGTACACATGAGTCATTCTCAAAGAAAGACCACATGTTAGGACACAAAACAAGTCTCTACAAGTTCAAGGAGCTTTAAATCATATCAAGCATCGTCTCAGATCACAAAGGAACAAAATTAGAAAGCAACTACAGTAAAACTATTAAAAAACATTCAAACACATGGAGGCTAAATAGCATGTTATTAAACAATGAATGGGTTACTAATGAGATCAAGAAAGAAAGCAAAACCTTCCTAGAAACAAATAAAAATGAACACACAGCAACTCAAAATCTATGGGACGCAGGGAAAGCAGTCCTGAGAGGGATGTTTATAGCACTACAGGCCCACTTCAAGAAAAAAGAAAAATTAATAATAAACTATATAACCATACAACTTAAAGAATTAGAAAGAGAACAACAAGAAAAGCCCAAAATAGGCAGAAGGAAGGAAATAAAGATTAGAGCAGAAATAAATGACATAGAGGCTAAAAATATATTTAAAAAATCAATGAAACCAAGAGCTGGTTCTTTGAAAAGATAAACCATAGGCCAGACTCATCAAGAAACAAAGAGAGAAGACCCAAATAAGCAAAATCAGAAACAAAAGAGGTGAAGTAACAACTAACACCACAGAAATACAAAGGAATATAAGAAAATACTATGAACAACTGCATGCCAATAAGCAGGTCAATATGGATGAAATGGACAAATTCCTAAAAAAAAAATAGAATATTCTAAAACTGAATCAGGAAGAATAAGAAAACCTGAATAGGCCAATAAGCACTGATGAAATAGAAGCAATAATAAAAAAAAAAAACAACTTCCAGCAAACAAAAACTCTGGTCCAAACGAATTCACGGGGTGTGTGTGTGTGTTTCTCTAACCTCTTTTTATGAGGCCAGCATTATCCTAATTCCAAAACCAGAGAGAGACACTACAAAAAGAGAGAACTATAGGCCAATATCCCTGATGAACACAGATGCTAAAATCCTCAAAAAATATTAGCAAATCAGATCCAGCAATATATTAAAAAGATCATACACCATGACTAAACAGAATTTATTCCAGAGGTTTAAGGCTGGTACAATATTCGCAAATCAATAACTGCATCACGTTTACATCACGTAAACAAATTGAAAGACAAAAATCATGTGATAATATCAATTTGTGCAGAAAAAGCATGTTTAGAAAAAAATCCAACACCTATTTTTCATAAAAACTCTCAGCAAATTGGAATAGAGGGGTCATATCAACATAATAAAGGCCATATATAACAAACCTACAGCTGACATCATACTCAATGTGCAAAATTAAAATCATTTCCCTTAAGAACAGAACAAAACAGGATGTCTGTTTTCACCATTGTCATTAAACATAGTACTGGAAGTCCTAGCCACAGTAATCAGACAAGAAGAAATAGAAGCCATCCAAATTGGAAAGGAGGAAGTATAACTGTCATTATTTTCAAATGACATGATGCTGTACAAAGAAAACCCTAAAGATTCCACCAAAAACTACTACAGTTAATAAAGGAATTCAGCCATGTAGCAGGATATAAAATTAACACTCAGAAATAAATGGTATTTTTAAAAAATATATATTTCACTCATTTTTCAGAGAGGAAGGAAGAGGGGTAGAGAGTCAGAAACATCGATGAGAGAGAAGCATCGATCAGCTGCCTCCTGCACACCCCCTACTGGGGATATGCCCGCAACCAAGGTACATGCCCTTGAACGGAATCGAACCTGAGACTCTTCAGTCCCCAGGCCGACGCTCTATCCAGTGAGACAAACCGGCCAGGGAAATCAATGGCATTTTTATGTACCAATAATGAATTCTCAGAAAGAGAAACTAAACAAACAATCCCATTTACCATTGCAACAAAAAATTAAGATACCCAGGAATAAACTTAACCAAGGATATAAAAGCCTTGTACCTGGAAAATTACAGGGCGTTGAAAATAGAGATAAAGGAAGATATAAACAAGTAGAAGAATATACCATGTTCATGGACTGGTAGAATTAACATCATTAAAAGGCCCATACTACCCAAAGCAATCTACAAATTCAATGCAATTCCTATTAAAACATGACCAGCATATTTCTCAGATCTAGAACAATACTCCAAAAACTTATAAGGAACCAATAAAGACCCTAAATAGCCACAGCAATCTTGAGAAAGAAGAAACTTGGGGGGATCACAAAACCAGATATCAAGGTATACTACAAAGCTATTGTAATCGAAACAGGCTGGTACTGGCACAAGAACAGGCATATAGATTAATGGAACAGAACAGAAACCCCAGAAATAGACCCAAACCATTACACTCAATATTTGACAAAGGAGGCAAGAACATGCAATGGAGTCAAGACAGCCTCTTCTATAAATGGTGTTGGGAAAATTAGACAGATACATGCAAAAAAATGAAACTAGACCACCAACTTACACCATACACAATAATAAACTCAAAATATGTAAAAGACTTAAACATAAGTCGTGAAACCATAAAAATCCTGGAAGAAACCACAGGCAGCAAAATCTCAGACATCTCTCACAACAACATGTTTGTGGATATATCTCCTATGGCAAAGGAAAGTAAGGAGAAAATAAACAAATGCAACTACATCAACATAAAAATCTTCTGCACAGCCAAAGAAACCATCAACAAAATGAAAAGGGAGAACATATTTTCCAATGATTCACCTGATAAGGGGTTAATTTCCAATATATATAGGGAACTCATACACCTTAACAAAAGGAAGACAAATAATCCAATTAAAAAATGGGCCCTAGCCGGTTTGGCTCACTGGATAGAGCGTCGGCCTGCAGACTCAAGGGTCCCAGGTTCGATTCCGGTCAAGGGCATGTACCTTGGTTGGAGGCACATCCCCAGTAGGGAGTGTGCAGGAGGCAGCTGATCGATGCTTCTCTCTCATCGATGTTTCTAACTCTCTATCCCTCTCCCTTCCTCTCTGTAAAAAATCAATAAAATATATTTTTTAAAAAAAAGGACTGGGTAAAGGACCTAAATCAGCGGTTCTCAACCTGTGGGTCGCAGCCCCTTTGGGGGTCGAACGACCCTTTCACAGGGGTCGCCTAAGACCATCGGAAAACACATATATAATTACATATTGTTTTTGTGATTAATCACTATGCTTTAATTATGTTCAATTTGTAACAATGAAAATACATCCTGCATATCAGATATTTACATTACAATTCATAACAGTAGCAAAATTACAGATATGAAGTAGCAACGAAAATAATTTTATGGTTGGGGGTCACCACAACATGAGGAACTGTATTAAAGGGTCGCAGTATTAGGAAGGTTGAGAAACATTGACCTAAATAGACACTTCTCCAAAGCAGACATACAGGTGGCCAAGAGACATATGAAAAAATGCTGAAAGTCACTGATCATCAGAGAGATTCAAATTAAAACGACAATGAGGTATCACCTCACACCTGTTAGAATGGTTACCATCAACAAATCAACAAATGACAAGTGCTGGTGAGGATGTGGAGATAAGGGAACCTTAGTACACTGCTGGTGGGAATGCAGACTGGTGCATCCATTATGGAAAACAGTATGGAGTTTCCTCAAAAAATTAAATATGGGACCTGACCGGTTTGGCTCAGTGGACAAAGAGTCGGGTCGTGGACTGAAAGGTCTCAGGTTCTATTCAGGTGGAGGGCATGTACCTTGGTTGCAGGCTTGATCCCCAGTAGGGGGCGTGCAGGAGGCAGCTGATCAATGTTTCTCTCTCATTGATGTTTCTAACTCTCTGTCCCTCTCCCTTCTTCTCTGTAAAAAGTCAACAAAAATATATTTTAAAAAATTAAATATGGATCTGCCCTTTGATCCAGTGATCCCACTTCTAGGAATAAAGAGACCCAAAACACCAATCAGAAAGAATGTATGCACCCCTATGTTCATAGCAGCACAATTTATAATAACTAAGATCTGGAAACAGCCCAAATGCCCATCAGTAGATGAGTGGATAAAATAGGTGTGATACATTTACACTATGGAATACTATGTAGCAGTGAAAAGGAAGCATTTCTTACCCTTTGAGACAGCATGGAGGGACCTGGAGAGTATTATGCTAAGCGAAATAAGCCAGTCTGAAAAAGACAAGTACCACATGATCTCACTCATATGTGGAATCTACTGAACAAAGTAAACCAAGGAACAAAACAGATCTAGAGATACAGAAGCATGGAACAGACTGTGGAATCTCAGAGCAAAGGTGGGGGTGGGTGGGTGTTTGGGAAGAGATCAACCAAAGAACTTATATGCATATATGCATAACCCATCTACACAGATAATAGGGTGGTGAAGGCCTGGGGTAGGGGATGGGGTGAACTAGAAGGGGTCTATGGGGGGAAAAAGGGGGACATATGTAATACTTTCAACAATAAAGATTTAATTAAAAAAAGAAATATGTCTTTTGAAATTCAAAAACAAGTAAAAATAAAGTTGACTATATAAGTAAACATAAAAGGCAGTATAAATGTTTGTTTGTTTTTTATTGATTTCAGAGAGGAAGGGAGAGGGAGATAGAAAAATCAGTGAGAGAGAATCATTGATTGGCTGCCTCCTGCATGTCTCCTACTTGGGATCAAGCCCAAAACCTGGGAATGTGCACTTGACTGGAACTGAACACGGGACCCTTCAGTCCACAGGCTGACGCTCTATCCATTGAGCCAAACCAGCTAGGACTAAATGTTTTTGTCTTTGTGACTATTTTTCTTGTCCTATCTGATTTATAAGATAACAGCATAAAGCAATAATTATAAAAATGTTGATGAGCTTAAAATATATAAAGATGCAATTTGTATGAGAATAATAGCACAGGGAAGGAAGAAGAGAACAGATCTAAACAAAAACAAAGTTTTTGAATATTACTGAAATTAAGTTTGTAGTAATGAAAACTAATTTGTTTAATCTGAGATGTTAATTATAATCCTCAGGGCAACTACTAAGAGGTTAACTTTTAAAATAGTAAAAGAAGCAGCAACTTAATCAAAATGGTATACACAGAATATCTATTTAACATTAAGGAATAAATGGAGTAAGAGAGGAACAAAACAAAAATACAAGACATACAAAAACACAAATAGCAAAACGGCAGATTTTGTAAAGCCTACTTTATAAACTAATTCCAATACATCCTATATAATAAGAGAGAAACATGTAAATGGACCATCCCTCCGCTACGCTCAACAGCCAACCAGGAGTGAGTATGCAAATTAACCCGACAAAGATGGTGGGTTAATTTTCATACACAGGCGCCAGGCGGAGAGCAGAGTGGGAGAGCTGACATAGAGTAGAGCGGCTTTGGGAACTTGGCTCCCCAAGCCGCGAGACAGAGAGCAGAGAGGGAGAGCTGGCAGCTTGGAGGACTTGGCAGAGTGGGAGACCGTGGGATGGAAACAGAGCAGGAAGGGAAAACCAAGGGCACGGGGAGCACCAGGAATTCTGGGAATAGTGGTTCTGGTGGCAGCCCCAGGACTAGAAGCGGAAGCTCAGAGTGCAGGGAGCACCAGGAATGCTGGGAATCGTAGTTCTGTGGCAGACAGATCTCCTAGACACGAGAGCAGCAGTTTTCAACCTGTGGGTCGCGACCTGTTTGGGGGTTGAATGACCCTTTCACAGGGGTCACCTAAATACATCCTGCATATCAGATATTTACATTATGATTCATAACAGTAGCAAAATTACAGTTATGAAGTAGCAACAAAAATAATTTTATGGTTGGGAGTCACCACAACATGAGGAACTGTATTAAAGGGTCACGGCATTAGGAAGGTTGAGAACCACTGCTCTAGAGCAAAGTGAGCCCAGAGCAAGTTACTGTTGTGGTGGGGGATGGAGGGAAAGCAAAGGTGAGAGACATAAGTAAAATCAGAGTGTCTAGGAAAAATTAAAGGGAAGATATTCTAAAACTTCCAGGAAATCTCCACCAATGAAGCAAAGAAAACAAAAGTGCCTCTATTATTCTGTGACCAACAAACCAAACTGGGTTGGGGATCTCAGACAATTCGCTCATATGATTGCAAAGACAGACACAAACTTCCAGATTGGAGAGGGTTCCCCTGAGGGCTCTCAGATTGGAGAGGGTGCAGGTCGGGCTGAGGGACCCACCCCCATCTTCGTGCACCAGGCCCCTAATCTACACTAATAAAAGAGAAACATGCAAATTGGTGTCACTCTGCTACGCTACCCAGCCAATCAGAGTGACTATGCAAATTAACCCAACAAAGATGGTGGTTAATTTGCATATGCAGGCGCAGAGCGAAGACTGAAGGCTCCAGCCGAGTGAAGACTGAAGACTGAAGACTGGAGACTGAAGACTGAAGAGGCTTGGCTTCTCTGCTGCAGCTGGACCAAAGGCCTGGGTCCCGGGTGCTGGAGGAAAACCGGTGCTGGCAGCCAGGGGAAGGAAGGCCTATTGCGTGAATCTCTTCGTGCAACGGGCCTCTAGTTAAATATAAATGAAGTAAACACTCTACTCAACTGAACAATATCCTACCTAGGAAACATAATCCAAAAAAGAAACATAATCTAACTATTTGCTGTCTACAATTTAGAATTTTTTAAAAGGTTGAAAATAAAATGATGGACAAAGCTATTCAATGAAAAAAAGAATCAAAGAGAGCAGGGTATAAGAATTTTGAGTATTCTCTCGTTTTTCCTTGGTAAGTTTAGCTTAAGAAATGTGAATTTTGTTTCTCTTTCCAAAAAAAAAACACAACTTTTGGTTTGTTGGTTTTCTCTATTTTTTCAATTCTCTATTTCATTTATTTTGCCTCTAAACTTTATTATTTCTTTTCTTGAGTTTGATATGAGTTTAGTTTGCTCTTCTTTTTGTGGTTTATTTTTTATTTTATTAAGACTTTATTTTCTTAGAGAAGTTATTGGTTAGCAGCAAAATTGAAGGGAAGGTACAGAAATTCCCCACAGTCCCCTGTCCCTACACATGCATAGCCTCACCCATTATCAATATCTCCCATTAGAGTGGTATATTTGTTACAAATAATGAACCTACACTGGCACATTATAATTTACCCAGCCTATAATTTGCATTATGGTTCACTCTTGGTGTTGTACATTTTTATGGGTTTGGCCAAATTTTTATAGCTTCTTAAGATAGAAGTTTTGGTTAGTAATTTGAGATCTTTCTTTTTTACTAATATGGGCATTTTCACCTTTTAAATATCCCCTTAAAATACTGCTTTTACTGCATTTCATAAGTTATGATATGTTAAGTTTGTTTTTACTCATTTCAAAGTATTTTCTAATGCCTTTTGTGACTTTATTGATCAACTGGTTATTCAGTAGTGTTATTTAATTGCTGCATATTTTTAGATTTCTTAATTTCCTTCTATTATTATTTTTTATTATTGATTTTAGAGAGAGAGGAAGGGAGAGAGAGAAGGAGAGGGAGAAACACTGATTGGTTGCCTCCTGTATGCATCGCAACCAGGGATCGAACCTGCAACCTAGGTATGTGCCCTGACCGGGAATCAAACCCGCAATCTTTTGGTGTACAGGATGATGCTTCAACTAACTGAGCCTTAGTGGCCAGGGCAATGTCCTTCTATTATTGATTTCTAATTTCATTCCACTGTGAATGGAAGTGGTGAGAGTGGACATTCTTGCCCTATTCCTGATTTTGGGGGAATTTTTTTCAATTTTCCACCATTAATTATGATGCTCATTATTAATACTAACATATAGCCAGATTTCTGGTAAAAATGCAAAGGCAAGTAAATGGAAAAAGAATACTCTTTTCAACAATTAGCGCTAGAACAAATGGACATACATAGGCAAAAAAGTAAAGCTCAACCTAACCCTCACACCTTATACAAAGTCAAAATGAATCATAGATCTAAATGTAAAATATACAACTATAAAACTGTTAGAAGAAAACAAAGGAAAAATATTTTTCATAATCTGGTATTAGAAAGAGTTCTTAGGCATGTGAAAAATAAACCATGATCCATGAGAGAAAAAATTTGACAAACTGTATTATCTCAAAATTTAAAACATTTGCTGAGGCAAAAAAGTTGTACGCTGAAAACTACAGAATGTTGCTGAGAGAAATTAAAGACACAAACAAATGTAAAGCATCCCATGTTCATGGATTGAACACCTAATATTGTTAAGATGTCAATATTACCCAAAGTGATCTATAGGTTCAAT
Source organism: Myotis lucifugus (assembly GCF_000147115.1). Classification (NCBI taxonomy): domain Eukaryota; kingdom Metazoa; phylum Chordata; class Mammalia; order Chiroptera; family Vespertilionidae; genus Myotis; species Myotis lucifugus. Next base: position 28,881,274 of record NW_005871050.1, on the reverse strand, counting down.
ATAATCTCTACCAAAATCCCAATGACAATTTTTGTAGAAATAGGAAAAGCTATCCTAAAATTCATATGGTATTTCAAGGGGCCACAAATAGTGAAAACAATTTTTAATAAGAACAAAATTAATGATTTCAAATCTATAGTAATTAAAACAGTATGGCACTGCTTTAAAGACAGAAATATAAACCAATGGAGAACCTCTCATATTAATGGTCAAATGATTCTCAGAGATGGTGCTAAGTCCATTTAATGGCGAAGGACAGTCTTCAACAAGTAGTACTGAAAAAACTAAATACCAACATTTAAAAAATGAAGTTGGACCTCTTATCTTATACCATACACAAAAAGTAACTCAAAATGAACTAAAGACCTAAATGTAAGAGCTAAAAATATAAAACTCTCAGAAGATAATATAGGAGAAACGCTTTATGATATTAGATTTGGCAGTGATTTACTGGATATGACAGCAAAAACACAAGTAACAAAAGAAAATATTGAGAAACTGGACTTCATAAAAAATAAAAACTTTTGTACATCAGAGGACACTATCAACAGAGAGAGAAGGCAACCCAAGGAATTGGAGAAAATATAGGCAAATCATAAATCTGATAAAGGATCAATGTCCAGAATATATAAAGAACTCCTACAACCCAACAACAAATAAACAAACAACCTATTTAAAAAATAGCAAAGGACTTAGACATTTCTCCAAAGATATACAAATGTCCAAAAAGCACATGATAAGATGACCAACATCACTAGTCATTAGGGAAATGAAAAACAAAACTGTAAGGAACCCAGCTGGTGTGGCTCAATGGTTGAGCATCAATCTATGAACCAGGAGGTCACAGTTCGATTTTTGGTCAGGGCACATGCCTGGGTTGTGGGCTTGATCCCTGGTGGGTGGTATGCAGGAGACAGCCAATCAATGATTCTCTCTCATCATTGATGTTTCTATCTTTCTCTCCCTCTCCTTTCCTCTCTGAAATCAATAAAACTACATTTTTAAAAAACTATAAGGAAATACCACTTCACACACATTAGGATGGCTAGTCTAAAAAAATAAATAAAAGAAAGTATTGGCGAGGGTATAGAGAAACTGGAATCCTTGTACACTGCTGGTGGGAAGGTAAAATGATATAGCCTCTATGGAAACCAGTGGTGATTACTCAAAAGATTAAATAAATATAGAATTACCATATGATCCAGCAATTCTACTTCTGGGTATTTACTCAAAAGAATGGAGAGCAGTGACTTCAACAGATACTTATACATCCAGGTTCATAGCAGCATTATTCACAATAGTCAGAAGGTAGAAGCAAAATAAGTGTCTATTGACAGATGAATGGATTAAAAAAACATGGTGTATCCATACAATGAATTATTATTCAGCCTTAAAAAAGGAAATTCTGACATATGCTACAACATGAATAACCCTGAGGACATTATGCAAAGTGAAAAAAAGGACAAATACTGTATAATCCCACTTACATGAGGTACCTAGTGTAGTCAATTCATAGAGACAGAAAGAACAGTGGTTGCCAGGGGCTGAGGAGAGGGGAGAAAGGGGAGTTAGTGTTTAATGGGTACACAGTTTCAGTTTGAGAAGATGAAAAAGTTGTGTAGATGGACAGTGGTGATGGTTGCACAACAATGTGAATATACTTAATGCCACAGAACTGAACACTTAAAAAAATGGTTAAAACAGTCCATTTTAGTAAGGTATATTTTACCATAATAAAAATTTTGTTCTACAGAAGATAGTGTTAAAAGAATGAAAAGACATACTACATATTGGGATAAAATATTTGCAAATCAGATATCCAACAAAGAATTGTGTTTAAAATATATAAGGAACTCTCACAAGTCATCAGGAAGAAAATAAATAACCGAATTAAAAACAGCCAAAGATTTGAACAGACACATCAGCAAACAGGATATAAGGATGGCAAATAAGCATATGAAAAGATGTTCAACATCATTAGCCACCAAGGAAATGCAAATTAAAACTACAATGAGATACCACGTCACAGCTAATAGAATAACTAAAATAAGTACCAACAATACCAAATGCTGACAAAGATGCAGAGCAACTGGAACTCTCATACATTGCTGGTGGGAATGCAAAATGATTCAGCCACTCTGGAAAATGGTTTGGCAGGTTCTTATAAAGTTAAACAAACACTTACCATATGACCCAGTAATCCCACTCCTAGATATTTTACCTTGGAGAAATAAAAATTTTATGTTCACACAAAAACCTGTACAAGAATGTTCATATCAGTATTATTCATAATCACCATAACCTGAAAACAGCTCAAATACACTTCAATGGGTGAATGAATAAACAAATTTTGGAACATCCATACAATGGAACACTACTCAGCAAAATGAATGAACTATTGATACACACAACTTGCATGAATTTCAAAGGCATTACACTGAATGAAAGAAGCTACTCTCAAAAGATTACATATCTTGTGATTCCATTTGTATGACATTCTATAAAAGACAAAACTACAGTGATGGAAAACAGATCAGTGATTGCCAGAGATGATGGGTGGAGTTGGGGGTGACTACCAATGGACAGTATGAAGAAGTTTTAGGGTGATGAAGCTGTTCTTTATCCTGACTGTGGTGGTGATTACATGAATCTACATGATTTACATGCTTTACAATTCACAGAATTGTCAACCCCCCAAAAATCATTGTAAGTTCATTTAAAAAATAAAAGAAAATATTAGCTATTATATCATCATCATCATCATCATCATCATCATCATCAATATTTATACTTTACTGAATAATAAAAATATTCAGAATTACTTGTGAAATAAGATGTAAAAATTATTAAGGTTGTTTTATGTCTGGTACGATAACTTAAAGGTATAGAGAAAAAAACTCAACAACACTAAATGTAAAAACTTTACAACTTCTTCTAGCTCCTCTCTTTAATATTCTATATCAGAATAATATGCTATCTCTGGATAATTTCCTATAAACATTGTCATATACTGGATAAGGAATTAAATAAGCACTCAACTTAGAAGTCTGGGACCCTAGGTTACATTCCTAAATCTAACACTGTAAGAAAACTCTCAACTTGCCTTTTGTGCCTAATTTTATCTTCCTCTTCATTGAGGTCATGTACTTGTCTGCACTTGTCTTTTTGTGGTATGCTGTGAAGGTTTAAAGTAAGGAGTTTCAAAGATAGGAAAAACAGATTCATATACTACCCACCCACCCCCAAATACCAGGCACTGCTCTGATTCACATATATTACCTCAACCTTCTGAACAATCCTACTATATAGCTACTATTAATATTGTCACTTTACAAAGGAACTGAAGCACAGAGTGGTAACTTGCCCAAAATCTTAAAGCACCAGAATTAAGTGGGGCACCAGAATTTTCCCATGAATCTGCCTCCAGGAATCTGCCTCCAGAACCCATGTCCTTAATCAGTTCGTATTAATGCCTCTCTACAAAAGGCTATTCATTTGTTGTTTTTTTCCTTCCTTCACCACTGCTCTTCCATGTCTATGGTATCTAACAAATCATTCATTCATTCTCATGGCTTTACTTCTGATCTAAGCATAGATGATTCCCAATTCTATAGATCTAGTTCTGACCTCTCCCTTGAGCTTCATTGTTGCATTTCTAACTGCCTCCTCAATATCTGCATTTAATGAACCTGCCATTCTCACTAATTCAACATGTTCAAAATCAAACTCATTATTTTCCTCAAAATTTCCCCATAAAAGCTTTCTTAATTTTGACAATTAAGTCACACAGCCTTGAAACACCTGGATTACCTTTGACACATTCTTCTTTATTGACTGTCCTCCTTCAGCCTCAGTCAACAAGTTTTACCAATTCTTACTTTGTAATGTCTCTTACAATCATATCTACCTCTTTCTAATTCCACTGCCATCATTCTAGTCCATATCTTCATGGCTAAGGACTGTATTACCTCTTAAATCATTTCCTCTGCTTCCATCTCTTTCTCTCTCTCATCATATAGGATGGGGCAAAAGTAGGTCTACAGTTGTGAATATGTAAAACAGTTTATTCTTGTATTATTATTTATTAAGTATTGTATTATTTTCCATATAAATCTACTTTTGCTCCACCCTGTATTTCTTGGTCACCAGATTAATCATTTTCAAATACTGCTTTTCTCATGTTACTCCTGGTTCAAAAACCTTTAACCATATCCAAACTAACTAACTGAATAACTAACTCTGTATAGGTCTATACTGTCTACCACAGAAAGGTAAAAAATTTTAGCTACCTTGTCTCTCACAACATCCCCGAACACAGCATAGTGCTCACAACATCTGCTGTGATGCCTTTCCCTCTCCACCCTAAAGAGTATAGCATTAAAAGAACATTTAAACCTTACCTCCAAGAGGACTTCTTTAGTCATGCCAATGCACAGTAGCCTTTTCCTCCTCTGAACTCCTACAGCACTTAACAACTGTATCTAGCATTGTTAGTAAAATGTCCTGTTTCTCTCAAACCAGACTGTAATTGGCTTAATGTTGGGAACCATTTCTTAAACTTCTGTGCACCTTACACAGTGCCTAGCAAAACTTATCTGTTATACTCATTCTTTCTGGTTAAGACACAGACCATTTCTCTATAGATTTTGTGCTAATTTATAGTTCAGTCTAAAAACTTTTACAATCTAGCCTCACCTATCTTTCTAGTGTCATCTCCTGTAATTAATTCCCTGCCAAGTCCTATACTGCCTGCCACACTGACCTTTTCATTGTTCCCAGGTCCTTTCACAATCCTGTTCCTATTCACCTATTATCTGTAATGTCCTCTGCATCTTGTTAACCTGACAAATCTCTGTTAACCCATCAGGACTTAGAAATGTCAACTCCTGACTCCCCCAACTAGGCTTGAGGCTCTATGTTCTGTGCTCCCTCAGCATTTTCTTCACATGTCTACAAATAGCAATTGAACTGCAACTAACTCTGAACATATTTGTCTCTCACACATTCCTCAAGAGTAGTGAAAGTTTGTCTTTCCCCTACCCACTTCGCTAACTCTTCATATTTAATGCGCTAATGGTAAATCTCTCTCTCTTAGTGAAAGAACACATCGAAGTTAGTGGTGATCACATACCTTGGTAGTAAAGAGCTTTAAGGAAGGAGTGACGATCAGCACCCTGAAATAAAGATTTTTCTATTTCCATTTCTCGCCGGGTCAGCTGTTTGCTTTTAGAAAATCTCTGTGGCAGGCAAAGGATGCGCTGACGCTCTGAGATCCTTTCTTCAATATCTTGAAGGCAGTTCTGTATTGCTTCAGGGGTTGCCCTCAGTCTCGTCCTCTGAAATCAGAGAAATGAGAGGGCATATATCATAGAGGACATACCCTTAAAGGGATGGTCTGATACTTAAAGAGCAATGATGATCAAGGCCCAGAATGAGTATTTATAGATACGGTAGCTAATCAGTCAAGGGATAGTTTCTCTTTTCCCAAGGTCCCTGTCCTAGGAATCAAAGAAGATTCAGACACAAAGCTTAGTTTTGTGAGAATTAAAAATAAAAAGGTTCTCAGTGCCAAATGAAGAGATATTGCTCTGCACTTTCCAGAAAAAAAATTGTCCCACTCACCTTTTCACCTGAAACATGGCTCTTCCAGATCAAGATTTCTGTTTCATTGAGCCCTAGTTCCCGGAGAGCAGCAGTTTCCTGGTCCTTCTCATGCAATGTTTGAAACTGGGACAAAGTCATAGTTCCGGCTGCTTCCTTTCCAAAGGGCTTATACATAGTACCAGGAGCAAAACTCTCTTTCTTAGACACACATCTGCAAACCAAGAATGAAGAGAGTAAGAACATCTTCAAATTACAATTCACAGAAATAGGGCTCACCATTAAAAGAGGCACAATGAAACTCATCGGCAATTTCTCTCTCATATCCTATTTCTAGGCTGAAGTGCCACTGTTAACAATATGGAACTCCACCAATAGTCCCCTCATCCAGGACTAATAAATGACTGAATCAAATATTTGATTATTGAGTATTTACTATACATCAGACACTATGCTGGGTATTGAGGATTTAACAGTTTAAAAGATAAAAATGGTTTCTGCTTTTGTGGAAGAACAGTAGAAGGAGAGGCAAGTAAACAGGCAATGATAATATTGGGTTGTAAGTGCTATGTATGTTAAGGGAAGATATAGGAAAGATACTTAGCATATATGTAGTAGAATATGGGAGGATCTGCAGAGGAAAAGACATAGAAGCAAAACCCTGCCTCATACGTAGAAGTTTGCCAAGGAACAGGGGGTGGGAGAGGAGTGTTGCATCCAGGCTTTAAAAGGGGTCACCTGGAGGTGAAGGTCTATGATACTTGACCTGTTTGCAAAATCACTACTTACTCCTCAATGGAGACAGAGGTGTCAAGTTGATGCTGAAGGAGGCTTTTCAGCTGCCTCTCCCCTTCTGTTTCTAACTCTTCCAGGACATGATCATCACTCTTCACACAGCTGTTTACCCTGGAGTAGATATAGGGACACATACAGAGAACAGAAGAGATAGTGAAACCTCAAAATCGATTCTTTACCTATATTATCTACCTTTGGTGACCCCATTTGTTCAAAGACCCTTCTCTAACAATCCTTTGCACTTTATATTCATTCCATCAACATTTATTAAATACCTACTTACACACAAAACATTGTAAGGCACTGATGGAGTCAAAGGTATTCAAACATAGTCCCTATCCTCAAGGAGTTTGCAATTTATTTAGGGAGAGGAAATATATAGGTGTGTATGTATTGTGTACATGTGTCTGGCAAGGAGGGGAAAGTAAGGGAGGGGAGAGGAGAATGACAATACAAAGAAGCATATGCCAAATTAGTAGGAGTTCACAGAAGAAAGAAATAACTGGGAATTAGGAGGGTAAAATGAAGACTTCTTAAACTGGCATTTAAAGGTCTGGGTATGATGAAAGGAAGAAGAGGGACAGCAAGTATGAGATGTTCTGGGGGTTAACAAGAAGTTCAATTTAGCTGACATTCAAGTATGGGCTAACTGGGGGATAATCTTGGAGGGGTAATTAGACTCAGATCTTGTGTGGCCTTAAATACACCAATTAAGGGGCCTGGATCTTAATGTATAGGTATTAGAAAGTAATTTATTAGGCAGTTAAGTGGCATGGTACAAGTGATGGTTTAGGAAAAAGAATGTGGTTATAACATGCCTTATGGATTAGTAGGAAAGAAACCAAAAGAACTAGCTGGAAAACTTATCAAGGATAAGAGGACAAAGTCCAAAGTGAAGTGGTAACAGGGGACAGAAATGAAGAGTTAGATGAGAGAGGCCTTTTGAAAATAGGGTAAAAGATAAGTAAAAGATAACCTCCAAATTTCAAACTGAGAGAACAATGGTACCAATGAAGGAAAGAGGAAGCTCCAGGTGAAACGCTTTGGGAAAAGGGAACATCAGTATTGTTTTAGCCATGTTGGGTCAACTACCTGTTACAATGGAAACACCAGGAATATTTAAAGACATATAGAGTCTGAGGTGACAGTATAAGTGATATTGGCTAAAAGGAAAGTGAGATACGGGAGAAATATTGCACAGGTAAGTATCAGGCTGAACATGGAAATATCAAATCATCTGTAGTGTCAGAATCTGGAGCTATGAAAAGGAGATCTCCAAAGGAAAAAGCATAGAAACAAATGTGAAAGGGATCATAACATTATATAGCCTAGGCCAGTGATGGCGAACCTTTTGAGCTTGGCGTGTCAGCATTTTGAAAAACCCTAACTTAACTCTGGTGCCGTGTCACATATAGAAACTTTTTGATATTTGCAACCATAGTAAAACAAAGATTTATATTTTTGATATTTATTTTATATATTTAAATGCCATTTAACAAAGAAAAATCAACCAAAAAAATGAGTTCACGTGTCACCTCTGACACGCGTGTCATAGGTTCACCATCACTGGCCTAGGCACTACTGTATAGAAATCTAGGTAGTGCTAACATGAGCCAACTAACCATAAATAACTTAAAACATCAGAGTATAAAGAAATAGCAGAATTATTTTAGGCAACAACAGATTATAAAAGACAAAAAAAAAACAAAAAAAATTGAGCTAACTCCATGAGGAAAATAAATATTAAAATACCTTATAAAATAGTCCTTTATTATTGGGACCTAGGAAAAGTATCCCTCATAATTATAAGCAAGATTCTCATGCTCAAGAAAGACATACCTATTTTGGGAAATAGGTATAAGTCCCATTTGTTAAAATATCCTTAGGCCCAGGGTTTTAAAAATCCCTTCTAAGTATCCTAATTTTTATTTATTATTTAGAATTCAGAAAGTTTTTGCTAAGTTTAAAGTGGCTTTGAAATGAGTAAACCATAGCTAAATACTCAAAAAGAAATGTTGAGTAAAAAAAGCAAGTCACATAAAAATATATACTATATGTGTCCATCTATGTAAAGTTGAAAAATGGATAAAACAAGCAATATTTTGTTTAGGGATAAAATCATAAGTCATAAAACTATTTTTTTTAAAGAAAGGGAATGATAAGCACAAAATTCTGAATAATGGTCCCCTGAGGAGGGAGAGAGGAGAAGTAATCTGGGAGGGACACTGGGGACTTCTAAGGTACTAGTAATGTTCCAGGTCTAAAGCTTGTAGTGGGTATGAGTCTATTACTATTCTTTATACTTTATATATACATTATTTTGCATGTATGAGACATATGACTAGAAACATTTTTTAAAGTCATTTTGAAGCAGGGAAAATCAGAACCAGTTTCTTAAAAGATACAGAAACTGACAGTGCAGGACAGCATAGTATCAGTAAGAATTGTAAATACAGCCTATTCCAGAGCGATTATTCTACTTGCAGAGTGGATACAAAACTAATTTGAGAATCCTTAGAAAAGGCTTGTGGACTAATTGGGAAGCTCAGGCTTTCAACAATGACCAGCCAAGTTAAAGCTGCCATTTCCTGCAGAACCAGTAGGGGGAACTGCTCGCACCAAGTGCTTTCTTTTCCTATGACATTGAATCGGTTTTGCCTTCTAAATTTGTAGAAACAAAGTATCAAAGTATCACTTACGTTAAGATTTGAAAACGTTACATGCCCGCGTTTTCTTTAATACACAAACCCTGCAAATAAAGGCGCCTACCCAGGTCCCCTTTCTGAGGACAGGGTGGAGGTATTGGGAGGAGCTGGCCTGGGTTTCTCTGGCACGAGGCATTACTCGGCCAAGACTCTTGCACCTGGGTGGGTCCATCTGCAATAGGAAGAAGCCACAGCGTGTGTCCGGCTCCAGGGGACCCGCGCCCGGGCTTAGATGCCTGGGCTGAAAGGGCATTTCTGTGGGAACCGGCAGCGGCGGCGGCCCTTCCTGAACTTCGCTCAGGAGGCCTGCCTAGCCCGTCTCCTCTGCTCCCTCTTTTGTCTTCCCTCTCACACGAAACCGCATCCCGAGAACGTGACATACCCCACACACAAAGTAATAAAAGCCATTTTAAGTTAAAAGGTAAAACAGAGTTCCCTTCGCCGCCTGCTCAGACAAGCCCTTACCTCTTCATGTTTCCACAGGCCCTTTTCTCTAACTTGGATAAACAGGCCTCGGACTTCAAGTCCCAGAATTCTGCGCAGCCAACTCTGAGGGGATTGTGGTGGAGTGAGGGGCTCTGGGAATTGTAGTAGCGCAGAGCTAAAGAAAGGGAAAGAGAAAGTACGTAACGTATTGAGTAACTGGTATGTTGTAAATTGTTCAAATATTTCTCTTAAATTGTTTAGAGGTTAAAGGCAACACCCAAAATATCCAGCTCATAAACTTAGGAGTAATCTTTGACTTCTTGACCCTCTCATTCGGTATCACTAAATCCTGGCGCCCCCAATTTCCCTCAAATGTGTCCTTACTAGCCCGCTTCTGCTTCCAAGGACTTAATATCTGGCCTACCTGCAGTTTCCAGTGGAGCCTCTGGTCCGTCCTGTGTAACCACAATGATCAGACACAAGTTTGACATCTCTTGCGCTAATGGTTCTCCTCTATCTGTAACAGAGGCTTAAAAGACATGTACTTCTGGAGAATCAGAAATCCATATGTATTCAGGCTCGTGAACGTTTTAATTATTGTGAATCAAGAAAGGGATACAGTATACTGGTTAAGAGCATGGGCTCTTAGTTCCCAGAAATGGAAATACTAGTGTTCTTAAGTATATGAAAAAAAAGATGTTTGATCTCACTTACAAGATGGAAATTTCAAAGTACACTGACTATGAAACAACTGACCTGTAATCCTCAAAGCTGTCAAGTTAATGAAATACATGAAAAGTCTGAGAAACTGTCCCAGCCAAACGAATCAAAAGAGACATGGTGATGATTAAATGCAATGTGGTATCCTGGATCAGAAAAAGGGCCCTAGGTAAAAAAGGAAATATGAATAAACTTGCACTTTAGTTAATGATAAGGTTCATGAATTGTGACAAATATACCAGTTATGTTAAGATGATAACATTAAGGGAAACTGAGTGGAGGTATATGGAACTCTGTACTGTGCAACTTTTCTGTAAACCTAAAACTGTTAAAAAAATAAAGTTTATTTTTAAAGTGCACACTATAGTAACCTACCAGATTGGTAAACATCCACAAGTTTGAGAACGCACTTGTTTTGCTGAGATCATGGGGAAATAGGCACTCTTAATACATTGCTAGTAGGAACGTAAATTGGTACAACCTTTGTGGAAGGCAATTGAAATTATAAATGCTCATTCTGTTTAGCATAGCAATTGATTGTGTATGAATGGTATCCTCAATGTTATGTATTCTCAATTATATATATGGCAGCATTGCTTTTAATAATATATATATATATATATATAGCAGCATTGCTTTTAATAACAAAATACTGAACAATCTTAAATATACATGAATTTGATACATCCATTCAATGGAAAACTGTTAGCAGTCTTAAAGGTGACCAAGTTCTATATGGAGAACTGGATGGTGAGGGACAAGAATGGGAAAAATTCTTTAGTCTCTCTCTATATATTTTTGTAACCTTTGAATTTTGAACTACATGATTATATTACCTAACCAACCATTTTTAAAAAATTAAATGGAGCAATTTTTGTATCACAAAAATCCAAAGAAGAAAAATGGGTTTGGGGTGGGGTCACACTGTTTGGATTTCTCAGTTCCCACAGTTATTGACAGTATAGCATAGTAGTCAATCTGGATTTTAACTTTTGCTTTGACAAATTACAAGACTATGTGAGTTTTAGTAAGTTTCTTTACTGCTATAGGCCTGTTTGCTCACCTGGAAAATGGGGATAATACCTCAGAATAGAGTGATTACAAAGTAATATACAAAACTATGGTTTTAAAATCACTTGACAGGATGGCCATCTATGAATAAATATTCCAATAGGTTATCCAATAGGTTCAAATGTATTCAAACTAGCTGTATCGCCATGGTCAAGTTAGAAGATAAAACCAAAGAGCAGCTTCTGGAAGACATTGTATTTTCTATCCTGAGAACTACTAATAGATCAAAAATCTCATGGGAAGTATTAGTGTGGGTTATATCATAGCGTACACCAAGCAAATCCTATATGGTGCTGGGGCTGAATTCTGCCGCTCAACCAAAATGTCTAATTGACAAATTAATCAATAAGGAAATGGAAAAATACACCAAGGTTGATAGTGTGTTTATTCCTTGGGAAGGTGGCAAAGGGTGAAACAAAACTATACTAACCACCACATCAGACTTGTATACAACTTCTAATACACACTACATTAGAAATGCACTAGGTGGGATGGGTGGAGAATGAATGGTGAAAAAGATATATTCACATAGGCTGAAATTGCAACTAGATAGCAAGGTCATAAGAAAGTACTCTATGTGCCTGCGTATGACTGTAGCCAGCCCAAGTGGTAGGTACCAAGGGACAAACATTCAGAAAATTACACTAGGTGGAACATCAGGCTATTTCTAGCTCTGCCAAACTTATTAACTGTGGAATAATAGCTATTCTGTTTCCCATGGCATCCCTCTCCCTATTTTAAAAGGATATCAGACAGTATATAAAAAAACTTTGAGATTTCTAGATGTTATTCACAGGCACAGAGATATTAGTATGAGGTCATTTCACCCCTAGAAGAATTTATGACAAACTGAAAAATATGCCTCATTTGTCTTTCTGACAATTAAACAAGTTTAGTTTTATTAAGCCAGAAGTTCCTCCTTAAAATAGACATATTTTCAGGATTTGTTCTTTTTGAGCACTTTGTTCATAGCACACTTCTGATAAATACATTATGAAGCAATTTACAGATATGGAAGAAGATGCTAAAACCAAAAATCTTTTCTTGAAGAAGGATAGGATCACTCATCTAATATGAGATAGCATAAATGCTGTTATACAGCATCTTTTTCAAAAAACAAAAAAGTAGTCAAGCACTGGGAAAGTGTAAACATGACAAATTAAAAAATTCTTCTTCATATAATTTCAGCTGGTCTTTAACAATGATTAGAGGGGCTCAAGATTTCATCACCTTACATAAATGCTGCCTTAAAATTACTGGCAAAAATAGGTTATTTCTCATCTTTTAATTAATATTTGTTCAAAAGTGTCATGTTGAACCAGAGTCAGGAGGAACCTTAAAGATAACTTAGTCCAAGGCTCCAGATTCCAAACAGTTCCAGTAAATTTTGCAGTGTTACTGTATTAAACTAGATGCCACTTGCCATCCACTGTCCTCCTCTATGTCCTGTAAAAAAAAAACACAAAAACACACACACACAGAACTCCCAGTACAAAGTCAATAGGAGTACTGTAGTCTTCTCTTTCTTTATTTTACTAAGGAACTTTATAGTAAGCACTTACTGGTAGTGAAAAGACATAAAAGAATCACAAAACTTTGAAGAAATGAAAAGTCATTTCTTTCAGTTGAGAAAAACTTAACATGATCCAACTTTTTCATGTTATAGAGAAAATATTATGTCCAAATGAAATTGTCTAGTTAATTAAGAAGCAACAAGACAAAATCCAGTATTTCCTCCAATACTGAATGTGGAACTTAATTTATGAACAGACTATTTTACTGGAGTTGGACCTCCAAAAATAATACTAAAATGCTCTTCTCTAGGGTATATAGCATGTAATAATACTGGACTCAAAAATTAAGAGAACTCAAGATTATACTCAAAAGCACTTTACCCACAGAAATCATCCACAAAATTAAACGGTCTCTAGATTATTTTCATATTCTATATTTTTGAGTGGGAATGAAAACTTAACTAATAAAACTACTAATTTGAGAAGTTTGGATAGGAAAAAAGGAGGCTATGTACGTTCTGATATTTAGTTTACTCATAAGGTGATGAAAATCACTACTACTCATTTGAAAAATATTTTATTCCCTTAATATGTACCCCTCAGGATGGTCATGTACATTCAGCACAACAGAAATTCAGCTCAGTAATTCTAGAAAACTAAGTAGTAGCCACTAAAAAACTTTCAAGTAGTTTATTTTGGTGTTATACTTTTATATTTTAGAATATCACCATTATTTGTGACTTAGGTCAATCATGAAACACAAGAGATCAGATTATTCTCAAGCTAAGAACAAGGCTTTTTCTTGAAAAAGAAATGAACAAATACAAAAACGAATAATTATGAATCATATGGTAAAACACCAGCATAACTGTACATCAAAAATAAACAAATTGTCTTTCAAAAATAACCTAATTCAAGTCCGAAATTCACCCTAACTCTTCCTCCCATCTCTGATTTTCTATCACACACTTTCTGTGACTCATAACACACTCCCTTGTATTGTCTATATTACTTTTATACAGATAGGTATTAATTATATCTCAAGCTAAGGCAGTAAGTTCCCTTGAGGAGAGAGACTTTACAGTATACTGTATACTACTACTTTACAACAGGCACCCAAAGACTAGCTGGCATTTATTTTTTGGCATGTATTTGTCTATGATACAGTTTTTTCCTTCCTCCAAGAGTTTATTTTTGGTAAATGGAAGGAAATTTTGTTTTTCTACAAGGGAAACCTACTTCTAAATGATAATTTGAAAATATTGATATATATTTTTTAAGATACACAAAATAATGGAGAAGTGGGAATAACAGATTAGGTACTGTAACTTTATAAAGGCTTGCCTAAATCAAGAAGCCGCACACACATATCTAATTTATGCAAACTAAAATTTTATATAAACTGCACTATACTATGATACTGTATATATTACCTAATTACAAAACAGAGTCATAATCTAATAGGCTGCTTCCTAGACAAAAGGGTTAATATAGCTTTGATTTGCTAATACTAAAAGCCAAACTACAGTACAATTCTCAAAGGCACAATATTTAAATAGAAAAAACACCCTAAACACATACATACTTTATTGCAACCAAAAATTATATACCAATTTTAACTACTACTACATTTAATGTCATCAAAATTTGTAAATAATGTATAAACCAAAAATAACACGCTGAAGATATGGTCATTCAATTAAAAGCCATCCTGACATTGTGTTCTTGCTCCTTGTGAAGACGATTCTGGAAAACCTGTGCTACCTCTTCTACCTTCCTTTGCAGCATGCCTAAAGGGGGGAAACGTCATGCATCATTAATCTGAGACCAAAAAAATACCAGGAACATAACTTATATTCTCCATTCAACATACGATTTATAAAACTTTACATATTGGTGTTTACAGCTCTAAGTATTATAATTACAGAAAAGTATTTGTCTATCTGTTTGGAAACTATAAAAACAGTAGACAAGACTGTTCTTGATTTGCTCTCCCTAGCTTTCCAGCATATAGCAATCGACTTGACATTTATGTTTTGTTGAAGAAAAGTGTTAACTGCTTTTTTACACATTATAGCCTAAAAGTGCCAACGGGTGGTCATTAAGTTGAGGGTATAGATTTTCGTAGGTCTTTGGTGGCCTATAAGCAAATTAATACATTGAGTATATTCACATTTCTACTCCACTTCTAATGATTTCTTTAACTTGGTGGTCCTTAAATTTTCTTAAGGGCAGAGTAACACAAATACCATTAATTTTACCATGTAAAACAGCAACTTCCTGTAGTAAAATAAGCTTTTGAAGTAAGCATGATAATCTGAATTTTTCTTTTAACGTACACAAATAAACTTGGCCATTTGTTTTAGTATTCATTAGTGCTCATTAGTTGATAAGCAATAACTGGTGCCAAAGATTTAAGAAAAACTTTATAAGGGAAAAATTAAAGATTTGAATCAATATACTTTAATTTTATTCAGCCAATAGGAAAGGCCCAAATGTTATTCAGTTTCTAAAGTATAATAATTCATCCTATCTTATAGGCACTGTAAGATCACACTTTATGAACAAGTTATTTAAATAATGGTTGGCTAGAAAAACAATGTATATTGAGCCCGGCAAAATACATCTTATTTTTGTAGTAATAACTAACTGCAGGGTAAAATTTTTCTCCCTATATAACAGTTTTCAATGTGATAATAATGTAAATGAACACTATAACAAACCATTAACTTGAGGCCAGAAGAATCAACATATTAAATGCAAAGCAATACATTTTATAAAAATTTTAAGAATCAATAAAATTTCAAGAAACACAAATCCGTATTAAGTTAGCTTTACTGTAAACATTTTGTCATGTCTTCAAATTGAATTCCCAGGACTATTTCTGTATTAACATACTTCAAATTTTTTTAGGAATTTCATTCTTTAAGGGCAAAACTGCACGTAGGCAATTAACTACCTCGAGTGCTAGTCCAATGACAGGTTTCAGTGATTGGTTCCTGCAGGCCTACTAAATTATATATCATACTATAAGTTGAATGCTAGTAAATAGTTAAAATTTTGAGGGGGAAATATACCATACACATTTTGACATTAGTAAAACATAATTGTACTGAACAATATAAAAATGAAATTAAGAAAATAATTCCATCCACAATAGTATCAAAAAATTAAAACAGTTAGTAATAAATGTACCAAATGAAGTATGACCTCCATACTTAAAACTACAAGATATTGCTTAAAAAAACCCTAAAGACAAACTAAATAAATAAAGAGATATTCCATGTTCATGGATGGAAAGACTTAATAGTGTTGAGATGGCAGTTCTCCATAAATTGATCTACAAATTCAATGTAATCCCTATGAAAATTCCAATGGCTATTTTTTTGTAGAAAGAGACAAGCTTTAAAATTTACATGGAAAGGCAAAGGACCCAGAATAGCCAAACAATCTTGAAAAAAGAAGAATAAATTGCAGGAGTTGCCCTATCCATTTTTCAAATTTACTAATAAAGCTACAGTAATTGAGACAGTGTGGTATTAATATAGGATAGACAGAGAGATCAATGGGACAGAAAGAAAATTCAGAAATAAAAACCTTGTATTTATTGTCAGTTTATTTTTGACAAAGATGCCAAGGCAATTTAATGGAAGAAAGCAGACTTTTCCAACAAATGATGTGGAGAAAACTGGATATCTACATACAAATGAAGTTGAACCCCTACCTCTAATTATGCACAAAAATCAACAGGGTGGATTATTGATCTAAAAGTAAGAGCTAAAACTATATGTGAAAAATAAAACACATGTCAACCAACTGATGAATGGATAAACAAAATGTAGTCCAGTCCATACACTGGAATGCTACACAGCAGTAAGAAGGTATAAAGTACTGAAACATGTTACAACATAGATGGACCTTGAAAACATTAAGCCAGACACAAAAGGCCATATATCATACGATTCCATTCATATAATCTCTCCAGAAAAGGCAAATCTATAAGAACAGAAAGTAGATTAGTGGTTGTCTGGGGTTAGGAGTATAAATAGCAATTAACCACAAGCAGGCAAGAGGGAACTTTCTGAGGTAATGGAAAGGTTCTAAACTGGATTGTGTGATGTTTGCATAGCTCTATAGTTTGAGCTAAACTGCTATTGGTTCAGATGGCATATTTGTGTTTTTAAAATACAGGGTGGGGTAAATGTAGGTTTACAGTTGTGAGTATGCAAAACATAGCTTATTCTTATACTAGTAGCCCAGTGCATGAAATTTGTGCACATTAAAAGAGAATTAATTGCCATAACCGGGTTGGCTCAGTGGATAGAGCATCAGCCTGCAGACTCAAGGGTCCCAGGTTCGATTCTGGTCAAGGGCATGTACCTTGGTTGCGGGCACATCCCCAGTGGGGAGTGTGCAGGAGGCAGCTGATCGATGTTTCTCTCTCATTCGTGTTTCTAACTCTCTATCCCTCTCCCTTCCTCTTTGTAAAAAAATCAATAAAATATATATTTTTTAAAAAGGGAATTAATTAGAGATATTTTAATATTGCTATTTGTCCTCTCTCTATAATAGAAGTGTGAGAGATGAAAGGAAATTAGTAAAATGTATATGAAAATCATATATAAATTTATTAATAAACAGTAACAAAAGGATATAACAACAGAGGCATGATATAAAAACGACAAAAACATGATATAAAAACAACAGTGATGCAAACAATAACTGATAAAGTGATTAAACTTATTCTAATATCTCCCTGTACACCATATTAAGAGTGAAAACACTTTCAGAGTGCTTGACTAATTTCCCTTGTGATGAAGTACTTAGAACTTTAACTGTAACATCACATGCTCTTCAAACTCGAGAAAAAGCAACATATAACTGACCATGTGCAAAAACGGGTTCAGGTAGGAACATGCCTACTCTGTCTAGAGTTTGTCCTTGTGATTTATTAATAGTCATCACAAATGCTTGGATCACGGGAAACCGTCGTCGAATCAATTTAAATGGGAGGCCAGTGTCAGATGGGGACAAATTAATTCTTGGAATCAGAACAGCCTCTCCCTCTGCAGATCCTGTTAATACTTCAGCTTCGAAATGTTAGGTCATAATCTTTTGATAATAAATCTGGTACCATTTCAAAGACCCCATTTACTATTGAGATTTCTCAATAGCATGATGATTGCACCCACTTTCAATTTTAATTTATGACACGGCATTCCCGAAGGAGTAATACTATTCAGAAATTCGATGGGGAAGTTTTCCTTTGTTTCTTTGTTATGGGGTGGGGCCACAACATTAGTAACAAAGAAACAGAATTAAAATTTTATTGTGGGGAGCCGCTACAGTGTTTTGGACAGGTTCAAGCCTTGGACTGATGAGAGGGCACAGTCCTCTCATTGCCACGTGCCAGTCCCAGCTTGGAGGGCAGGGCCCTCCCAGCACAATTATAGCCAACAGCTGTAGTTGTAAGCTTGAACCTATGGTCCGAACACGTGGCCCCACGTGCCTGAGTGATGTGGGCTTGATAGAGTTCAGGTGCATGTAGTTGAGTAGGATTGAAACCCAGAAGAATGTAAACATCTTGGTCATGCCCTTACTTTGCCTCGTGGCATCTGCTATAAACTAAAGGCATGGCTGTGGGCGTGGTCGCTGTCTCTCAGAGAAGCAGCATCCCACTGAGACCCGGCTTTCATTCTCTTGTCTGTCTTTTCTAAGCCTTTCAGCCGCCCCCACTCAGGTTCACCCTGGCTGTGCTGGTGTGGCACACTTTAGAAAGATCTGCCTCCATGCTCCCAGGGCGGATTCCTGCCTCAAACTCCGCCTTACAGGAAACAGCTCTGGGAAACAGCTTGGGGTAGGGTGCAGCCGTTGCCAAGACAACCACTGTAGGACTGACTTCCTTCCGCTTGGTCGTGGCTTTTCGTCTGTATGTGACGAACACCACCCATGGTTTTTATATAAGTAGATTATTATCTATTAATTACTATATGATTTTCTATACAAACAACTGTAAACCTACTTTTCCCTCACCTTATAGTTCTTAAAAATTACTTCCCTCCCTGAAAAAAACAACACTCAGGTAACACTGCTTCTAGCCAGCCCCAAATGTTTTCTTCACCTTAGCCTACTTGCAAATACTTCAGGTAAAGATCAAAAGACTTTCACAAAATTATAAAAATAACTTTGGTCATTAAAGAAAAACAAAGCACCCAGATGGCATGGCTCAGTGTTTGAGTGTTGACCTATGAACCAGGAGGGCACAGTTTGATTCCTGGTCATGGCACATACCTGGGTTGTGGGTTCGATCCCCAGTGTGGGGTGTGCAGGAGGCAGCTGATCAATGATTCTCTATCATCACTGATTTTTCTATCTCTTACTCCCTTTCCCTTCCTCTCTGAAAGCAATACAAAAAAGATTTAAAAAAAGAAAAAAACAGAAAACATAGCTTTCTAGTGTAATTATTTTTAGTTATACATATCCTAGTGGCCTGGTGCGTGAAATTCGTGCGAGCGGGGGGGAGCCTTGTCCCTCAGCTGGGCCTGCACCCTCTCCAATCTGGGACCCCTTGGGGGATGTCTGACTGCTGGCAATTGGACATTCTTCTCGCAATCTGGGACCGCTGGCTCCTAACCTCTCATCTGCCTGCCTGCCTGATTGCCCCTAATCACTCTGCCTGCCAGCCTACTCACCACCAACTGTCCCCCTAGCCAGCCTGTTCATCCCCAACTACCCCCACTGCCAACCTGCTCACCCCCAACTGCCCACCCCGCCAGCCTGATCACCCCCAACTGCCCTCCCCTCCTGGCCTGATCACCCCTAATGACCTCTGCCTCGGCCCCACCACCATGGCTTTGTCTGGAAGGACATCTGGAAGGTCTCCTGGTCTAATTAGCATATTACCTTTTTATTAGTATAGATTATTAGATGATATTAAATTCACTATCAAAGAAACAATGTAGTATACACACCTGTTATTCTCCTTCTAGGATAAAAAATGATTGGATCAGCAAGAGAAAAAATATCTTGACAAAAAACGGACAAAAGACACAAATAGGCAACTTAGAAAATGAAATATGAATTGTTTATAAACATTTTTTAAAAACCCAACTTCATTAGTAACCAGAGGAATTCAATTAAACAGGGAATAATTATTTTCACCTATAAAATTTAGCATGGAATGATAAAGATGATAATGGTGGTAGTAATGATTACAGAAGTAGTAGTAGTGGAAAGAGTACAGAAGAAAAAAGATATCCTAATGAATTTGTGGTGAAAATATAAATTGGTACAACATACTTGACAGAATTATAAATCAAAAGCCTTTAAGAATGACATTACTCCTAATTCAGCATTTGAACTTCTACAAATTTTTTCTATGTCCCAATAACCATATATTTACTCTAAAACATAGCTACATCTCATACCCTAAAACATAGCTATACTCACAGCAGCACAATTTAAAATAGCAAAAAGTTGAAAGCCAATAGTTAACAATTAACCAATACCTAATAATGAGATAATAGTTAAATAAACTATGGTTTATCATAATAAAGAAATTAGCAGCCAAGAAAATGTAGAATATTAAATAGTATGAAATGCTATTCATGTATATCTTTCTATTAGCTAAGTTTCTCTTTTTCCATCAAAAACTGAGTACAGTGTGCTGTGTACATAGCAGGGGACACATTTTTTAAAGTATATTGGTCCTCAAGTTCATGCCAGACATTGTTAAGTTCTGAAGGTACAGAAATAACTAAGATATAATCTCTATCACCAAGAAGCTCAAATTCCAGTAAGAGAGACAAACAAGTAAGTATATAACTGCAATATCTATAATAATAAAAGTGTAATATGCTAATTAGACTAGACATCCTTCTGGACATCCTTCCGGATGACCTTCCGGATGAAGCCGGGGCTGTGAGGGAAGCCTGGGTCCCAGGTGCCAGAGGGAAGCCGGTGCAGCCGGGGGAAGAAAGGCCTACTCTTGCACGAATTTCACGCACGGGCCTCTAGCTGTATGATAAATGCGGACAGGCCTCTATCTCAAATGTGGATAAACAGGCTGTGGACTTCAAGTTCCAGAATTCTATGTGGCAGACTCTTTTTTAAATATATATATTTTTCATTGATTTCAGAGAGGAAGGGAGAGGGAGAGAGAGAAACATCAATGATGAGAGAGAATCATTGATCAGCTGCCTCCTGCACGCCCCCTACTGGGGATCTGCAACCCTGGCATGTGCCCTTGACTGGAATCAAACCTGAGACCTTTCAATCTGCAGGCCAATGCTTTATCCACTGATCCAAACCAGCTAGGGCATGTGTGGCAGACTCTTAAGTGATTGTGGTGGATTGCGTGGCTCTTGGAATTGTAGTAGCACAGAGCTAAAGTATTTATTGAATAATGGGCATGTTGTAAGTTGTAAATTATTCAAGTTTTTAAAAAATTTCAGAGGTTAAAGGAAACACCCAAAATATCCATCTCATAAACCTAGGAGTCACCTATGACTTCTTGACTCTCTCCTCTATTAGCACTAAAAGCCAAAACTAAGACTAGTATCTTCAGAGTCCCATCTAAAAGTATGTTTTCTTTTACAGTGCACCTATTTATTGATGCTGTGAAAATTTAAAATAAAAAGTATCATGCTGAGCTAATAATGGGCACCAGAGCATAATGCTATTTGTTGTCCCTTCCAATATTTAAATGCTCAAAATAAGGTAGGCCTATCTGAATCCTATCTGGGGAGATTTCATTGATGAAACACTACCCAGCCATGTTACCTATGAGGGGGCCATTGAGCAGTGGGTCCAAAAACAGCATTTTAGTTTTTAGTTACTAACAGGAAAAAATGCTTTGGAGAAATATCTGTATATCTCAAAAACAATATAAATTCTGATATTTGGGAGTGATTTAAGTCATGTTACACATAATTCATCTGAGAGGCCCTCCAGCTTGAATAAATGCATTTGGGCACAAAATGCACATAAGTAGGATTAGTAAAACATCTAATTTTTCAGATGTATTCAATGTGTTTCAAATCTGGATTTACATATAGAAAAGGAGGTTTGGGAAGTGGAGCTCTGAGAATGTTAAATATCATTCACTCTTTCCTAAAATGAGCTGAAGACTTTATCATTTTTTATTTTGATATCTTAATCTAACCTACAAGAAATTTTTCAGAATCAAGGAACAATGGTGTGACAATGAATCTATTTTGTAAAGGGGATCAGAGATGAGCAGGTAGCTCATTAAACAATGGAAAGACATAAGATACCTTTCAATTAACTGCAATTGTGAGAAGCAAATGAGTACTTGTCTCTGTTAAGCCTAAGAGACTTTTAAAGGGACTCTTTGTGTATTGTCACATCTCTGTCAGATAAAGAAAATTCACCTCTCAAGTGTCTGAAGTGGTACATTATACTCCAGAGCACAAGAGATGACCTCGTTGATCAACCAATGTCACCAAGGTTTCCCAAAGAATTTCAGAAAAAGGGGAGGGCCTGGCCGTCATGGCTCAGTGGTTGAGCTTCAACCTATGGATTCCCAGTCAGGGCACATGCCCAGGTTGTGGGCTCGATCCCCAGTAGGGGGTGTGCAGGACGATTGATAATTCTCTCTCATTGATGTTTCTATCTCTCCCTCCTTCCCTCTCTCTGAAATCAATAAAAACATTAAAAAAAAGTAACAAAGAGAGAGGACCCAAATAAATAAAATCAGAAACAAAAGAGGTGAAATAACAACTGACACCACAGAAATACAAAGGATTGTAAGAAAATATTATGAATAGCGACATGCCAACAAGCTGGAAATGTGGATGACATGGACAAATTCCTAGAAAAATACAATCTTCCAAAACTGAATCAGGAAAAATCAGAAAACCTAAATAGGCCAATAGTAACTGGTAAAATTGAAGCAGTAATAAAAAAAAATTCCCAGCAAACAAAAGCTCTGATCCGGACTGCTTCAGGGGAGTTTTACCAAATACTCAAAGAAGAACTAACACCTATCCTCCTCAAACTATTCCAAAAAATCCAAGAGGAAGGAATACTTCCAAGCTCTTTCCAAGAGGCCAGCATTATAATAATTCCAAAACCAGATACACTACAAAGAAAGAGAATTATAGGCCAATATCCTTGATGAACATAGATGCTAAAATTCTCAACAAATTATCAGCAAATTGGATCCAGCAATACATTAAAAAGATCATACACTATGACCAAGTGGGATTTATTCCAGGGATGCAAGGCTGGTATAATATTCACAAATCAATAAATGTGATACATCACAGAAACAAATTGAAAGACAAAAATCACATGACCATATTTATAGATGCAGAAAAAGCATTCTAAAAATCCAACACTTGTTTTTGATAAAAACACTCAGCAAAGTGGGAATAGAGGAAATCATACCTCAAAATAATATGACATATATGACAAAACTACAAGCAACATCAATGGGCAAACACTAAAACCATTTCCCCTAAGAACAGGATCAAGACAGGAATATCCTCTTTCATTGCTCTTATTCAATGTAATACTGGAAGTCCTAGCCACAGCAATCAGACAAGAAGAAGAAATAAAAGACATCCAAATTGGAAAGAAAAAGTAAAACTCTCATTATTCGCAGATGACATGATACTGTACATAGAAAACCCAAAACACTCCACCAAAAACTACCAGATTTAATAAATGATTTTGGCAATGTAGCAGGATACAAAATTAACATGCAGAAATCATTGACATTACACCGATAATGGACTCTCAGAAAGAGAAACAAAAAATCAATCCCATTTACCATTGCAATAAAAAATTAAGATATTTAGGAATAACCTTAACCAAGGAGGTAAAAAACCTGTACTTGGAAAACTACAGGAAGTTGAGAAAAATAAGATAGAGGAAGATATAAACAAGTGGAAGATTACACCGTGTTCATGGATTACTGGAATTAACATCATTGAAATGTCTATACTACCCAAAGCAATCTACAGATTCAATGCAATCCTTATTAAAATACCAACAGCATATTTCACAGATCTAGAACAAGTACTCCAAAAATTCATATGGAACCAAAAATGACCCAAAATAGCCACAGCAATCTTGAGAAAGAAAAACAAAGTTGGGGAGAATCACAAAATCAGATATCAAGTTATACTACAAAGCCACTGTAATCAGAACAGCCTGGTACTGGCACAAAAATAGGCATATAGATTAATGGAACAGAAGAACCCAGAAATCGACCCAATGCATTATGCTCAATCAATATTTGACAAAGGAGGCAAGAGCATACAATGGAGTAAAGACAATCTCATTAATAAATGTTGTTGGGAAAATTGGACAGGTACGTGCAAAAAAGTGAAACTAGACCAGGGGTGGGCAAACTTTTTGACTCGAGGGCCACAATGGGTTCTTAAACTGGACCGGAGGGCCGGAACAAAAGCATGGATGGAGTGTTTGTGTGAACTAATATAAATTCAAAGTAAACATCATTACATAAAAGGGTACGGTCTTTTTTTTTTTAGTTTTATTCATTTCAAATGGGCCGGATCCGGCCCGCGGGCCGTAGTTTGCCCACGGCTGAACTAGACCATCGACTTATACCATACACAAGGATAAACTCAAAATAGCTAAAATAATTAACTGTAAGTCGTGAAACCATAAAAATCCTAGAAGAAACTATAGGCAGCAAAATCTCAGACATCTCTTGAAACAATATGTTTGCTGATACATCTCCTAGGGAAAGAGAAACTAAGGAGAAAATAAACAAATGGGTTTACATCAAAAGAAAAGGCTGCTTCACAGCAAAAGAAAACATCAAAACATCAACAAAATGAAAAGGGAGCCCATTGCATGGGAGAACATATTTTCCAATGATATACCTGATAAAGGTTTAATCTTCAAAATACATAGGGAACTCATACAACTTAACAAAAGGAAGACAAACAATCCAATTAAAACTGGGCAAAGGACCTAAATAGATACTTCTCCAAGCAAACATACAAATGGCCAAGAGATATATGAAAAAATGCTCGTCACTGATCATCAGAGAGATGCAAATTAAAATGACAATGAGGTATCACATCACAGTTGTCAGAATGGCTACCATCAACAAATCAAGAAATGACAAGCACTGGCAAGGATGTGGACAAAAGGGAACCCTAGTACACTGTTGGTAGGAAGGCAGACTGGTGCAGCCACTATGGAAAACAGTATGGAGTTTCCTCAAAAAATTAGATATGAAACTGCCATTTAACCCAGTGATCCCACTTCTAGAAATATATCCTAAGTGACTGGAAACACCAATCAGAAAGAATGTATGCACCCCTATGTTCATAGCAGCGCAATTTACAATAGCTAAGATCTGGAAACAGCCCAAGTATCCACCAGTAGATGAGCAGATAAAATAGCTGTGATATATTTACACCATGGATTACTATGCAGCAGTGAAAAAGAAGGATGTCTTATCCTTTGCGATAACATGGAAGGACATGGAGAATATTATGCTAAGCGAAACAAGCCAGTTAGAGAAAGACAAGTATCACATGATCTCACTCATAAGTGGAATCTAATGAACAAAATGAATTGATGAACAAAATAGATCCAGAGACATAGAAGCATGGAACAGACTATGGAATCTCAGAGGGAAGGTGGGGGTGGGTGGGTGAGTGGTAAGAAATTAACCAAAGAACTTATATGCATACTAGTGGCCCGGTGCACAAAATTTGTGCACATTAAAAGGGAATTAATTAGAGGAAATATTTTAATATTGCTATTTGCCTGTTCTCTATAATAGAAGTATCAAAGATGAAAGAAAATTAGTAAAATGTATATGAAAATCTCCTCCTGTCAGAGTCTGGGGCGTGCAATGGGACCTAGAGTCAAGTCCCCATCCACCACCCACACACGCTTCAAAAACGCAGGAGACCCAGACCCGGCTGGCCCCACCCCCATCAAGCCCTTCTGGGCGGGGGGCACAGCCTCAGATCCCCCAGCCTGGCACTAGGTGGGGGGTGCAGTTATAGGTCCCTGTCAAGCCCCGCTGGGTGGGGGGTGCAGCCTCAGGTCCCCCAGCCCAGCACCAGGGAGGGGGTGTGGCCTGAGGTACCCATCAAGCCCCACCTGGTGGGGGGCGTGGCCTGAGGTCCCCCAGCCTGGCGATGGGGTAGGGGGTGTGGCATGAGGTCTCCCAGCCTGGCACCAGGGTGGGGGGCACAGCCTGAGGTCCCCCCATCAAGCCCCGCTGGGCGGGGGGCATTGCCTGAAGTACCCTGGCCCGGTGCTGGGGTGGGGGGCATGGCCTGAGGTCCCTCACCCCAGCCAGGTGCCATGCAGCCTCAGGTCCCTGCTGTCCAGTCGTGATGTTATGGCATCTGGGCTAATTTGCATATTCCTCTATTATATAGATAGATATGCATAACCCATGGACACAGTCAATAGTGTGGTAAAGGCCTTGGGTGGTGGATGGGGTGGGCTAGAAGGGGTCAATGGGAAAAAAGGGAGACATATGTAATACAACAATAAAGATAAATTTAAATCCTATATAATAAAAGGCTAATATGCAAATTGTCCCCTCAACTGGGAGTTCGACCAGGAGTTTGAACAGAGGGCGGGGCTAGCCCACCAACCACCTGCAGCCCCTCTCTCCAGCTGGCCCCATCCCCTATTGGCCCTTCCACCCCGATTGGGGGCAGGGCAGGCCGGCAACCTCTCACATCCCCCCCCCCCCCACCCACACACACACACAACCAGCCTGGCCTGATTGGGGCGGGCTGGCCAGATCCCACCCGTGCACGAATTCATGTACTGGGCCTCTAGTAATAAATAAATAAATAAAATAAGAAACTAAAAAGGGGAGGTAAAAGAAACCACCTCAATCAGTAAATCAGATTCTATTCTAGAAGATGAAAGAGGAAGAAAGGACTTTAATTGGAATTCAAAGCCATCTTTTGATATCTTAGTATTAGATATTCTTCAGATATGAGAAGGCTGAAAGTCTCTCTATATATAAAAGGTTAATATGCCAAGTGTCCATCCGACTGGTAGCTAGGATGCGCACTGACCACCAGGGGGCAGACGCTCAATGTAGGAGTGCCTTGGCAGCAGCAGTTCTTGGGTGACGCACCCCAAAACCAGAGAGGAGGGAGCCGAATTCCTCACAGGGCCACGCAATTCCATCTTTGGCCATGGGTTATGTTGTTTCTGGGGTACTGTCAGACCCAAATCTGGTTTACTGCACACCTGAGTTTGCGTTCCACACCCTGTACGAAAGCAACTTTGCAGAGTGGCCTCTTGCACTCCAGGACCCCTCAGGGGATGTCAGAGAGCTGGTTTCAGCCCAATCCCCGCAATCCAGGCCGAGGGACCCCATCTGCCAGAGGGACCCTGCTCACTCTGCGGATGCCCTTCGAGCCACAGCACCACCCCAGGTGCAGCTGGCCAGGGAGGGACAGCGGAGGTTGGCTCCAGGGCGTATCCAGCCTGTCTCTCCAAGTCCCTCCCCGCTGGCCACCTTCTAATTAATTTCCTTTTAATGTGCACGAATCCGTGCACTGGGTCACTAGTGTAATCAATAAAATGCTTTAAAGCATTTCTTATCTGGGCCACAGCTACTTAAATAAAATACAGCATGGAGACTATAGTTAACTAAAGGCCCAATGCATGAAATTCGTGCACTTGGGGGGGTCCCTCAGCCTGGCCTGTGCCCTATATCAGTCTGGGAGCCCTTGGGGGATGTCAGACTGATGGCTTAGGCCTGCTCCCTAAGCCGTCAGTCGGACATCCTTAGCACTGCCACGGAGGTGAGAGAGGGTCCCGCCACTGCCGCTGCGCTCGCCAGCTATGAGTCTGGCTTCTGGCTGCTCAGCACTCCCCCTGTGGGAGCGCACTGATTATCAGGGGGCAGCTCCTGTGTTGATAGTCTGCCCCCTGGTGGTCAGTGTGCACATAGCCACTGGTCGTTCAGCTGTTCAGTCGATTTGCATATTAGCCTTTTATTATACAGTAGATCGTTGGGTTACGTTGGAGATCCGTTCCTACGGCGCAACATAACACGATTTTCGCCATAAGTCAGAATCCACCTACATAAGCACCTATGTCATTCACATGGAGCACATACACAGCAGTAATGAAGTGAAATAGTAAAAAAATAATTTAAAAGAAAGATAACAATTCCTGACCTTTACTTGTGGTAAATAAATAATAAAAAACATAAAGCACATATGTACATACGTTGAAATGACAGAACTTTTTTTTTTTTTATAAATAAATGGGAGATTGCAATGCAACCATGAAATGACGTATGTCGAGTCCAACATAACCTGAGGACTGTCTGTATAGGATAATACTGTAATGTGTGTTAAAAATAGCTAAGAGAGTAGAACTTAAAAGTTCTCATCACAAGAAAAAATTTGTAGCTGTATAAGGTGACAGATGTCAACCAGACTTATTGTGGTGACCATTTGGCAATGTATGCAAATATTCAATGATTGTGTTGTATACCTGAAACTAATATAATGTTATATGTGAAATGTGCCTCAATTAAAAAGAAAATTAAAAATACCCAATCCTGAAAAATCGAATTTAAAATCATTACCTTAAACAACAAATACTGACGACATTGGGTAAAAATGAAGTATGATTACGACATACATGAAAAGTTGTTTCTCTAAACCAGTCCTGAAGACATTTTATCCAAGAGTTAGTTAGATCACACTGGATGACTAAGAATGTCCTACATCAAATAGTATTAATAATAATGTGTTCATAGACCAGTACTAATGAAACTATATTTTGTAAATACCACAAAATTCCTTATGGCATTTTAGTTACTCTAAGGATACTTTTCTGCCCTGAATAGCAGTTGAAATGTAGTGAGCAGCTATTAAATAATTATGGGGTTCTAACCCATTAAAGACTGCAATGATCATGGATGAAATATACTTTAGTTGTGAAGCTTTGGGACACTTCATGAAAGAAGGAAAATGCCATAAAAATACTAAAGGATCTTTCAAATAATGGCAAGTATAAGATTTTCTACTGCCCATCACTTTATTGTGATGCTTGGTAAATATGAAAAAAAAAAACAAAAAAATGCTTATCTTTCACCCTCTCCTTCCCCTCTAAAAGAAGTAGTTCCATATATTTAAAATGAGTAACAAAATTGGCTTAAATCGATTGCCAACTCTATCATAAGTGGTCCCAGAAGAGCTGGAGTTGCTGCAGTTCAGTGACTGCCAACTCATAAGACAGATATGTGACTGCAGCACTGCCATCAAACCAATCTGGAATAATGCTTCAAATTTTTACAAAGAGAAAGACGAGAGGGAACTGGTATTTGACTAGAATTACTATTAATTCTCAATTGTCCATACTAATCAGGAGAAAAAGGAGCATACACAATGTTAAACAATGGATAAATATCAAATTTGAAAACTGGTCAATACTGGCACATGTTCAGATACTTCCTAATTTAATACTCATCTGATCCCTTTCTAGATCAGTCCCATCACAGTCAGTTCTATGCAGTGGTTCTCAACCTTTTGGTTCTTTAAATACAGTTCCTCATGTTGTGACCCAACCATAAAATCATTTTCGTTGCTACTTCATAACTGTAATGTTGCTACTGTTATGAATTGTAATGTAAATATCTGATATGCAGGATGGTCTTAGGCGACCCCTGTGAAAGGGTTGTTTGACCGCCAAAGGGGTCGCGACCCACAGGTTGAGAACCGCTGGGTTAGAGGAAGAAAGGGACCTGCTTCTCTATAACTTACTCATGGATATTGAGAAGTTGATTGGACAGTAATATTTTAACATTTAAAGTATAATGTATGATTTCCAAGTCACTTTTAAAGACAAATTGATTTTTTTAGTTAAATGCATGATCCTATTGGCATAACAGTTGTTATGTTTTATAAACTGTATGAATGTCAAATATATTAAATCATAAAAACATTACTCAGAAACCTTTTAAAATACAGATTTCAAGCCCTAGCCGGTTTGGCTCAGTGGATAGAGCATCAGCCTGCCAACTGAAGGGTCCCAGGTTCGATTTCGGTCAAGGGCAAGTACCTTGGTTGCAGGCTCAATCCCCGGCCCAGGACCTGGTCAGGGCGTGTGAAGGAGGCAACCAATCCATGTGTTCTCTCACATAGATGTTTCTCTCTGTCTTTCCCTCTCTCTTCCACTCTCTCTAAATATCAATGGAAAAATATTCTTGGGTGAGGATTAAAAAAAAAAACAGATTTCAACTTTAAAATCTTTTAAAAACATATACAAGTTAGAGATTTCTCTTTAGTAAAAAATATTTCTATTGTTAAAGTAATACATGTATCAACCTTTCTCTAACTATTATTTGGATGTAAATAAATTGACTGATTGAGAAATTTAACCTTAACACTTCTCAGCCTATAGCATTTCAGCAGACTTGATCCCATTAACTGTTAAAAAGCAAAATAAACAACCACCAACCCCCCAAAAAAACACATACCATTCTTAAACAGCATAATTAAACCCTGCCATTCTCCATTACTTGCTCATGTCATTTCCCGATATGAAAGGGAAAGGTTCCCTGTGTGAGAACAGCAAAAATGAGGCCACAGTATCAAGAATAACCAGGCCTTTCCCCATTCTTAAGCATGGCCTACATGTCTCAGTTGAGACTCTATAAGAGATCTCTCTGCCTCTCCAACGCAATTGAATTTTTAGCATAAAAGTAACTCTCAGTAATTACTCTGTCTTATTCTTTTTACCCTGTGTTGACTGAGAACCTAGAACTTATATCCCACCCAATGCACTACCATTACCATACCCTCATCCTCTACTGTTAGGTACATGATTAAAATTTTTATATCCAGTGATGCCCACAATAGAATTATTTTAAGAACATACTAGTAGAAAGAATGCTGTTCTAGTAATTAGGAAATTTTGATTCTCATCCTAGCTCTGCCACTAATTAGTTGTGTGTTCTTAGAAAAGTCATTTAACCTCTCTGGGATACAGTTTTTTTAATTTATAGAAAATAAGCTCTTTGCAGAGCTAGCAATCTTAATTTTATTATTAAGAAAACACTGCTTGAGAGCCTTGAGATTTCATTAAGACAAAGAGGATCCCAGCCAAGGGAAAAAAATCACTATAATGTTTCTTTACAGCACGAATTACATTTTAGCATTGCCCCTCAACACAATCTTGGGTCTTGACATAACCTCTTTAGTCTTTGAATAATCTTTGTTTTCTGGGATCAAATATTTCTGAGACCTGAAATCAAATATTTCCCCAAGAAGCCTTAATTCCTTTTAATGGGAATGGCATTTAGAAACCAAGATCCAGGTGCTGCATATACTCATGGCTACCAGGGTATCTGTCATTGCTTCTTGGTCTTTTCCATGTACAGAACAAGGGAATAGGAATTCATACTGCAATAAAAATTTAAAATACAAATATAAAAGGAAAATATTTTATATAGCTTTTATTTTTAAATGAAAATCTTGGTTTCTATTATCACTGATATACTTATGCATTTGCTTTATCCTAAAATATATAAAATAATACTAATATTACAATGTATGTATATGTTATAATTCTGAAACCTACAATAAACCTATTAAGTACATTTAAGATTTCTTTGCAGTTCTTTTTATCCTTAAGATTACATCCTAGTAAGGATGCACCATTAGGGACACTATGTTCAAAATTTATCTGAACTGCATGTTATAAATTAGTTATACATTTTTGTTTGGTTTCAGTTGGTATCCATTTTTAACATTTGTTTTTCTTCCCATTATTTTTTGCTTAATTATAATGTTTGAGCATTTAAACTTTTATATAGCCCAAATGTCAAAACTGTAGTAAAAAAGTATACGCAGAGAAGTCCTACTTCTATCCCTCTCTCTCCCACCACATTTCTATACATCCCCTATTTTCATTAGTTCCTACCTTATCATTCTGTCTCATTTTATAAAAATAAGCAATTATAGTTCTTTAGAACTAATGTAGACATACCATGAGTTGAGCAATACCCTTATAAGTGAATTGTTATTTGAGTATGTTTATGGTACACAAAACATAACTTGTATCACATTTTCTATTTGCAATACACATAGCGTGGTAATCAAATAAACTCCCACCTGGATTCTGACTAATCCGCTCTAGAGAGTCCATATGAGCATTCAGAATTCTGCTGATCTGTTCGAGCTAAAAACAAACACAAGATATTTAGATTATAATTTCTGATATGGTAAACAAAAAGTAAACAAAATTTTGAAACTAGAAAGTGACTTTAATTTCTTCTGATAAGAAATGGACTGAGAATGATTAAACATTAACAGCTTCTTTTGCTATTTCATATTTGTAATGTTCATTACATCTATATATTAATCTAATTACTTTGCAAATATCACAAATCTGATTGATTCTTAGAATTCAATAAGAAACTTACTACTACAGTACAAACATAAGTAAAGAACATTAAGAGACATTTCAGAAGATAAGAAATTCATTAAAAAATTTAAACTATTGCCTTTATTCATCCATATCAGCATTTTTATTGAGGTATAACTCAGATATAACATTGTATGAGATTCAGGTATGCAACATATTCTATATCTGTATATATTGTGAAATAATCACCACAATAAGTCTAGTTAACATCTGTCACCATACATAGTTACAAAAAAATTTTTTTGTATAAGTTCTGCAATCTTAGCAATTTTCAAATATGAAATATAGTATTATTAATATAGTCATTGTGCTGTATATTACATACCCATGACTTAATTATTTTATAACTAGAAGTTTGTACCTTTTGTATACCCCTTCACCCATTTTGCCCTTCCCCCCCTCTGACAACCAATCTGTTCTCTGTATTAGCTTGTTTTGTTTTGTTTTCAAATTCTACATATAAGCAAGATCATACAGTGTCTGTCTTTCTCTGTCTGACTTATTTCATTTAGCATATGTTATCACAAATGGCATGATTTCTAAATCAGCAATTTTAAATAAATGGTAATATTCAATTGTCAAGTGTGTGTGGGGAAAATAGGTACATTCATATACAACCATTAGAAATATAATTTGATCCAACCCTTCAAAATGTAAAATTTTACAATATATATCATCTTAAAATATTCATACTTTTAAAAAAATATATTTTCTTATTGATTTTAGAGAGAGGAAGGGAGAGGGATAGAGAGATAGAAACATCAACATTGATGTGAAACATTAGTTGGTTACCTCCTGCACGCCCCCTACCAGGGATTGAACCTGCAACTGGGTCATGTGCACTGACCTGGAATCAAATCATGACTTTCTGGTTCATGGGTTGATGCTCGACCACTGAGTCACACTGGATGGGCTAAAATATTCATACTTTTTAACTCAGTATGTTCTACTTCTAGGAATCTATCCAGAGAAAATTATCAAATCTAAACATAACTGATCATTGCAGGGCAATTTTATAATGACAAAAAACTGGAAACAGTATCTCTATCAATAAAAAAATGATTATATTATGATAAAGTTACCTCTGATCAAAATTATAGAGTCATTAAAACCATGTGTTCCTCCTGGCCTGTGAGGCTCAGTGGCTGAATGTCGACCCATGAACCAGGAGGTCACAGTTCAATTCCCCTTCAGGGCGCATGCCCAGGCTGTGGGCTTGGTCCCCGGGAGGTGACATGTAGGAGGGAGCTGATTGATGATTCTCATCATTGATGTTTCTATCTCTCTCTCCCACTCCTTTCCTCTCTCTGAAATCAATAAAAAATACATTAAAACTTTTTTTAAAAACATGTTTTCCAAAACAGAAACAGACTCATAGCTACAGTGAACAAACTGAGGGTTGTCAGATGGAAGGAGGGTGGGGGTATGGATAAAAAGGTGAAGGGAATAAGAAGTTACAAAATAGCCACCGGAGTATAAAGCACAGCATAGGGAATATAGTCAATAATATTGTAATAACTATGTATGGTGCCACATGGGTACTAGAATTATCAGGGGGATCACTGCGTAAATTATATAATTGGATGGCCACTATACTGTACACCTGAAACAACTATAAAATAAAAAAAATGTTTTCAAAGAATGGTTATAATTTTGGGAAAACACCATGAAAGAATATTAAATGAAGGCAGAATACAAAATTTTATATAGGTATGTTTCCAAAGCTGTTCAAAACAAAAGTATTTTTTTAATCAGCATAGTAAAAAGACTTGAAAGAAATAAACCAATATATTACAGATGATTTAATTTTCTTTACAGATTTCCATATTTTTTAAGCTTAATACATTAAACAAGTATGTATATTAACTTTGTAATAAAAATACTAAACATTTAAAAAAGTTTAGCCCCAGCTGGTTTGGCTCAATGGATAGAGCGTCGGCCTGCGGACTGAAGGGTCCCAGGTTCGATTCCAGCAAAGGACACATGCCCGGGTTGCGGGCTCAATCCCCAGTGTGGGGCGTGCAGGAGGCAGCCAGTCAGTGATTCTCTCTAATCATTGACGTTTCTATCTCTCTCTCCCTCTCCCTTCCTCTCTGAAATCAATAAAAATATATTAAAAAAATAAAAAATTTAGAATACTTTTGATGAATTTTCTAGCAAAGTCCAGGATAATATTAAAAATAGGAGGAAATGAAAATGTTTCCACACTTAAAAGACCAGTATATGTAATGACAACAGCAAATTAGAGTATTCTAGTATAACAAACAAATATAATTTGTAATAGGAACAATGAGTTTTTGTAAGTGAATGTGACCAAGTATCGTACACCATAATATGGACTTGCTTAATAAACATTTTAGCTATTAGGAGGTCTCTCCCATCTCCCCCTAAGAAAAGTCAAAATCAAGAGGTAAATCTCATCACTGTGATTTAAGTTGCTATTTTTCTACCCTAGTGTATGGCCCATAGGTTGATCTGGTCAGAATAAATTATTTACAAAATATTATTGCTCAACAAATGTGTTCTCTGCTTACTGTCTAAAAATTTATGCTGAGAAAAGAGATGAATTATTGCTAATTTTTCACTTCTTTTGTCCTGTTATCAAGCAGCAATTATCCTTTAATTCTCTCATTGTAAATATCTCAATCTCCATGGCTAGGAAAAACAAAAGACTCAAACCATTTACTCCCCACTACTAAACTAAACTATACTAAACTATACTAAACTAAACTAAACTAAACTAATCCAAGGCTAAGTAGAGAAAAAGGATAAGGATAGGATTGCAGTTTCCTTTTACTTAATCTGTTAGAACACATTAATTTAACACAGAGACTATGTATCAGCTCTATTTCATGCCTAAATCTGCATATACTTATCTGTGTATTAAAATTCTATTACAGCAGAACAATTCTGAATTTTGGAATCACAATAGTGATCTAATATTTCATTAAAAAGAAAAACTATGTTATGTCAACTCTTGATCATCTGCGTGGACTCAGGGAGATGGTAGTATGGATAATACCAGACTAATTTTTATTTGCCATTGTTCAACTTTAGATTCAACTAAAGTAAAGAATGGCATAATTTTTACTATAAGATTATTTTGTCCACCCTTGACATTTTGCAAAAGAAGGACCTAAGACCTAGAGAGATTAAGTGACTTAAATGAAATTCTTGTGCTTTTTCAATACACCATGCTATCTCTTCATAATTAAAAAAGCTAGTAATATGTTTGTAGATAAAGAAGTGTCTGTATATAATTGGACAAAGAGCTTACTAAAGAAATAATTACTACACATGTATTATGTCATTCATCCTCATCTACCCAAATCCTGGCTTCACTCTAATTATAATCAACTGATAGAAAGTACAATGGGAGCTCTCACAATGGGTGATTCCTCTTACCATTACTGCCATGGGGTGGCATCGAGTTAAAAGAAGGACTCCATTTAGCTGCTAAGACAACAGAGAAAGGTAGAGGAAATAAACTCTTTATGTAGAGTATAGATAAAGGGGAAATAATCATTTTTTACTGCCAAATTAATTCAAAACTTCTCAACTATTTAAATGGAGCTTTGACTGTATTTTTCCAGGCTATAATGCATTTATATTATGAGTTAAGTAGAGACTGGTGGAAACCTAATGACCATATTTAACAAAGTTTCTATGGAAAAAACATATTTTAAGTTTCACATAGTTTACTTATGAAACTTTAAAGATATAACCTAATTATAAGTTTACTTGGATAGATTTAACAGATTCAAACATCTATTCTCACATTTATATGAATATGTAGATAAATATATAAAAGAAAGAATGAATTAGCTAATGAGTAAGTGAACAGGAAAATAAGTACAGGGACAGAGTTAGTTATGTGAAGAACAGGAAGAAAACCCTGAAAATTTAGGGAGGTAAGTCATTTTTTTACTCTCCTGGGATAATCACAAAGAACTCTCAACCTTATCTGCCCTTAAATATTTCCTGTCCCATTAACTATAACCAAGAGCTTCATATCTCTAGAGGCAGATAAGGAGAACTAGAGAGGACAGGAGAAGGTGACTAGCTAAAGGAACCATAGAATGCTAATTTCATACTAAATCTTGGTTGTCTAAGTAGATAAAGCAGTTAACACACCAAGTCAATAGTGTCAGCAGGTTTTTCAAATATATTCAGGTGTTCAATAATGTTTTTGAGATCCTGTGCCATTTGTTTCAACTGAACATCTATATTTTCTGCTAATTTGTAACTAAAAAAGCAAGTAAAGTAAAGGGATTAACAAGCAACAAATTTTTTCTCCACTTATGTATCATTACTAACATACAACAATGATACTGCCAACTGGACTTGCCCCAATTTCCCTACCTTCTCAGTGGGCCTCAGTTATGACTAATGGCACATTTTTATGAATGCAGTATTCATGACCTTATTATTACCATCCTATATAATAAAAAGCTAATATGCAAATCGACCAAACAGCAGAACTACCAGTCGCTATGATGCGCACTGACCACCAGGGGGCAGACGTTCAATGCAGGAGCTGCTCTCTGGTGGTCAGTGTACTCCCACAGGGGGAGCGCCGTTCAGTCAGAAGCTGGGCTCACGGGTAGCGAGCACAGCGGCGGTGGCAAGAGCCTCTCCCGCCTCCACGGCAGCCCTAAGAATGTCCAACTGCCAGCCTAGGCCCGCTCCCTCAGTTGGTCGGACATCCCCTGAGGGCTCCTGGACTGCAAGAGGACACAGACGGGGCTGAGGGACCCCCCACCCCCTGAGTGCACGAATCTCGTGCACCGGTCTCTAGTATTCTAAAAAGACTCCATAGGTGAAGGCTTTTACCCACCTTGCCATTTTTACAGTCACATATTCACCCTCTTGCTAATGTTCTGAAGCAAAATAGCCCTGAAACAAAGGAATTCTTTTGGGTGACAAAATAAACCCATAGGACATATTAAGAGTTATTCAGAGTTTAGTAGTATTCAGTAAGTGCAGACATGACTTCAATGACTTTGAATACATAAATTTTCAAAGTAAAATCTTATATAAATACTAGAGGCCTGGTGCATGAAAATTCATGCACTGGGCGGTGGGGGGTGGGGTGGTCCCTCAGCCTAGCCTGTGCCCTCTCGCAGTTGGGGACCCCTCAGGGGATGTCAACCTGCTGGCTTAGGCCCACTCCCTGGGGGATCAGGCTTAAGCTGGCAGTCAGACATCCCTCTGGCAGCCCAGGAGCCCTTGAGGAATGTCTGAATGACAGCATGAGGAGCGGACCTAAGCTGCAATCGGACATCTTAGCACTGCCACCAAGACGGGAGAGGCTCCCGCCACCGGAGCTGTACTCACAGCCATCAGCCCGGCTTGTGGCTGAGCAGAGCTCCCCATGTGGAAGCGCACTGACCACCAGGGGGCAGCTCCTGCATTGAGCATCTGCCCCCTGGTGGTCAGTGCATCTCATAGCAACCAGTCGGTTCCTGGTAGTTCTGCCTTTAGGGTCCATTTGCATATTACCCTTTTATTATATAGGATGCTCCATCATCCAACAAAAGATGTTTTGAGAAATAATACAATAATCAAAGGAAGATAAATTTGCTAAGTTCACAAAAAATTAATTAGTTGACTATTTTTAAGATTTCCATCCAAACTATTTACACACACACACACACACACACACACACACACACACAACTTAGTCAACATGTTTGAGAATGAAAGTGACCAGAGGGTTTTTCAACCTTAATGTTTATAAAGATTAAAAAATCAATTAGATTTATTGATAACTATGTACTGTCTTTCTGTCCCAAAGTACTTATATTTAATTGGTTGTCTAGATTGTTGAAGATTCTAGTACAGACTCTATCAAATTATAAATCTAACTACATAAAAGCAATTGGAAAACAAAACCACTAATGTTTCAATTATTTCTTCAAACTACAGTTAGGATCTCTTGGCCAAAAATATAACTCTATATGTTTCAAAGAAAAAATGACAGAATGGGTAGAATCACACGCCAACAAAAGATTCACAAAAACTGAAATACAAAAGCAGAAACAGAATAAGGGTCCATACAGATTAGCTGCACATTTAACGAACCTACAAAAATGTTAATTTAAAACTCTTAAAAATAAGCTTAGTCTTACCTCACTAATAAGCCATTGATAAAATAAGTCCAATTTAATCTCAATCTAGTTTACATAGAACATTCATACAAATTCTCCTAAGAACACTATATAATTTGGCTTAATTTTCTCTCAGTTCTAGAGGGATAAGTTACTGTGGGAACATTGGAAATATACCAATCGAAGGCATAGCCTGCACTGCACACAAATGAAATATATCCAGCCCAAGACAAATAAAATATATTCAGCCTAAGACATTGACAAAACCATTCAATTTTTAAAGTTATGCAGTTTGCCCCCAGATTAACAAATTGCCTTTAAAATAGCAAATACTTTATCACTGAAGTAATTGCATGAACATTAGTTTTAAGAGTCAATATAGATAACCAGAGGAAAGGGGGTGGGGGCGGAAAAGGGGTGGGGGATAAATGGTGATGGAAGGAGGGGGTGCACAGACAATACAATATACAGATGATTTATTATAGAATTATACACCTGAAACATATAATTTTATTAACCAACATCACCCCAATAAATTCAATTAAAAAGTAAAAAAAGGAAGTCAATATAAATAGCAGATCATAAATATCCTACAATACTATGACAACACAGCCATAAAATTTAAGAACAAAGTTGACAAATATAAAAACTTTACAGTGATCACATATAAGCTTGAAATTTTTAAATTTTGAGAATATGTTTATTAAAGTTGGGAACAGTGAAACAAGGAAGGGCTTAGGATAGAAGAAGCAACAGGAGAGAGACTAGGCAGGGCTTTGGCTCACTGGCAAGTCAGAGAAAAGGGGGCCTTGGAGATAGGTTCAGGGGGTTAGCCCAGCACAAGCTGCTGCTGCCCATTGCTCCCCTGATTGCAAGTCTCGTGGGGGGTTCTTTAGCATTTAGGAGATGCATGCCTGTGTAGGAAGAGGAGAGGGAAGGAAAAGACACAGGCATGCTTCCAGGAGGGAGAGCATGCACCAAGCTTGAAATGAGTAAGTCTATAAAATGCTGTAAAACAAAATTGTCAGAATGATTAATTTATTTTCAAGAATCCTAAACAGTCAATAACAACAACAACAAAATAGTCAAATAAGCTGATAAATGGCAACCACAAGAAGTTGTCCTACCAATTTTTATTCCTGACCTTTCAATTATTTTTCTCTTTTTAAGTAGCTGAGTTCTGCCCCATTCCCTATCTTTACTCAGTTACTTACATCCTCTCATGCTCCTCGTCTTCATACTTCT
Organism: Myotis lucifugus; assembly: GCF_000147115.1. Taxonomy (NCBI): domain Eukaryota; kingdom Metazoa; phylum Chordata; class Mammalia; order Chiroptera; family Vespertilionidae; genus Myotis; species Myotis lucifugus. Next base: position 28,841,653 of record NW_005871050.1, on the reverse strand, counting down.
GATAAACAGAACTACTCTGGTCCTTCAAAGACTCCTCTAAAGGGATCCAGGGATCTTCTATTTCCTTCTGCTGCGACAGGAGAAAATCCGATTCATTTTTTAGCCTGGAAAAAAATTAGTCAACAGAAGGGCTGGTGAAAGGAATTTGGGAGTGACAAAGTATGTTGTAATCAACTACAATTAGGATAAAACACTAAAAAGATAGATCTTTAACCTGTCAACCTAGGGAATGTAAGATTCTACCTTTTTCTATCCAATTTTACTTTTTCCACTTCTCCATGTGAAACAGTAATCTATAAAGGAAAATAAGAATACAATAATGTAAGTATTTGAATTTATATTGTAATTTTAAAGCCGTATTAATTTTCTTTATATGCTTCAAATATGAAAGTGTTCCTAATTCAGGGCACTTACTATCTAAGAAAAATATTTTTAAGCTGATAACATATTGGAATAGAAAATGAACCACTAAACACAGGTCTATTCTCTTGTGTTCATCTGAAAATACTTGTCTAATGCAGGTAGATTAATGAGAATATCTTCTAACCTTTTCACCATTCTCAATGTATGTTCCCACGCATTGACCTGGGTGGTCTGATGAAGAGAGTGCTTCTCTTGATCCTCTAATTCAAGGTTCCATTTATTTATCAGATCGTCCAGCTGATGATATGTCATCACAGGAGTTATGATCGGACTAAAAAAAAAGAATGTAGTATGATCATACTTTTAAAAAGAATGATCTTAAATGGATAACATAGAGGACTTAGTGAAGAAAATAGTACATGAGAAATTTCTCAGACCTGCTCTCCCCAAAAAACCATAACTGGTAAAAGTTATTTTAAAAACAACTATTCAAAGTGTATGGAAATTGCCCTAACTGGTTTGGCTCAGTGGAGAGAGCGTCGGCCTGTGGACTGAAGGGTCCCAGGTTCGATTCCGGTCAAGGGCATGTACCTTGGTTGTGGGCACATCCCCAGTAGGAGGCATGCAGGAGGCAGCTGATCTATGTTTCTCTCTCATCGATGTTTCTAACTCTCTATCTCTCTCCCTTCCTCTCTGTAAAAAATTCAATAAAATATATTTAAACAAAAACAAAGTGTATGGAAATTATCCTAAGGAAATACAGTAAATACATATTTATTCCAAAAATCTACTAAATCTCATTAAAAATGGCTAAAGTCCTTCCACCTCAGCTCAGCATGATGATACATCCATTCTGCATCGGTGTAGCTAAAGAGATAGGACTCACTCAAGGTGATCCATTCCAGGTCTAAACAGTATTTTCAAAACTGAGTAGGCACCTGGTCTTCCATCCTTCACTAGGCAGAAAACCAAGCAACATTTCCATTCCCTTACCAGATGATATCAAAAAGGCTGAGCAGGTAGCCGATCTTTGATCCTCTGATGAGTGGAACCAGACTATGTTCTGATTTCTCTGCTGGGGCAAGTGTCACCAGGGTAGGTTGGAGAGATAATTACCAATTCCATGCCCAGCAGAGGCAGGCAATGTTCAATTTTCCTACCAGGCTACTGTCATCTCAGTACAGTGACAAACTGAACCAAAATCCCCACCCAGCAGCAACCAAGGCTCAATAAGGTAGAGTGAGACAGCATTAAGTACTGTTAGTCTTCAACCTTTGTCTTCAGTGTCAGTGGGACCCAGTGGGGATCTAACCTCTATATCCACCAGGCATCATTGAGACAGAAAGATAATGAAATTATGGGCTAGTAAGGACTCGAATTCCTACCACCCTTGATGTCAGTAAGGCTCACTGGAAAGCTTAACCTCCACACCCACTAGAAAAACCAAGACTCAATGAGGCAGGGCTAGTTAGCACTCTGTCCCCCTTCTCCCATAGCCTGTGTCAGTGAGGCCCAGTAGAGAGCTAAGCTTCCATATCAACCCAGCATCAATGAGACTGAATAAAGCAATATGAGGCAGAGCAGTTGACATTCTGCTTCCTCCTCCTCTTGTGTAGGTAAGGCTCAGTAGGAAGCTGAAATTCTGCCTCTATCCTGCAACAACTAAGCAGTATGAGTTAGTTATCCACTTTCCCTTATTCTGAGCACCTGAGGGCTGAGCTGGGAGCTAAGCTTATATTCCCACTTAGAGGCAATAAAGTGGTATGGCACACAAAGCCCCTCTTACATGGGGAAGTAGTCAGCAGGGCAGAGGTGGAGCTAAACATCTATCCAGGGGTCCTCAAACTTTTTAAACAGGGGGCCAGTTCACTGTCCCTCAGACCGTTGGAGGGCCGGACTATAGTTTAAAAAAAAACTATGAACAAATTCCTATGCACACTGCACATATCTTATTTTGAAGTAAAAAAACAAAACGGGAACAAATACAATATTTGTAGTTGCATGTGGCCCGCGGGCCGTAGTTTGAGGACCCCTGATACCATTCATCTGCATGGAGGCACTCTGAGTCAGTGATTCACTTTTGCTGGGATGGTATGAGCAGGGTATGATGGGAAGCTGAACATGCAAATGCACCCAACCCTTGCACTACACTTCAACAAAAGGACTGCCTGATGAAAAAAAGATTTAAATAGGACTCAGATTCTCCCAACATAACAGACAAAATGTCCAGAATAGAACTGAAAGTTACCTGTCATATCAAGAACCAGGAAAATCTCAACTCACAAGAGAAAAGACAATCTACCGATGCCAACATTGAGAGGTATCAGATATTGGAATTATCTAAAAAGAATTTTAGAGCAACCATCAAAAAAATGCTCTAACAGCAATTATAAATCCTCTGGAAACAAATGAAAAATCTCATCAAAGAAATAAAAGTTATGAAAAGTAACCAAATGGAAATTATAGAATTAAAAAATAAAATAACTGAAAAAGCTCACATGAAGTGTTTTACACTAGGGAGATGACAGAGAATAGAATCAGTGAGCTTGAAGCTAGGTCAACAGAATTTACAGAGCAGTAGAGAGAAAATAGGTACAAAAAGTGAAAATAAATCTCAAGGACTCTGGAGGACAGTAATAAAATAGGTGACATTCATAACATTAGAGGATGATACATTAGAGAGGAAAACAGAATGGAATTGAAAATGTTATCTGAAAAATAAAGGTTTAAAACTTCACAAATTTGGCAAAAGATATAAACTATTCAAGGAACTGAGCAAATCCCAAATAGACTAGTACACACAATATTTAATTTCTGAAGACAAAAGATAAAGAAAAACAATTTAAAAAGCAGATCTAAAAATACAATGAAGCAACAGCATCTAATTATCATTTATAGTTCACTTTTCCCAACAGCATAAAACACAACTTTCAGATGCACATGGAATATTCACTAAGAAAGACCATATCCTCATTCATAAAACAAACCTGAACAAATAGAAAAGAAATGAAATCATACAGAGTATGTTCTCCAAACATAATGGAATCAAACTAGAAATCAACCAAGAAAAATCTCCAAACACTTGGAAATTAAACAACACAATTCTAAATAATCTATGGGTCAAAGAGGAATTCATAAAAGAGATTTTGAAAGTACAGTTGACCCTTGAACAACTTTGGGGGTTAGGGACACCAACACCTCATGCAGTTAAAAATCTGTAAATAACTTTGTTCTTTTTCAATTATAGTTGATAGTTAATATTATTTTATATTAGTTTTGAGTGGAAAATCCATGTGTAAGTTTTGACACCCCAAAACTTAACTACTAATAGCCTACTGCTGACCCAAAGCCTAATCAATAACATAGTCGATTAACACATATCTTGTATATGTATTATATACTGTATTCTTACAATAAAGTAAGCTAGAGAAAAGAAAATGTTATTAAGAAAATCATAAAGACGAGAAAATACATTTACAGTTTTTATTTTTTAAAATCCGTATATAAGTGGACCCATGAAGTTCAAACCTAGATTGTTCAAGGGTCAACTATACATAGAATTGAATGAAAATGAAATAACAGCATAACTAGTCCAGCCAGTGTGGCTCAGTGGATGAACGCCGACCCATGAACCAGGAGGACATGGTTCCATTCCCAGTTAGGACACATACCCAAGTTGTGGGCTCAATCTCCAGTAGGGGACATGCAGGAGGCAGCCAATTTGATGATTCTCATCATTGATGTTTTTCTCTCTTTCTCTGCCTCTCCCTTCCTCTTTTTGAAATCAATAAAAACATATTTTTAAAAAAGAAAATACAAAAAAACTAAATATGTACACAGCTAATGCAGTATTGAGAAGAATATTTATAGTATTTAATGTTTACATTAGAAAAAAAGAAATATCACAAATCAATAATCAAAGTTCATACCTCAAACAACTAGAAAAAAAGAGAAAAATGAACCCAACATAGCAAAAAGAAAAGAAATAATAATGAGTAGATGTGAATAAAATTGAAAATAAAAACAATAGAGACTAGTCAATAAAACAAACTTATTTCTTTGGGAAAAGATCAATAAAATTGATATAAGAAAGGTACAAACCACCAATATCAGAGGTAAAATGGAAATATCCCTACAGATATTAAAAGGACAAAAAGGGAATAATGCAAACAAATTTACACTCATAAATTTGATAATGTAGAAGAAACAGATCTATTCCTTAAAAACCACACACTACTAAAATACATCAAAGATGAAACAGATAACCTAAATAGTCCTAGAACCACTATATAAATTGATTTGTAATTTAAAAGCTTCCAAAAATTAATATCCAGGCTTAGAGGTTTCATTGGAGAAATCTGCCAAACTTTAATGGATTAACACCGATTTTAAACAATTTCTTCTATAAACAGAAGAGAAAAGAATAGTTCCAGATCATTTTATGAAACCATTATTATCTGGATATCAAAATCAGAGATAGAATAAAAAAGATAGAAAACAAAACTTCAGAAATATCTCTCTCATGATTTTAGATACAACAGTCCTCAAACAAAATACTAGAAACTGAATCCAAAAATGTATAAAAAAATATATACCGAGTGGTATTTATTCCACATATGTATGGCTGGTTCAATATTTGAAAAACAATCAATGTGATTCACTATACTATCAAGCTAAGGAAGAAAAATCTTTTTTAAAATATACTTTTCTTGATTTCAGAGAGAGGAAAAGAGAGGGAGAGAGAGATAGAAACATCAATGATGTTGCCTCCTGCATGCCCCCTACTGGGAACGAGCCTGGAACCCAGGCCTGTGTCCTAGCCAGGACTTGAACCATGACCTACTGGTTGGTGGACCAATGCTCAACCACCGAGCTACACTGATAGGGCAAGAAGAAAAATCTTAAATGATCATATCAATTAAGGCAGAAAAGGCATTTAACACAAATATGTCGGTTGAGAATGGTGAAAAAGCAATTCAATGGAGGAAGATAGCCTTTGAACAAATGATGATGGAAAAATCAAACATCCCTAGATTAAAAAAAGAAGGAATCTCAATAAAACTCACACCTTATACCAAAATTAACTCAAAATAGATCATGACCTTAAATGTAAAATGTAAAAGTATAACTAGAGTTAGACAAAGAGTTATTATATTTCATATTAATAGAATAATCCATTAAAGGAAAATTTGGTAAATTTGACCTCATCAATTTAAAGTTTTTGACAAAACACCATGTTGAAAATATAAAAAGACAAGTTACAGAGTTAGAGAAAATATTTATAAACCACAGGAGACTGGCTTGTCCTCGGAAGCCTAGCATTTTTTGAGGGGAGAGCTACTGTAACTGGGAGCCAGGCTTCACCCCCACCCAGGGTGCCCTCAGACACCTGGGACTCTACAGACACCCCTGCCAGGGAACTGCTACCTCGGCTGTGGTCCCACGGTCAACGAGTCTCCAGCCACCCTGGGCGCAGGCTCCTGTGAGTTCTGAAGCATGCTCCCCTCTGACCAGCCCAATGCCTTAGCCCAGGGCACTGCAGCCACGCAAGCAGCAGACACATGAGCAGCCCAATCCTGTCCAAGGAGCAGCAGCCTCATGAGCAGCCTGCCCCAGGCCTAAGAGCAGAAACCTCACGTGGCCTGCCCCTGTCCAAGGAGCAGCAGCTGTCAGCTGTGTCAGTGGCCCACTCCCTCATCCGAGGAGCAGCAGCCACATGAGCAGCCTGCCCACGATTGAGGAGCAGCAGCCCCACGCAGCCCACCCCCATCCGAGGAGCAGCAGCTGTGCAGCCCACACCCTCCTCCTGTCTGAGGAGCAGTAGGTGTGCGAGAAACCTGCCCCCATCCAAGGAGCAGCAGCTGCACGAGCAGCCTGCCCCCATATGAGGAGCAGCAGCGGTGTGAGCAACCCATACCCATACAAGGAAGAGCATCGCTGCAAGCAGCCCGCTCCCATTCAAGGAGCAATAGCCGCCCCAGCAGCCTCCCCCAGTCCAAGGAGCAGCAGCCACACGAGCAGACCACCCACGTCTGAGGAGCGGCAGCCCTGCGCAGTCCACACTGGTCCGAGGAGCAGCAGACACACGCAGCCTGCACCTGTCCGATGAGCAGCAGCTGGGTGAGCGGACTGCCCCCATCCGAGGAGCAGCAGCCACACAAGCAGCCCATCTCCCATCTGAGGAGCAGCAGCTGCGCAAACAGCCTGCACCCGTACGACAAGCAGTAGCCCTGTAGGCAACCTGCTCCTGTCAAAAGAGCGGTATCCTCATGAGCAGCCTGCCCCATCTGAGGAACAGCAGCAGCATGCAGCCAGCCCCGATCCAAGGAGCTGCAGCCACATGAGCAGTCCGCGCCCATCCCAGGAGCAGAAGCCACGTGAACAGCCCGCTCCTGTCCAAGGAGCAGCAGCCACGCTCAGCCCACCCCTACCTGAAGAGCAGCAGCCTCATGATCAGCCCACCCCTGTCCAAGGAACAGCAGCTGGGCGAGCAGCCTCACCTATTAGCCAGAGGAGACACCGCTGCTGCGAACAGCACCCACCCAAGGAGCCGCTGCCAACTGAGGAGCAGCCACTACAGCGAACACTTGAGGGGCAACTGCAGCCCAAGGAACCATTGCCACCCAAGGAGCAGCCTCTGCACGACTCGACATATAGATCAGTTGGTGAGACCAAAAATGGGTAGACAAAAAAAAAAAAAAACCCAAAGGAAAGAAAAGGATGAATCGCCAGAAAAGCGGCTAAGTGAAACAGAGGCATGCAATATGTCAGAAAAAGAATTCAAAATAAGGGTCCTAGAGTGCATAAACCTGATGGAGGAAAAAATCAACAACTTATGCAAGAATCAAGAAGAAATGGATGAAAAAATCAACAACTTTTGTAAGAATCAAGAAGAAATGAAACCCCCTGGCAATGGGCAAGGAGACACCTGATTGGTGGTGTTGCTCTTATATCAGTCAGGGGCAAAGCAGATGTACAGTCCTTAGTTCATCCTAGCTTGATGCCTGTGTCGGTGGCCAGAGCTGTTTCATGCCTGAGGCACATAAAAAAAATAAAAAGAAGAAATGAAGAGTGATATAGCTGCAATAAAAAACACCATGGAAAATTTCAAAAGTAGACTAGGAGAAGCGGAGGACCGAATTAGCAAATTAGAAGACAGGGAAGCAAAACACCCAAACTGAACTGCAATTGGAGAAAAAATTAAAAGACAGGAGGAGAGTCTAAGGGAGCTATGGGACAACATGAAACGAAGCAACATACGAATAATAGGGGTGCCAGAACAACAGGAAGAGGAACGAGGCTTAGAAAACCTATTCGAAGAAATATTGTCCGAAAACTTCCCTGATGTGGGGAAGAAAAAAGTCACACAAGCACAGAGAGTCCCAAACAAGATGAACCCGAAAAGACCCACACCAAGACACATCATAATTACCATGGCAAATGTTCAGGACAAAGAGAGAATCTTAAAGGCTGCAAGAGAGAGATAGAAAGTTACATACAAGGGATCTCCCATTAGAATATCAAATGATTTCTCAACAGAAACACATCAGACCAGAAAAGAATGGAAGGAAATTTACAAAGTGATGCAAAGCAAGGGATTGAATCCAAGAATTCTCTATCCAACAAGGCTATCATTCAAAATTGAAGGGGAAATAAGAAGCTTCACAGACAAAATAAGGCTAAGGGAGTTTATCATTACCAAGCCAGCAATGCAAGAAATACTAAAGGGACTGGTGTAAACAGAAGAAATAAAAAGGTAAGAACGAACACAGGCACAAAAAATAAAAATGGCTACAAACAAGTACTTTTCAATAATAACTTTAAACGTAACAGGAGGGATCCTTGTGGTGATGGAACTGTTCTGTTATCTTGACTGTATCAATGTCAATATCCTACATATGATATTGTACTAGAGTTATTATTGGGGGAAACTGGGTACAAAGATACAGATTTTTTTTGTATTATTTCTTAGAGGTACATGTGTATCTACAATTATCTTAAAATAAAAAGTTAATAAAAAACAAGGACAATTAGAGAGGAATATGACATAGACTGTAAGAATACAGGTGTTGGAGTTTGACTGCTTGAATTTTAATCTTGGCTCAACCATTACCAAATGTGTGATCAGGAACAGATTGTAAAATCTCTATGTGCTCCAGTTTTCTCATCTATAAAATGGAAACAAAAATACTGCCTATCTCATAGGGTTACTGTGAGGATTAAATATGATATTTATAAAGCATTGTCAAATTACTAAACATATAGTAATTATACAATAAATGTTAGCTATTATTACTAATAGCAATAATTTTATTATAATGGCATTCCAGGACAAAAGTATCCTGTTAGTTGTTCAATTTCCTAAACTACAAAAATCCTTTCTCTAACATTTTCTTCAACTCTTGAGTCATTTACTTAATTTTCAAACACTATTCCAAAGCTGCACAAACAAATTATACCTGTACATGATAAATAAAATTAAACTCACACACATTTTCAAATAACAGGCTTACTTAACAGTCGAAGTTAAAGGTATAGAAGACAAACCGACTGGAATAGTGTACTTAATCCCAGTTGCTATCAGTGGTTTTCGACTGAAGGTAAATTCACTAGTGGTTGTGGTGGTGGTGGTAGTGGTGGTGGTGGTAGTTGTTGATGGTGTAGCTGGAAAATAAAATGTATAATGTCAGTAGGAAATGAGAAACTTTTATTTAGTCCTTGATGATTCAGGACAAAAACTATAATAGAAGCATATTTGTTGTTGTTGTTTTTTTTTTTTTTTTTTTTGCAAAACTCCCAAAGTCTTGAATCTTTTTAAAAATGTTTTCATTGATTTCAAAGAAAGAGGGAGCGGGAAAAACATCAATGTGAAAGAGAAATGAGAGAGAAATATCCACTGGCTGCCTCCTACAGGACCTCTACTATGGATCAAGCCTGCTCACTATTGGGGATCAAGCCTGCAACCCAGGCATCTTCCCTGACCAGGAATCGAACCTGCAACCCTTTTGGTGCATGGGAAGATGCCCAACCAGCTAAGCCACACCAGCCATGGCTATAGAAGCATTTTTGAAAAATGTGAATTAAACTCAAAGTTGTATGCACTTAAATTCAATATTGTAATATGAAGTGATATATGGCAGGCCAGGTATTTGGATTAATCTTCCCACTGAAAACTAAAACTCCTGGATAAATTCATAGAAAAAAAAATTTACAATCAACCATATCTATGACCATTAAAGAAATTGAATTAATCCTCAAAACTCTTCCCATAAAGAAAACTTCAGACCCAGATGACCTCACTAGTAAGTTCTACTAAATTTTCAAAGAAAGAAGACTTGCAATCGTACACAAACTCTCTGTACATCATCTATCTTTGCATACTTACATGAATACATCTGTGTAATTAATTTCTAGAAATGATATTGCTGAAGCAAATGGCCAGCATGCTCTAAATTTTAATATATCTTGGCATATTGCCCTATGAAAAAGATTTACCAATTTACATTCCTATCAATAGGAAGGGGTACTTATTGATACCCTTACATCATAGCCCATACAAGGCATACATCTTTGCCAATCTGATAGATAAAAGCTTCTCACAGTTTTGTCTACAGCACAGACCTCTCACCTATGTATCTTCTTCAATTGCATCTTTACTAGATTGCCCTGTCCAATGCAGATGAAATCCTCAGTATACATCATGACCTAACTCAAAATTTTCCTTCCCCCTGTTTATTGACCACTTATCATCTAATAATCGTTATCTCTTGGTTTCCAGAACTTCTATAACACTTTTGCTTTTTCCTAAACACTAAACACCTAAAGAACAATGCTCAGCCCACAGGTGTGGCTCCTTATGGGCTTGATTCCCAGTACAGGGTGTACAGGAAGCAGCTAATCGATGATGTTTCTCTCTCATTGATGTTTCTATCTCTCTACCTCTCTCCCTTCCTCTCTCTAAAAATCAATTAAAAACATATTTTAAAAAATAACAATTTTCAGAACACCGTGGCTGGGGAGACTGGAAATGTTTTCTTCCTTTTGGTTCTCTGTATTTTTCAAATGTTATAGTTAAATGCTGCTTCTATAACAAAAATATTTTAAAATATACTATAACATTAGCCTTGATTTCCCCATTAGCAATATTTTCAGGCTAACAGATGCACTAGATAATGCCAACATGGCCTGACTATTTTAAGGGAAACTGGCCTACTCTATTCCTGCTGAGGGCTCAAGCTCATATTTTATTCGATCAACTCTGTCCTTTGATCCTGGTTCACAGTTGACTGGGACAAGGATGAACATCTACGGTAAAGTACAGGAAGTCATCCTATGTGCTACCGGCAGCCTATGAGAAGGTGTGGCATAAAGAGATGTAGCCAAAAAGGGATAAGATGGGTCAGAATCTTATCTTCAAAAATTCAGAACTATGGAAACAACCAGACTATATGCAGAAATATGGAAATATTTCCAGAAATACAGCATGGAAAGCATTAGACTTTAGCAGAAATTTGGAAATATTTGCAAAAGTGTAGAAAGAATCAGTCCTACAAGTAGAGGGAGTTGAAAGGACTGTTAGAGGAAGAACATGAAGTAGAATTAAGGGGCCATGAACAAGTAAAAATTAAGAATAAACTAAAACAGTAAGGCAGAAAAAGTGGTAAGAAAACCAATGGGAAGTTATAAAAAAGAAGACAAAGGACAGTAACTGAATTATGTTCATGCAATATTAGATTCAGGAGGTCCCTAAGGCTGCCTTTAGAACACCTTGAAGTGCCACGATAATACCTGTATTAGATTTCCACAAGATTCCATTTCCCTTTTGGCCATAAGGATCCTTACAATAATTTCCCCCATTCTTCATGCTAGTCTTTGGGAGGATGGAATGAGTGCCACAGGGGAAGACCATGCCCAATCATAAAGGTTCCTTGTGATTACTATCCATCAAAAACACTGGAGACACTACAGATTGGATCCTGTGTGGCATTCTTTATAGCCATATGTCATCGTGTTCTTCATCTGAGAATAATAATCTTATATAAAAAAATCCTTCCCCAGAAATGCTGAAAAATTAATGACACTATTAAAGAGACCCTCCCTTTAATAATTAATTTATCCAAACACTGGGTAACTACCAAATTCAAACACAAGAACAATTAAGGAAAAATGAGTCTTGAACCTGAAACTATTATAATATGGTATATCAATTATATTGAAGTTAACAATTTTAAATAACAAAACAGAAAATGAAACATTATAAAGGAGCTTATCTTTACCCAAAGAAAAATTTTTTAAAAGTAATTTAGATTAATAAAAAAAAATTCAGTCTACACACAGACAAAAAAGGTAATCTATATTTATTGAGGTGATCACTTTGTAAGTTATATAAGTGTCTAATCACTATTGTACTGAAGCTAATATAATATTTTATGTCAACTATAATAGAAAAATAAAAACATTTAAAATAAAAAATATAAAAATTAAGAAATTTTCTATAGAAAAAAAAGTAATCTGCATTTCTTGACATGGACAGATATCCAAAGAGGAAAGGCAAATTCTAAGATTGTGTGTGTATTCCATCTTTGTAAAACAAGTACATTTAATGTATGTTTGTATGTGTTTGGAAAAAGGCTGGAAAGATAAAAACCAAACTGTTCTCTCTACATATATGTTTATATGCATGTGTATATGGTTTTTATAATTAAAAAAGTAACATGTAACATCCCTACCTTTAAAGAAACAGATACACAGGCCAATAAAACACCTTCTGGAGTTGTTAAATAATACCTTCAATAAATTAATACCTGTCAACTTCAATATAAATGAATCTTGAGTCATAAAAAATGGTATGATTATTTAAACACATTTATACAGTATCTTTGTTTCTTTTTTATGCTATCTTATGCAGGTATAAATTAGCTCTGGCATAAGACATAATATTTAAAGAAGCAATGGATTTGAGAATGAAGGTTCTATCACAGTCTGATTTTACAAACTACAACTTTGGTCTTAACTAAATATAGTCAGCTCTATATATCTGTGTAGTAAAAGGAAATCACAATTCTATAACTAACAAAATAATTGCATACCAAACTTGGATTTACATCTAAATGAATCTCATTCTGATGGCCTTAAAATCTACACTAATAAAAGACAAAGATGCTAATTGGCCATACCTTCTCTACGCCCTAAGCCACGCCCACCAGCCAATCAGAGCAACTATATGCAAATTAACCCAACCAAGATGGCGGCCTGCAGCCATGGAGCCAGAGCAAGCAGGAGGCTTGGTTGCCCGGGTGATGGAGGAAGCCAAGCTTCCTGCTGGCCCTGAGCTGGTTGTGGCCTCTGCTCATTGCAACAAAGTTTCAATTATAGAAGACAAATAAATCCCAGATACCTGCTTCCAGCCAGCCTCCACTGGGAGCTTGGGTGGCTGGGGGTTGTGGCCAGCCTGCAAACAGCCATCAGGCCCTCATCCAGGCTGGCCACACCCTCATGGGGTGAGGGTCCCCGCTGGGGGGCTTAGCCAGCCTGAAAACGGCCCTCAGCCCCTCACCCAGACTGACCAGGTACCCCAGCAGGACCCCCCACACTGAAGTGTTGGAGACCAGGTAAGCTGACATGGTCCTTGCACCTGAAGGGGCTAGCAAGGCTGGGACCTTTACCCACACAGTTTTCCCAGACTTGTTTGGATGGTGGTTATCAGTAGAATGAGAGCAACCTTTGTAGAATGAGAACAGCCTTTCATGGCTTACCAAGAAGCCATGAGATTTGCTGTACCGAGAACTTGTCCTTCTGCTCTGTCCTCCCTTAGAGATTAAGAGACACAAAGAATACATTCCTCTTGACAGACCTCCTATTCAGTGTGTTGTGTATAAAAAGCATTGTGTGGTTAATAAACTTGCTGCAGTTCCTCGATTGAGCTGTAGTCCTCCCAATCCTGCTTTCCTGTCTTTCTTTTTTTCTCAATTCCCACCTCCCTACCTCAGCCCGGCTCAACCTGTCAGGCTGGCCCTGACACTGAAGGGGCTGTGGCCAGCCTGAAAACGGCCCTCAGCCCCTCACCCAGGCTGGCCAGGCATCCCAGAGGGGACCCCCACCCTGAAGGGGCTGTGGCCAGCCTGCAAACAGCCACCAGCCCCTCACCCAGGCTGGCCAGGCACCCCAGTGGGGATCCCCACCCTGAAGGGGCTGCGGCCAGCCTGCAAACAGCCATCAGCTTCTCACCCAGGCTGGCCAGGCACCCCAGGAGGAACCCCTACCCTGAAGGGGCTGTGGCCAGTCTGCAAACAGCCATCAGCTCCTCACCCAGGCTGGCCAGGAACTCCTATATGATAAAAGGGTAATATGCAAACTGACCCTAACAGCAGAAAGACTGGGAATGACTGGTCACTATGACACACACTGACCACCAGAGGACAGATGCTCAATGCAGGAGCTGCCCCCTGGTGGTCAGTGCGCTCCCACAGGGGGAGCTCTGCTCAGCCACAAGCCAGGCTGATGGCTGCCAGTACAGCGGTGGTGGTGGGAGCCTCTCCCACCTCCTCAGCAGTGCTAAGGATGTCCGACTGCAGCTTAGGCCTGCTCCCGCTGGCAAGTGGACATCCCCCGAGGGCTCCCGGGCTGCCAGAGGGATGTCTGACTGCCAGCTTAGGCCCAATCCCCCCAGGGAACGGACCTAAGCCAGCAGGTGGTCATCCCCCGAGGCGTCCCAGACTGCAAGAGGGCACAGGCTGGGCTGAGGGACCCCCCACAAGTGCACAACTTTTTGTGCACCAGGCCTCTAGTCATTATATAAAATAGTGAAAACATCCTTTCAAAGATTCTACTATCCAATTTTCCTTTCTTGTCCCAGATCAACAACTGTGTATCTCACTCCATGCTGGGAATGAACATCATCACCTTCTCAGACTTAAGCAAATAATGAGAGTGATAACAAACTTCTCTTAAAACTTGCTGTTTATACCTAGGGTGAAGAATCATCCCAAATGGTTATACATTTTCAGACACAGACACCTGAAAGCTGCACTACAAGGCTGATTTGTGAGGTGAAGTATCTGAGCAAGTAAATACACTTGGGCAGAAGAAAAGGTGAGTAGGGGAAAGAAACAACTCAGGGTTGTTGGTGTGGAGTTGAGACATATCAGATGGGGAGATGGGTAAATACATAAGGTTAATTTGAATGAAATGGCAATAAAGAATGAGCTAATAGCAAAGGTACCAGTTTGCAGGTAGAAATTTGAGACTTAAATAGGTAGGGGGAGGGTCCTGGCAGAGTCACAAAAAACCTGCCAATTCATATTTCAATGACGCAACATGACTGAAAAATAGTTCTTTGTTCAGCATTTTATAAGAAAATCATGTGTTATATTTTCTGCAAATACAATAACTTGTAAAGTTCTCAGACACATCCTTTACAACTCTCATAGGTTGGCCAGTTAGTATAGTACACAGTACAAACTCAGTTAAGTGTTGGCTGTGCGAATTTATAATAGAGCGTGTACAATTCAGGGGTCCTCAAACTTTTTAAACAGGGGGCCAGTTCACTGTCCCTCAGACCATTGGAGGGCTGGACTATAGTTTAAAAAAAAACTAGTCGGCTGCTAAGCAACAGGCAGCGGCGGCAAAAACACCCGGCGGGCTGGATAAATGTTTTCGGCGGGCCGCATGTGGCCCGCGGGCCGTAGTTTGAGGACCCCTGGTGTACATATTTGTTTAGGAATAATTACTTTAAGGTTAAAAGGTATTAATTTTTAGTTTATGCCAGGTTTGAAGAAAGATTCATTTCATTCCTAAGCAAACTTTTTAAAGTAAAAACAAACAAGACTTCCTTAAAATGGAGTCTGATTTAAATGGTAGATTTAAGTAGTAACTGTCCCTTAACCACTCAGGTCACCATAACTATAAGGCAATGGGTAACCAAGTTTTCTTCAACCTACAACCTTATTAGCTCCTAAGTGGTAGAAACAAATTTAGGATAGGTCTAAAGAAACTCATTTTAGGAGAGGGCCAACTTCTATGCAGGTCAAAAATTAACTTTTAAAGAAAAAAACCTATCAATCACAATATATTGGGCCAATTTAAACACCATGATCAATAGTAAAAATTCCTAAGTCTTACTAGATGCTGCTCCACCCATTCCAGGGAATATTAATCCAAATCCCAAAGTTATACCACCAAATGTTTCAGCCAAAATTGTTGGGTCACGCACTGCAGAGAAGAACATAATATTACCTATTATACTTTTAATAAAAAAGTGAGAAATTTATATAGTCTTTTTCATCTGAAGAGACCTTTAGAAGCTTTTGGCTAAACTTCAAAAAACTATGGTCAATCCATTTATACGAAATATCCAAAAAAGGCAAATCTATGGATACAGAAAATAGATTAGCTGATGTCTGGGGATGAGCAATCTTTTTGGGGTGATACAAATGTTCTAAAACTGGATTATAGTGAGAATTACACAATCAATAAATATTAAAAACACTGAATTATACACTTAAATTAATTTTATATGTAGTTATACTTCATTAAAATTAAGTTTTAAAAAGTACAGTGGTCGAGATTTCATTTTGTAGGCAAAGGCACCAAAGGCAGAAAGGAGAAAAGCCTGTTAAAGGTAACAGGGAAAGTCTTTGATTGAAAATGGAATTCATTCAATAATTTTAACTCCCAACTTCAGATATGGTGATATTCAAGAAATCTATTGTTGTTGAGAGGGATATTGCTTACATATATCAAAAGCTTTCCAGAATCTCAGTCATGTCTCAAAATTGGAAGTCTACTTTGTAGAAAACACAACTCAAATGGTAAACAACAATTTTAACTAATGTTTATCTATGCCAGTTGCACAAGAGGGATGGTACGCCACTATTTTTCATGCTTGACGAGGCATCAGCAATTTCTGGCAAGTTTTATTCCTGGGAATGGTGACAATCTTGCTATAATAGGACTTCGGGGAAAACATATTACAGCTAGGACTACAATAACAAAAACTAATGATGAACATCATGGCCCTGGGAAGATGCCTCAAAAGCACAGTCAGCTTATTGACCTATAAAAAAGAATTGCCTGACATATATATTGAGTTCAATATTCTCAACATTTGCTATTACTCTATTAATGGATGATGTGGAGCAAAGATGTTGGGATTATGAGATAATTAATGTCTCACTTTTCAGCTCAAAGAGTCCAGATGTTACCTTCAAAAGGAGAGGCCATGAGATATCACACAGTGTCAATTAAAACCCAAAACCACAGCTGGTCCTTTTGTCATGTAACACTTCTGATAGGTAAAAAGTAAAGATCATAAACCTGGTCTATATAGAATACACTATAGCAAGGCTCCAACATTTATTTTCTTATGTTATCTTACTCACATGGATAATAAGGCTTCTTCCCTTTAGACATACTTGGCAATACGCCCAACTCTTCCTATTCACATTAGCTGCAAGAAGTTGTTTCTAGACATTATGATGTTAATGAATTATATGCTTAAATGATCACTTTAAGCTGTAATAATCATGTTAATATAAAATTCACAACTAATTTTAAATTCACAGCAATTCAGTTCTTTAAGAAAGCTACTATTAATATTAGCAGTTACAGATGGGGCCAAGTATAATGATAATTTATAAGATGCAGGGGATCCATATTTATATTAGAAAATTGAGTTAAGTGTCCTGATGCAAAACAATATTTTCTTTGTAACCAGTAACTTACATGAGAACCAAGTAGCAGCAGAAGTGGAAAAATTTGATATTGATGTATACAGCATGGTGCTCGAACTAGTAGTAGTGTCAACACTAGATGCTGGAGTCAAACCTTAAAAAACAAGTAAAAACCATACAAATATGTCACATTGAAAACTACAAGACATTGTTGAAGGAAACTGAAGAACACACAGAGAAATGAAAAGATATTTCATGTTTATGGATTGGAAGAATTAACATTGTCACAATGTCCATATTACCTAATGCAACCTATTGATGCAATGCAATCCCTATCAAAATCTCAATGGCATTTTTCACAGAAATAGAACCAAAAAATTCTCTAATTTGTATGGAATCACAAAAGACCCCAAATAGCCAAAGCAATCCTGAAAAAAAAAAACAACCCACAACAAAAACAACAAATAACAAAACCAGAAGTATCATACTCCCCAGTGTGGTATTCACAGAAAAACAGACACACAGACCAATGGAACAGAATTGAGAACCCAGAAATAAACCTACACATAAATAAGCAACTAATTTACAACAAAGGAGCCATGCATATGCAATGGAGAAAGAAAAGTCTCTTCAATAAATGGTGTTGGGAAAATTGGACAGCCAGATGCAAAAGAATGAAACCAGACCATTATCTTAGACTATACATAAAACATAATTTTTAAAATACATTATAACAAGATTCATTTATATGCAGAAATACAAATAAAAAGAAGGAAAACTGGCTACTCTGAAATGTAATGAATGTGACATAGTGAAAGCATGATTAAAAATATAGTTTGTGGGTCACAGGAGAACACTAACTGTGTGACCCAGAGCAACCAGGAGCCTGCTCCATTCCGAGCCCCAGGACTTGCTGCCAGGGTGGCCTCAGCAACCCAGCACAGGCCACAGGGAGCACTGACTTTGTGACCCACAGCAACTCAGCGCCCGCTCCACCCCAAACCCCGGGAGTTGCTGCTGAAGCAACCTGGAGCAACTCAGCACATCCCACTCTGGCCTGGAACAGTGCTGCTGGGGCGACGCAGAGCAACCTGACACGTGCCCCACTCTGGGTCACAGGACAGTGCAGCCGAGGCAACCTGGAGCAACCCAGTGTGCCCAGCCATGGGCCACAGGACCACGTTGCAAGTGCACTGCCAGTGGTACCTAGGGCGCCAGCCTGCAGCAGGTGCCAGGGCCTCACAGTGAATTGCATGCCAGAGGGCTTTGGGTCCTCAAAGGGAGTTGCACAATAGAGGAACTTTACACATGCCCCCACCACCCCGAGCATCTGAAGCGGATAACTGAGGGACCAGATCTGTGGGAGAAGGGGATACAACTCAGAACAGAGACAATAAAGGTGTGAGACTCAAGGCAGACCCAACCTCTAGGATGATGATTTCTGAAGCATTGGACCGATAGGGTCTTCAACCTCTCAGGCTCCAAGCAGAGTGCCCAAGACCAGAAAGAGAAAGCAAAATGAGGAGACAAAGAAACAACCTCCAAAGGAAAGGAAAGGGGGAAATCACTGGAAAAGGAACTAAATAAAATGGAGGCAAGCAATATGTCAGAGAAAGAATTCAGAGTAATGGTTATAAAGATGCTCAACCACCTGGATGAGATAATCACCAATATGTGTAGGAATCAAGAGAATGACATAGCTAAAATTACAACATAAAAAAAGGTTTTAATAGAGGACTAGAAGAAGCAGAGGATCAAATCAGCGAGTTAAAAGATAGGGTAGAAAAAACACCCAATCTGAACAGCAATTGGAAAAAAAAATTAAAAAGCAGGACAGTTTAAGGGAGCTTTGGGACTACATGAAATGAAGCAACATCTGCATAATAGGGGTGCCAGAAGGACAAGAAGAGGAGCAAGGATTAGAAAACCTATTTGAAGAAATAATGACATAAAACTTCCCTGACTTGGGAAAAATAAAGGTCACACAAGCAAAGAGAGTCCCAAAATAGATGAACCCAAAAAAACCCACACCAAGACACATCATAATTACAGCAGCTAATATTAATGACACGGAAAAAATATTAAGAGCTGCAAGAAGGAGACAGAAAGTTACCTACAAGGGATCTCTCATTAGACTATCAAATGATTTCTCAACAGAAACACATCAGGCCAAAAGAGAATGAAATGAAGTATACAAAGTGATACAAAGTAAGGGACTAAATCCAAGAATACTTGATCCAGCCAGGCTATCTATCATTCAAAATTGAAGGGGAAATCACGAGCTCCGCAGATGAAAAAAGGCTAAGGGAGTTTATTACCACCAAGCCAGAAATGAAAGAAATGCTAAAAGGATGGTTGTAAAAAGAATAAATAGAAAGGGAAGAAGAAACACAAGTATAAAGAATAAAATGACAATAAACAAGTACATACCAATAATAACCTTAAACATAAATGAATTAAGTGCCCCAATCAAAAGATGTAGGGTGGATGAATGGATAAAAAAAAGCATTATCCATATATATGCTGTCTATAAGAGAACCACCTCAGAAAAAAGGACTCACAAAGATGGAAAGTGAAGGGATGGAAAAATTTGTTTCAAGCAAATAGAAATGAAAAAAAAAAAAGCTGGGATAGCAATACTTAGACAAAATAGACCTCAAAGTGAAGGCCATAGAGATAAGGAAAGCCACTTCATAATAGTAAAGGGATTGATACAAGAGGATATAACTCCAGTAAACATATATGCACCCAATGCAGGAGCACCCAAATACATAAAAAAAACTTCAAAAAGATATAAAGAGAGAGATTGACAACAATAGAATCAGAGTAGAGGACTTTAATATCCCATTGACATTACTGAAGAAATCTTCTAGAAAAAAAAAATAAAAAAGAAACAGAAATTGATATCTTCAGAACATTTTACCCAAAAGCTATGGAATATATACAATCTTCACAAGTGCACACGGGACATTTTCAAAGATAGGACACATATTAGGACGAAGGCTAAGTCTCTTCATATTCAAGAAGATAGAAATCATAACAAGCATCTTCTAAAATCACAATGGCATAAAATAAGAAATCAACTACAATAAACAATCAAACACTTGCAGGTTAAATAGCATGCTATTAAACAATGATTGGATTACCA
Organism: Myotis lucifugus; assembly: GCF_000147115.1. Classification (NCBI taxonomy): domain Eukaryota; kingdom Metazoa; phylum Chordata; class Mammalia; order Chiroptera; family Vespertilionidae; genus Myotis; species Myotis lucifugus. The sequence continues at coordinate 28,821,472 of NW_005871050.1, read as the reverse complement.
AAGAGATCAAAGAAGAAATAAAAAACATCCTGGAAACAAATGATAGTGAAAACACAACAATCCAAAATCTATGGGACACAATAAAAGCAGCCCCGAGAGGAAAATTAATAGCACTACAGGCCTACCTCAAAAAAAAAAACAACAACAAAAAAAACACACAAGAAAAACAGGTAAAAATTATCTAACCCTACAACTTAAAGGATTAGAAAAAGAGCAACAAGAAAAGTCCAGAGTCAGTAGAAGGGATTAAATAATAAAGATCAGAGCAAAAGTAAATGACATAGAGACCCAAAAAACAATACAAAAGATCAATAGAACCAAGAACTGGTTCTTTGAAATGATAAACAAGATTGATGAACCTCTGGCCAGGCTCATAAAGAAGCAAAGAGAGAGGACCCAAATCAATAAATGAAAAAGGTGAAGTAACAACTGACCCCACAGAAATACAAAGGATGTTAAAAATATTATAAACAACTCTATTCCAACAAACTGGACAACCTAGATGAAATAGACATATTCTCAGGAAAATACAATCTTCAAAAACCCATTAAGGAAGAATCAGAATATCTGAATAGGCTAATAGCTACTGAGGAAATTGAAGCAGTAATAAAAAAACTTCCAGCAAATAAAACCCCTGGTCCAGACTGCTTCACAGGGAATTTAACCAAACATTCAAAGAAAAATTAAAACCTACAGTCATCAGACTATTCCAAAAAATTCAAGAGAAAGGGACATTTCTAACCTTCTTTCTATGAAGCCAGCATTATCCTGATCCCCAAACCAGATAAAGATGCTACCAAGAAAGAGAATTACAACCCAATATACCTAATGATCATAGATACTAAAATCCTCAACAAAATATTAGCAAATCACATCCAACAATACATTAAAAAGATCATATACCATGACCAAGTGGGATTTATTCTGAGTATGCAAGGCTGATACAAAATCTGCAAATCAATGAACGTGATACATCATATAAACAAATTGAAAGACAAAAATCATATGATCATATCAATTGATGCACAAAAAGCATTTGACAAAATCCAACACCATTTCTTGATAAAACCCTCAGCAAAGTGGGAATAGAGGGATCATACCTAAACATAATAAAAGCCTTATATGATAAACCAACAGCCAATATCATACTCAATGTGCAAAAACTAGAATCATTTCCCCTAAGAACAGGAACAAGACAGGGATGCCCACTTTCACCACTCCTGTTTCACATAGCGCTGGATGTACTAGCCATAGCAATCAGACAAGAAGAAGAAATAAAAGGCATCCAAATTGGAAATGAAGAAGTAAAACTGTCATTATTCGTTGATTACATGATATTGTACATAAAACACTAATGACTCCATCAAAAAACTACTGGATTTAATAAGTGAATTTGGCAACATAGCAGGATACAAAATAACACCCAGAAATCTAAGGCATTTTTATACACCAATAATGAACTCACAGGAAGAGAAACTAAAACAAACAAACAACAACAACAACAAAAATCCCATTTACCACTGCACAAAAAAATTAAGATACTTAGGAATAAGCTTAACCTGTAAAAGATCTGTACTCGGAAAACTACCTAATGTTGAAAAAAGAGATAGAGGAAGTTATAAACAAGTGGAAGAATATATCGTATTCATGGATTGGTAGAACCAACATCATTAAAATATCCATACTACCCAAAGCAATCTATAGATTCAATGCACTCCCCTTTAAAATACCAATGGCATATTTCACAGACCTGGAGCAAACTCTCCAAAAATGTATATGGAATAAAAAAAGACCCTGAATAGCCACAGCAGTCCTGAGAAAGAAGATAAAAGTTGGAGGGATCACAATACCAGATATGAAGCTATATTACAAAGCCACTGTTCTCAAAACTGCCTGGGCCGGGCACAAGAACAGACATATAGACCAATGGAACAGAGCAGAGAACCAAGAAATCAACCCAAGCTATTATGCTCAATTAATATTTGACAAAGGAGGCAAGAGCATACAATGGAGTCAAGACAGTCTCTTTCATAAATGGTGTAGTAAAAATTGGACAGACACATGCAAAAAAAATGAAACTAGATCACCAACTTACACCATCCACTAAAATAAACTCAAAATGGAAAAAAAGACTTAAATATAAGACGGGAAACCATAAAAATCTTAGAAGAATCCATAGGCAGCAAAATATCAGACATATCTCATAGCAATATCTTTACTGATACTTTTCCTAGGAAAATGGAAACTAAGGAGAAAATAAACAAATGGGACTACATCAAAATAAAAAGCTTCTGCACAGCAAAGGAACAATCAACAAAACAACAAGAGACCCTACTGCATGGGAGAACATATTTGCCAATGATACATCCAATAATGGTTTAATCTCCAAAATTTACAGGGAACTCATACAACTTAACAAAAGGAAGATAAACAATCCAATCAAAAAATGGACAAAGGACCTAAATAGACACTTTTCGAAAGTGGACATACAGAAGGCAAAGAGACAGATGAAAACATGCTCAAAGTCACTAAGCATCCGTGAAATGAAAATCAAAATGATAATGAGGTACCGTCTCACAACTGTCAAGAATGGCTGTCATCAACAAATCAACAAGAGACAAGTGCTAGCGAGGATGTGGAGAAAAAGGAACCCTCATACACTGCTGGTGGGCATACAGACTGGTGCAGCCACTGTGGAAAACAGTATGGTGTTTCCTAAAAAAATTAAAAATGGAACTCCCATTTGATGCAGTAATGCCACTTTCAGGAATATATCCCAAGAAATCAGAAAAACCAATGAAAGAATATATGCACCCCAATGTTCATAGCAGCACAATTTACAATAGCTAAGATTTGGCAATAACCCAAGTACTCATCAGAAGATGAGTGGATTAAAAACTGTGGTACATTTATACATGGAGTACTATGCTGCTGTAAAAAGAAAGAACTCTTACCATTTGCAACAGCATGGTTAGACCTAGAGAGCATTATGCTAAGTGAAATAAGCCAGTCAGAGAAAGATAAATATCACATGATCTCATTCATTTGTGGAATATAATAAACTGATGGGAAAAAAATAGATACAGAAACATAGAAGCATTGAACAGAACGTCAAACCTCTGAGGGAAGGCGGGGGAGAGTAGGAAAGGGGGTAAGAGATCAACCAAAGGACTTGTATGCATGCATATAAGCATAACCAATGGACACAGACAGTAGGGGGTGAAGGCATGTGATGGGGGGCAGGAGTGGGCAGGGAGAGGCCAAGGAGGGGAAAAGGAGACATATGTAATACTTTCAACAATAACGTATTTTAAAATATATATAGTTCATCCTATATAATAAAAGGCTAATATGCAAATCGACCGAACAGCGGAACTGGTCACTATGACGTGCACTGACCACCAGGGGGCAGACGCTCAATGCAGGAGCTGCCCCCTGGTGGTCAGTGCACTCCCATAGGGGGAGCGCCACTCAGCCAGAAGCCATGCTCTCTGCTGGCGAGCGCAGCGGCAGTGGTGGGAGCCTCTCCCGCCTCCGGGGCAGGACTAAGGATGTCCAACTGCTGGCTTAGGTCAATTCCCCCAAGAGCTCCCTGACAGCAAGAGGGCACAGGCCGGGCTGAGGGACCCCCTGAGTTTATGAATTTCATGCACTGGGCCTCTAGTCAGTAATATTTAGTGCAGCCATCCTTCTAGCACCATTGTAAAAAAAGAATTCTACTTTATTTAAAAAGAAAACGTAAGAGGTGAGCCACTTCCAGAATTGTGACATAAGAATTCCTGGGGCCGAAACCAGTTTGGCTCAGTGGATAGAGCGTCGGCCAGCGGACTGAAAGGTCCCAGGTTCGATTCCGGTCAAGGGCATGTACCTGGGTTGCGGGCACATCCCCAGTAGGAGATGTGCAGGAGGCAGCTGATCGATGTTTCTCTCTCATCGATGTTTCTAACTCTCTATCTCTCTCCCTTCCTCTCTATAAAAAATCAATAAAATATATATATATAAAAAAAAAGAATTCCTGGGGACCCACTGCCCAGTGAAACAACCATAACTTTTAAAAAATGTATTTTAAAAAACATTTGAAATTTCTGGGATATTGTCTTAAATATATACAGCAAATGAAGAAACATTTATTCAAGAAAATCTGCTAAAACTCAGTAATACCAGTGAGAGTCTATAGCATATGAATGAACCACAGCCCACTTCCTTCTTCCCTCCATCCCCCTGCTCACCTTGATGAGTTACAATTGTTCACCTGCTCACCTGAAGCTATACTTCAGGCAGGAGTAGCCAAGAAGACTGGATTCCCTAATTCTCCAGCTCCCAAACAAGGAATATAGTATTTCATTGAGAGGGGCAAGCAGTCAGTATTTTTCATCACCTCCAACACAGTTACAGGGCTGAAGTTCCTTGTGAATACAGCCAAGAGTTGAGGGACTCCCTTTCTCAAGTCAGTACCTACTCAAAGGGCAGAAGCTCTGAACCACACACAGCAGCCTGAAAATACTTGGGTACCATCATCCTTACCCTGATTGCCTTCTCCAGCTTGCTTATAGGGATGGAGTGATAAGCAAGAAGACCAGAGGCAACTGTCACTGCCCAGTGCCCAAAGCACCGGTTCAAAGATTTTGCTCAGGGATAACAGCAGTCCATAAGAATGGAGTTCTTCCCAAAAGAAGAGACTTTATTAAAAACAGGATGTGAGGAAGTCACGTCAGAAGACTCTCTTGGAAAAAAAACAACAACAACACGGAGATTTTGGTGGTAAACAAGAAAGAGTGGGCAAGTAGCTTCATGAGAGCAACAATTTAGGCTGTAGGCCAGATAGTTTACCAGAGATAACCAGGGAAAGAGAAAGTTGAAAAGAGCCCTCCTCCTGAGATCAAACAAATTAAGTATTCATGCATGCTACTGTATACCATGGATGAATCTTGAAAGTATTGTGCTAAATGAAAGAAACCAGACACAAAAGGCAACATATTATATGACTCCATTCATATGAAATGTCTACAAGAGGCAAATCCGTACACAGAACATGTATTATTGGTTGGAAGGAGCTGGGAAGAGGGGATAATGAGGAGTGACCGACTGCTAATGAGAATAGGGTTTCTTTTTGGGGTGACAAAAATGTTCTGGAATTATATACTGGTGATGATTTCACACTCCGTGAATATATTAAAAACCACTGAATTGAACACTTTTAAGGGGTGATTTTTAAGATATGTGGATGATACCTCAATTACCCTGTTATTAAAAAAAACAACAACACAGAGAACATCTCAAAGGAAGCAGAAAAACATTTGAGAAAATCCAACACCTTTTCATGATGAAAACACTCAACAAACTAGGAAAAAAAGGGAAATCCTCAACATGATAAAGGGCATTTACAAGTAAACGCACAACCAACATCATACTTAATGGTGAAAGACAGAATACTTTCCCACTACATCAAGAGCAAAACAAGAATGTATACTCTTACTACTTCATTTTAACAATATATTGGAAATTCTAGCCAGGACAATTAGGCAAGAAAACAAAATAAATGGCAATCAGATTGAAAAGGAAGGAATAAAACTATCTCAATTCACAGACACAATCATGAATACAGAAAATTATAAGGAATCCATAAAAACTCTATTAGAATAAACAAGTTCAGCACAATTGCCAGACACAAAATCAATAATATATAAACATATCATTCCATTTATAATTTCTCAAAAAGAATAATATACTTAGGAACAAATTTAACAAAATAAGTGAAAGACTTGTACACAAAAAATACAAAACATCTTTGAAAAAAATTAAAGTCATCTTAAATATATGAAATATCTCATGTTTCTGGATCGGAAAATTTAATATGCTTAAGATGGTGTGGTAGACAAAGAAATGGTCACCCAAATGGCCACATCCAAATACCCAGAGCCTTATCCATACATACTAGAGGCCCAATGCATGAATTCGTGCATGGGTGGGGTCCAGCTGGCCCAGCCCCAATCGGGGCAGATCGGGGCTTGGCCTGTCAGGAGGAGGAGATGGCGGGAGGTTGGCTGGCTGGCTCTGCCCCGAATTGGGGTTGGGGGGCCATAGGGAGGGGCCATGGGTGGTTGGCCAGCTGGCCCTGTCCCTGATCGGGGTGGGGGGGCCGATCTGGGTTGGGGCCGGGTGGAGGGAGGGGCTGAAGGAGGTTGGCCAGCCAGCCCTGCCCCCTATTGGGGTGGGGAGGGCAATCAGGGGTGTGGCCAGCCAGGGGGAGAGGCTGCTGGCCAATTAGGGCCAGCCGGCCCTGTCCCTGATCGGGGTGGGGGGGCCGATCTGGGTT
>NW_005871050.1:28805514-28815056 GCF_000147115.1 Myotis lucifugus | reverse complement strand
GGGGGAGGAAGAGGCTTTAGGCGGTTGCCAAGCCATCCTTGCCCCCCTTTTGGGTTTAGAGGGGTATATCTGCTGTGGGGCTGCCTGGGGGACGGAGGCCTCCAAGGAGGTTTGACTAACCAGCCTTGCCCCCTATTGTTTGTAGAAGCTATTGGGTAAGGGGGGTGATCAAGGAGTGGGGCTGGCTGGGGGAGGGCTGCAGCCCAATCAGGGTGGTGGGCCTATAGGGGGCAGGGTTGGCCAGGGAGGAGGGGCTGCAGGAGGTTGGCTGGCCAGCCCCTCCCCCTATTGGGGTGGGGGGTGTGATCAAGGGTGGGATGACCAGGGGGAGGGGCCACAGGAGGTTGGTCGCTGGCCCCACCCCCTGAAATGGCCGGTTCACTGGCCACAGTGGGTGTCATAGCAACTGGTTGTTATGGTTGTTATAGTCGCTGGCTTTTTATATATATAGATTACCTTACTTGACAAAAGGCACTTTACAGATGTGATTAAGTATGTTTTTGGGGAGTAAAGATTTGTTTTATTTCTACTGAGGAAAGGAGGAAGATAATAGAATTGTATTCCAATTTGCTCTCCACTGTATACACATGTACCCACACTCATACATAAACATACACACACCAAAATACCCCAAACGAAGAAAACAAGAATCAAAAATCAAAACACCTTCAAATGCACCAATACTTCTTATTTTTTTTTTAAGCAAAATTGTGGAAATTTATTTCAAGTGTATACAAACCCCTTGGGAAGGGTCCTCAGAGGGGAACCCCCTGGGGAGGGGGTACCAAATTAGGAGAGCCCTCTTTCTCTAAAACGGGGAAAAAAATTAGTCCAGTGAGTCTCTGTCTACGGGTTTATAAATGCTGGTAACTTCTTTGTCTGTTCATCCTATTCTCTAATTGGACCCTTCCTTATTTTATGTCCCCTGTGCTTTTCTAATTGGCCACTTTCTGCCTTCTCCCTGTATGGTATCAGTTTCAAAGTTTCAAAGCTCACCGGATCTCCCCTCTTCTTCTTCCCCTTATCTTGTAGCATTCTTCTAAAAAATCGGGCAGCTTGGAGCTGTCTCTGCCCATCATGTAAGCATTCCTCTCCCATGGACACTTCCCTAAAACTGGCTTTCCTGTCTCTAAAATCCTTTCATTGCTACTTGCTTCTGGGAATTCAGGAAACAGTCTTCTGAAATTCAGTAATCATTATATTATTATAATGATTCTGCCATGTTTCTGTCTACCTTTGAAATTTTGCTTTTCTTCCTGTTAAGAAGGAAATAGAGGTAAGGGGTGTATGACAGAGGAAGGTTGTTCTATGCATTTTCCCCCAATATTTTAATTATTGTTTAAAGTATTACATATGTCTCCTTTCCCCCCCTTGACCTCTCCCGCCCGTTCCCACCCCCCACCACATGCCCCCGCCCTCTTATTGTCTGTGTCCATTGGTCATGGTCATACACATGGATAAAAGTCCTTTAGTTGATCTCTTACTCCCCTACCCCCACCCTCCCCTGCCTTCCCTCTGAGGTTTGATGGTCTGTTTGATGATTCTGTCTCTGGATCTATTTTTGTTCATCAGTTTATGTTGTTCATTATATTCCACAAATGAGTGAGATCATGTGATATTTGTCTTTCTCCAACTGGCTTATTTCACTTAGCATAATGCTCTCCAGTTCCATCCATGCTGCTACAAATGGTAAGAGTTCTTCCTTTTTACAGCAGAATAGTAGTCCATTGTGTAGATGTACCACCATTCTTTAATCCACTCATCTGCTGATGGGCACTTAGGCTGTTTCCAAATCTTAGCTATGGTGAATTGTGCTGTTATGAACATAGGGGTGCATATATCCTTTCTGATTGGTGTTTCTAGTTTCTTGGGATATATTCCTAGAAATGGAATCACTGGGTCAAATGGGAGCTCCATTTTTAGTTTTTTGAGGAAACTCCATACTGTTCTCCACAGTGACTGCACCAGTCTGCATTCCCATCAGCAGTGTACGAGGGTTCCTTTTTCTCTACGTCCTCGCCAGCACTTGTTATTTGTTGATTTGTTGATAGCCATTCTGACAGGTGTGAGGCGGTACCTCATTGTCAATTTGATTTTCATTTCACGGATGCTTAGTGACTTTGAGTATGTTTTCATGTCTCTCGGCCTTCTGTATGTCCACTTTCCAAAAGTGTCTAGGTCCTTTGCCCATTTTTTTTAGTTTCTCTTCCTGTGAGTTCATTATTGGTGTATAAAAATGCCTTAGATTTCTGGTGTTAATTTTGTATCCTGCTATGTTGCCAAATTCACTTATGTACAATATCATGTCATCAGCGAATAATAACAGTTTTACTTCTTCTTTTCCAATTCGGATGCCTTTTATTTCTTCTTCTTGTCTGATCGCTATGGCCAGTATATCCAGCACTATGTGGAACAGGAGTGGTGAAAATGGGCAGTCCTGTCTTGTTCCTGTTCTTAGGGAAAATGATTTCAGTTTTTGACAAAAAAAAAACCCAAAAAACAATAGATCCTGGGAAGAAGTGCAAAATGAAAAATCAAAAAATCGAAAAATGCTGAGCAATATTTGTTATTAATATACAAAATATTATATATTGAATTAGTAACAGTTGATATTCTCTATGTCTGCAATACTTTGGAACCACATAGTGGATTTGTTAAATCTAGTCCATGCCAGCTTCCAAAAACCAGAAAAGATTTTAGTTAGCTTCATTCTTTGATGCCTCATCAAAATTTTCTATGAGATCTAGAATGTGAACATCCTCTTCATCAATGTCTACTGGTTTTGGTGCTCTGCTGAAATTCAGTTAATTTTCTAAAACTTATAAAGCTGACAGTTACAAGCTGACAATATTTCAGGAAGCTTTTCTGTCATTTGTTTGGCTTCTGCTTGACCAGTAATTGCAAAGATGTTAGCAAAAAGATAAGTCTAGACTCCCTCACCTTTAATTATGGTTAACTCTTCAATACCAGGTACATTATTATGCACAGGAAGGGTTTTTTTTATAACTCTGAAGTTTTTTGTCATCAGCTATAGCTGTTCTATGTACTACCTTCTTATTTTTGTGAGCGGTACCCTTGCCCCTTATCTGGACACGAGCCTGAAATTTGGCTAACTTTTCTTGATTCACGCTGTTGGTAAATCTGAAGCAGGGAGATTCCTCCAACACCAGCATGAACAAGAGCCAAGGTTAAGTACTTTGAGATAGGGAGATTATCCTGAATTATCCAGGTAAAGGAAATTTAATGACATGAATCCTTTAAAGTAAAGATCCTTTCCAGGCTGTGGTCAGAGGGAGAAGTGACTACAAAATAATGGTCAGAAAGATACAAAGTTACTGATAAAAATGGCCATTTAACATGTGAAAACATACTCAATGTCATTTGACATTAGGAAATTGCAAAGAACCATATGATTTCACTCATATGTGGGATATAAAATTGAAAGCAACAAATGAACAAACAAGAAAAACAAACAGACACAGACAGCAGTGTGGTATTTACCAGAGGGAAGGGGGATAGGTAGTAAAAATGTAATGGTGAAGAAAGATTTGACTTTGGGTGGTGGGCACACAATGCAATATACAGATTATGTATCAAGAACTGTGCACTTGAAACCTATATAATTTTATTAACCAATGTTACCCCAATAAATTTAATTAAAAAAAACAATGCTATACCACTTCATAGCAACTAAGATGGCTATAAAAAAGACAGATATCAAGTATTGGTAAGGATGTAGAGAAACTGGAAGCCTCATACAATGTTGATGGAAACATAAAATGGTATAGCCTCTTTGGAAAGCTTTCTGACACTTACTCAAAGTGTTAAACATTGGGTTACCATATGACTCTGTAACCCCATCCTAGGTATCTACACAAGAGAAATGAAAACATATCCAAACAAGAACATGTACATGAATGATCACAGAAGCATTATTCATAATAGACAAAAGGTATAAACAACTCACCTAAACATCAATTGATGAATGGATGAATAAAATGTGGTACATCAGCACAATGCAATTTTATTTGGTCATAAAAAGGAAAAGTACTGATACATGCTAAAATCTGGATTGAGCCTTGAAAACATCATGCTAAGTAAAAGAAGCTAATCACAAAAAACCACACATTGTATGGTTCCATTTAAATAAAATGTCCAGAATAGGGAACTATATAGATCCAGAAACCAGAGTAGTGGTTGCCAGGGATGGGTGGGCAGGGGAGGCAGTAACTGCTAATGGGTACAGTTTCTTTTTGTGTGTGTGGGGGGGTTGTGTGATGAAAATGTCTGGGGTAATGGCTGCACAACTCTGCGAATATACTAAAAAAACAATTGTACACTTCAAATTGGTAAATTATATGGTATATGAATCATCCTATACTAATAAAAGACAAACATGCAAATTGACCATACTTTCGCTATGCCTTAAGCCATGCCCACCAGCCAATCAGAGCAACTATATGCAAATTAACCCAACCAAGATGGCGGCCGGCAGCCACGGAGCTGGAGCGAGCAGGAGGCTTGCTTGCTCCAGTGATGGAGGAAGCCAAGGTTCCCCGCCTGCCGTGGCCCAGCTCTGAGCTCCACTGAAAGCAACAAAGTTTCAATTATAGAAGGTAAATAAACCCCAGATACCTGCTTTCAGCCAGCCATGGCCACGGAGCTGGAGTGAGCAGGAGCCGGCTCTGAGCTCCACTGAAAGCAACAAAGTTTCAATTATAGAAGGTAAACAAACCCCAGATACCTGCTCTCAGCCAGCCATGGCCACAGAGCTGGAGCAAGCAGGAGTGGGTTGCCCCTGGCGATGGAGGAAGCCAAGTTTTCCCCAGGCCTCTGCTAAAGGCAACAAAGTTTCAATTATAGAAGGTAAATAAATCCCAGAATAAAAAAAAAAGAAAAAAAAGAGAGGCTGGGAGCTTACGTAGCCAGGGTGCTTGGCCAGCCTGAAAACGGCCCTCAGCCCCTCACCCAGACTGGCCAGGCACCCCAGTGGGGACCCCCCACCCTAAAGGGGGTGTGGCCAGCCTGAAAACAGCCATCAGCCCCTCACCCAGGCTCGCCAAACCTCCATGGGGTGAGGGTCCCCACTGGGGTGGACATCCTCCAAGGGGTCTCACACTGCAAGAGGGCATAGGCCGGGCTGAGGGACCTCCCAAGTGCACAAATTTTTGTGCACCGGGCCTCTAGTGTAATAATAAAATTGTGAGAAAGTCTGGAGTAAAGTCTCAGAAAACATCTGCCTCTTGCTTTAAAATTTAAAATAAAAAAACTATAAAAGAATTAAAGCTTGATGGAAAATTAAATTTAAAAATAAAATAAAGAAATAAAGCTAGATAAATTAAGTACATAAAGACACAAATAAGATTAATTGGTTAATTGAAAACAAAGTTCATCTTTTCATTCTCACTTTAGATTATTATACATGATATATGGTAGTAATGAAAGGAGTTAAAGCAGATTTAAGCAGATAGAGTAAGGGGGTGGAAGGGGGAGGAATCGTGGAGCCAGCTGAAATCACAAAATGTTTTGCCGAAAAACAGGATAGCAGAAACACAGGGTTTTTTAAACAAGGATGTTTTTCTTGCAAGTGCAAAATAAAATGTTGCAAAAAGGCCAGGACCCAATCAGAGAGCGGTACAGATAGACAAAGAGCATGCCTTTAGTAGATATAAGAGGAAGGGCAGAATGTTGCGGGGGGGGGGGGCAACCCATTTGAATCCTGCTCCCTCTGAGGGGGGAGCCTGTGTTTGTTTGCAATAAACTCCTGCCTTGTTGAACCTCTCTGGTCCAGAGCTTCATTTTTGCATTTCATGAGACAGGACCCTGGGGAAGAATTCCTACTCACTGGTTCCAGTATCAGTAAGTGCTCAATAAATGCTTCTGCTGAATTAAACCAATTTTTTCCAGATGCCAATATATAATTACAGATGGTCTATTTCCACTTCATAAGGAAAAACTGCTTAAATACATAACTGCATTTGAATCTACTGCTGCCAGTGTCCAACTGTTGAACAGCTCATGGCAATATATGACATAAAACTCTCCTACCCCAAACATCTAGGGGGCCATTGGGTGAAGGGGATAGGAAGGAGATGCTGGAAAGGAATTGGGAATTTTAGGCAAAAACTAATCCTCTTGCCCCCAAATAACCCAAATGGCTGGCTATTGCAATTCATTTATTTATCACTCCATCCTTTCTCCAAACAGATTTGAAATGTTATCTTCATAAACCCAGGTTTGTTTCTGTGCTTTAAAATTTTTCACTGATTTTTTTCCTATCCTGTTCCATACGAGAGTTTCAATTATTATGTCCCTAGTATTCATTTATTTTTATATTACATAATATTTTAAACTTACTGGAAGAGAATAAACTTATACTTTCTACAAGCATGCCATCATTACTTACTTTAAAAAACAAGATATGATTCTCATGCATTTATTCCCCCATTTAAACTTTAGAATATTGTTAAGTACCTCCCCCCTTTCCTTCCCCTAAAGATTCCCAGTGTGGTTTTATAAGAATTACATTAAATGTGTATAAATTAATTTGTAAATAAATGAAATTTGTATACTATTGACCCAGCACATTCAGTGGGTCTCCTCATTTATTCATGTCTTCTTTATATAGTATTCCTCAATAAAATTTTGAGGTTATGTTCATATAGGTCATGCACATTTTTAAAGTTTATTTCTAGGCACTTCATACTTTCAGTTGAAATTGTTAATGGGACCTTTCTCCATTATATTTCCAAATTACTATTGCATAAACATGGGGAAGCTATTGATTTTTGTATTATTTATTTTGTAACTGACCATATTACTGAAACCTCTTCACTAGTGCTAATTAAATTTGTACTTGATTTATACCCATATTTTGAAAATCTTGATAATTTGTCTCAGGTACTGGCATAATTTCAGGAGCCTGACCTTAAATAACAGAGGTAACCAAGGAAGCAAATGCCATTTAATATGATTTGCTTTTAAGTTAACAGTCTTACCCTTAAATAAGAGAGTGTTTAAGAGACAGTCTCATTTTTCTAATCATAGGACTAGAGCAGGATTTTTCAACATGGCACTACTGACATTTTTTCTTTTTATAATGTAAAATTTTTATATTTAGAATTAGGCAGCTGGACTCAGTTTAGATGACCCCAATTTTGTTGGCAACATCCAAAGCACCAGAGTCAGGAGCCAGTCGAACATATGCCTTCTTCTCTCCATCAGACCTGATCAGGGGGTTGACCTTGGCCTCATCAATGTCATAGATCTTCTTCACAGCCTGTTTGATCTGGTGCCTATTGGCCTTGACATCCACAATGAACACAAGTGTATTGTTGCCTTCTATCTTCTTCATGGCTGACTCCGTAGTCGGGGGGAATTTGATGATGGCAAAGCGGTCAAGCTTATTTCTCCTGGGTGTGCTCTTCTGAGGATATTTAGGCTGCCTTTGGAGTCTTAGTGTCTTTGGCCATTGGAATGTGGCTGACATGTGGATCTTTGTGTGTGTGTTTGTGGATGCCTTTCAACACTGCTTTATTTGTCTTCAATGCCTTTGCTTTGGCTTCGGCTTTGGGAGGGGCAGGGACTTCCTTCTTAGATTTCGGCGCCATCTTTGTAAAAAGTGGCATTATTGACATTTTGAGGGAAATCAGTCTTTGTTGTGGAGGACTATCCCATGTAAGGATATAATAAGAAACGTGTATTTGGTGTTTGGTCTCTTTCCTGGACAGAGATCCTAAAACCTTTGTAATTTCCTAAGTGATAAGGGTTATAGGAGCATCTTTATGTCCTTAATTCCTAAAATAGCTCCAAGAACAACAAAAGTAAATGGAGCCTCGGCAGTCGGACATCCCCCGAGGGGTCCCAGATTGTAGAGGGTGCAGGCCGGGCTGAGGGACACCCTTCCCCATGCAAGAATTTCATGCACCAGGCCTCTAGTCCTATATAATAAAAGTCTAATATGCAAATTTTCCCCTCCAGTGGTTGTTTGACGGGAGACCAGGAGTTCAACTGCTCGCTATGATGTGTGATGACCAGCAGGGGTCGGCATGAAACATGGCGGGCATCGGTGACACGGTGCTGGCAGTGGGCAGCAGTGGAGGCACTGCTGGTCCCAATTGGCTCTGACGAGAGCAGCATTGCGGTGGGATGGTGGAGCAGGTGAGTAGGTGGCACCGGGCCAAGGTGGATGTGAGCGGGGGCCCGATCACCCCACCGATCGCCCCACAGATAGTGACCAGCATTGGCGGCAGGGGGTGGGGCAGCTGCCCAACTCCCAGGCACTGAGGGAGCCAGGTAGGGGGCCTGGCCCCGACCAATCGCCCCGCAGATGGCGACCTGTAGCCAGCAGGCCCTGATAACCTGATCAGGGCCGGGCCCTGGGCTGGGACAGGGAACTGGGGGTGGGTGGCAGCGACCAACCTCCTGCAGCACCCAGGCAGGGGGCTGCAACCTCTCACCAGCTACCTGGGGGTGGGGGTGATGCGGATGGAGGTGTGGTGGGAATGTGGGGTGTCCGCTAAGCTTGCTTTCACTTCCCCTGTTACCCTTCCCTGGGATGCCAAGGCTCATGTGCCGGGGAAGCCCCTGCATTCAGGTGCCAGGCTCCTGTAAGGAGCCCGCCCCGCACCCACGTAGTCTATTCTGGGTGAGCCAGACTGCAGCTGCTGGACACAGGGGCCAGTTTGGCTCCCCATGGGTTTGTGAAGGAGCCAGTCTGCGAGGCCATCCGGGAGAGAGCATGCTGCCCTCCCTGCTTCCATGCAGCGCCACTGGGTGGCCCAGAGGCCCATGCTGTGCCCCAGCCCATGGCATCCAGCTGTGCTCACTGTATCTCTGCATGGGGACTTGGGCACCATTACTTAGGCGGAGGGGTTCGCGCAGGAGCCCGTGGGCCCAGGTGCTGCCCAGGGCCCAGAGGTTAGGTGGGACCTTTCCTTCCATGCCAGATATTTGCACTTCGATAGCTGACCAGGTCTAGGAACCGAACCTGTGCAAGAATTTCGTGCACCAGGCCTCTAGTAATTATCTACAATAATAAAAGAGAAAGATGCAAATTAACCATCACTCCGCCACTCCACTACACCCACAAGCCATGCCCACCAGCCAATCAGGAGCGAGTATGCAAATTAACCCAAGTAAGATGGCAGTGGCCACAGAGTGGGAGGGAGCAGGAGGCTTGGGTTGCCCCGGCAATGGAGGAAGCCAAGCTTCCTGCCTGCCCTGGCTGGCCCTGCGCTCCACTCAAGGCTACAAAGTTTCAATTATAGAAGATAAATAAATCCCAGATACCTGCTTCCAGCCGGCTGTGGCCTCTGCTCAAGGAGGGGCTGGGAGGCTGGGTTGCCAAGGGCAACCCAATCTTCCAGCTGGTCCTGGGCTCTGCTCAAGGCTACAAAGTTTCAATTATAGAAGATAAATAAATCCCAGATACCTGCTTCCAGCCCACCCTGGCCTCTGCTCAAGGAGGCACTGAAAAAAAAAAGAAATAAAGGAGAGGCTGAGAGCTTGGGTCACTGGGGGGCGTGGCCAGCCTGAAAACG